>NC_085077.1:3460158-3794658 GCF_963662255.1 Cinclus cinclus
ACAGTTCATCCGTGGTCCTTTTGCACCCCCTGGTGTCAAAAGGGAATCTTAGATAGTTAGCCTGCATTGGGTCACAATGGTTCCTTGCTTCTCTTAACCTCTGTGGTGTCACAATGCATCCCATGCCCTTTTAGGCCACTTGGTGTTACAATGAATCATTTGAGTCTTGGCCTCTATGGTGTCAAAATGTTTCCATGTTTTTCATGGGCCCCATGCTTTCACAATTCATCCCTGGCCCTATTACAACCCCTGGTGTCACAATGGATCATTAGATTGTTAGCCTCCCTTGGGTCACAATGGTTCCTTGCTTCTCTTAACCCCTGTGGTGTCACAATGCATCCCATGCCCTTTTAGGCCACTTGGTGTTACAATGAATCATTTGAGTCTTGGCCTCTATGGTGTCAAAATGTTTCCATGTTTTTTTGGGCTCCATGCTTTCACAATTCATCCCTGGCCCTATTACAACCCCTGGTGTCACAATGGATCATTAGATTGTTAGCCTCCCTTGGGTCACAATGGTTCCTTGCTTCTCTTAACCTCTGTGGTGTCACAATGCATTCCAAGCCCTTTTAGGCCACTTGATGTCACAATGAATCATTTGATTCTTGGCCTTCATGGTGTCATAATAGATCCTTGCTTCTATAGGTCCCCATGCTGTCACAGTTCATCCGTGGTCCTTTTGCGCCCCCTGGTGTCAAAAGGGATTCTTAGATTGCTAGCCTGCATTGGGTCACAATGGTTCCTTGCTTCTCTTAACCTCTGTGGTGTCACAACGCATCCCATGCCCTTTTAGGCCACTTGGTGTTACAATGAATCATTTTAGTCTTGGCCTCTATGGTGTCATAATATTTCCATGATTTATTGTGCCCCATGCTTTCACAATTCATCCCTGGCCCTTTTACAACCCCTGGTGTCACAAGGGATCATTAGATTGTTAGCCTGAATTGGGTCACAATGGTTCCCTGCTTCTCTTAACCTCTGTGGTGTCACAATGCATTCCAAGCCCTTTTAGGCCACTTGATGTCACAATGAATCATTTGATTCTTGGCCTTCATGGTGTCATAATAGATCCTTGCTTCTATAGGTCCCCATGCTGTCACAGTTCATCCGTGGTCCTTTTGAGCCCCCTGGTGTCAAAAGGGATTCTTAGATTGTTAGCCTACATTGGGTCACAATGGTTCCTTGCTTCTCTTAACCCCTGTGGTGTCACAATGCATCCCATGCCCTTTTAGGCCACTTGGTGTTACAATGAATCTTTTGAGTCTTGGCCTCTATGGTGTCATAATGTTTCCGTGTTTTTTTGGGCTCCATGCTTTCACAATTCATCCCTGGCCCTATTACAACCCCTGGTGTCACAATGGATCATTAGATTGTTAGCCTCCCTTGGGTCACAATGGTTCCTTGTTTCTCTTAACCTCTGTGGTGTCACAATGCATTCCAAGCCCTTTTAGGCCACTTGATGTCACAATGAATCATTTGATCCTTGGCCTTCATGGTGTCATAATAGATCCTTGCTTCTATAGGTCCCCATGCTGTCACAGTTCATCCGTGGTCCTTTTGAGCCCCCTGGTGTCAAAAGGGATTCTTAGATTGTTAGCCTGCATTGGGTCACAATGGTTCCTTGCTTCTCTTAACCCCTGTGGTGTCACAATGCGTCCCATGCCCTTTTAGGCCACTTGGTGTTACAATGAATCATTTGAGTCTTGGCCTCTATGGTGTCATAATGTTTCCATGTTTTTCTTGGGCTCCATGCTTTCACAATTCATCCCTGGCCCTATTACAACCCCTGGTGTCACAATGGATCATTAGATTGTTAGCCTCCCTTGGGTCACAATGGTTCCTTGCTTCTCTTAACCTCTGTGGTGTCACAATGCATTCCAAGCCCTTTTAGGCCACTTGATGTCACAATGAATCATTTGATTCTTGGCCTTCATGGTGTCATAATAGATCCTTGCTTCTATAGGTCCCCATGCTGTCACAGTTCATCCGTGGTCCTTTTGCGCCCCCTGGTGTCATAAGGGATTCTTAGATTGTTAGCCTCCCTTGGGTCACAATGGTTCCTTGCTTCTCTTAACCCCTGTGGTGTCACAATGCATCCCATGCCCTTTTAGTCCACTTGGTGTTACAATGAATCATTTGAGTCTTGGCCTCTATGGTGGCATAATGTTTCCATGTTTTTCTTGGGCTCCATGCTTTCACAATTCATCCCTGGCCCTATTACAACCCCTGGTGTCACAATGGATCATTAGATTGTTTGCCTCCCTTGGGTCACAATGGTTCCTTGCTTCTCTTAACCTCTGTGGTGTCACAATGCATTCCAAGCCCTTTTAGGCCACTTGATGTCACAATGAATCATTTGATTCTTGGCCTTCATGGTGTCATAATAGATCCTTGCTTCTATAGGTCCCCATGCTTTCACAGTTCATCCGTGGTCCTTTTGCGCCCCCTGGTGTCAAAAGGGATTCTTAGATTGTTAGCCTCCCTTGGGTCACAATGGTTCCCAGCTTCTCTTAACCTCTGTGGTGTCACAATGCATCCCATGCCCTTTAAGGCCACTTGGTGTTACAATGAATCATTTGAGTCTTGGCCTCTATGTTGTCATAATATTTCCATGATTAATTGTGCCCCATGCTTTCACAATTCATCCCTGGCCCTATTACAACCCCTGGTGTCACAGGGGATCGTTAGATTGTTAGCCTCCCTTGGGTCACAATGGGTCCTTGCTTCTCTTAACCTCTGTGGTGTCACAATGCATTCCAAGCCCTTTTAGGCCACTTGGTGTCACAATGAATCATTTGATTCTTGGCCTTCATGGTGTCATAATGTTTCCATGTTTTTCTTGGGCTCCATGCTTTCACAATTCATCCCTGGCCCTATTACAACCCCTGGTGACACAGGGGATCATTAGATTGTTAGCCTCCCTTGGGTCACAATGGTTCCTTGCTTCTCTTAACCTCTGTGGTGTCACAATGCATTCCAAGCCCTTTTAGGCCACTTGATGTCACAATGAATCATTTGATTCTTGGCCTTCATGGTGTCATAATAGATCCTTGCTTCTATAGGTCCCCATGCTGTCACAGTTCATCCGTGGTCCTTTTGCACCCCCTGGTGTCAAAAGGGAATCTTAGATAGTTAGCCTGCATTGGGTCACAATGGTTCCTTGCTTCTCTTAACCGCTGTGGTGGCACAATGCATCCCATGCCCTTTTAGGCCACTTGGTGTTACAATGAATCATTTGAGTCTTGGCCTCTATGGTGTCAAAATGTTTCCATGTTTTTCATGGGCCCCATGCTTTCACAATTCATCCCTGGCCCTATTACAACCCCTGGTGTCACAATGGATCATTAGATTGTTAGCCTCCCTTGGGTCACAATGGTTCCTTGCTTCTCTTAACCCCTGTGGTGTCACAATGCATCCCATGCCCTTTTAGGCCACTTGGTGTTACAATGAATCATTTGAGTCTTGGCCTCTATGGTGTCAAAATGTTTCCATGTTTTTTTGGGCTCCATGCTTTCACAATTCATCCCTGGCCCTATTACAACCCCTGGTGTCACAATGGATCATTAGATTGTTAGCCTCCCTTGGGTCACAATGGTTCCTTGCTTCTCTTAACCTCTGTGGTGTCACAATGCATTCCAAGCCCTTTTAGGCCACTTGATGTCACAATGAATCATTTGATTCTTGGCCTTCATGGTGTCATAATAGATCCTTGCTTCTATAGGTCCCCATGCTGTCACAGTTCATCCGTGGTCCTTTTGCGCCCCCTGGTGTCAAAAGGGATTCTTAGATTGCTAGCCTGCATTGGGTCACAATGGTTCCTTGCTTCTCTTAACCTCTGTGGTGTCACAACGCATCCCATGCCCTTTTAGGCCACTTGGTGTTACAATGAATCATTTTAGTCTTGGCCTCTATGGTGTCATAATATTTCCATGATTTATTGTGCCCCATGCTTTCACAATTCATCCCTGGCCCTTTTACAACCCCTGGTGTCACAAGGGATCATTAGATTGTTAGCCTGAATTGGGTCACAATGGTTCCCTGCTTCTCTTAACCTCTGTGGTGTCACAATGCATTCCAAGCCCTTTTAGGCCACTTGATGTCACAATGAATCATTTGATTCTTGGCCTTCATGGTGTCATAATAGATCCTTGCTTCTATAGGTCCCCATGCTGTCACAGTTCATCCGTGGTCCTTTTGAGCCCCCTGGTGTCAAAAGGGATTCTTAGATTGTTAGCCTACATTGGGTCACAATGGTTCCTTGCTTCTCTTAACCCCTGTGGTGTCACAATGCATCCCATGCCCTTTTAGGCCACTTGGTGTTACAATGAATCTTTTGAGTCTTGGCCTCTATGGTGTCATAATGTTTCCGTGTTTTTTTGGGCTCCATGCTTTCACAATTCATCCCTGGCCCTATTACAACCCCTGGTGTCACAATGGATCATTAGATTGTTAGCCTCCCTTGGGTCACAATGGTTCCTTGTTTCTCTTAACCTCTGTGGTGTCACAATGCATTCCAAGCCCTTTTAGGCCACTTGATGTCACAATGAATCATTTGATCCTTGGCCTTCATGGTGTCATAATAGATCCTTGCTTCTATAGGTCCCCATGCTGTCACAGTTCATCCGTGGTCCTTTTGCGCCCCCTGGTGTCAAAAGGGATTCTTAGATTGTTAGCCTGCATTGGGTCACAATGGTTCCCAGCTTCTCTTAACCTCTGTGGTGTCACAATGCATCCCATGCCCTTTTAGGCCACTTGGTGTTACAATGAATCATTTGAGTCTTGGCCTCTATGGTGTCATAATGTTTCCATGTTTTTCTTGGGCCCCATGCTTTCACAATTCATCCCTGGCCCTATTACAACCCCTGGTGTCACAATGGATCATTAGATTGTTAGCCTCCCTTGGGTCACAATGGTTCCCTGCTTCTCTTAACCTCTGTGGTGTCACAATGCATTCCAAGCCCTTTTAGGCCACTTGATGTCACAGTGAATCATTTGATTCTTGGCCTTCATGGTGTCATAATAGATCCTTGCTTCTATAGGTCCCCATGCTGTCACAGTTCATCCGTTGTCCTTTTGCGCCCCCTGGTGTCAAAAGGGAATCTTGGATAGCTAGCCTCCCTTGGGTCACAATGGTTCCTTGCTTCTCTTAACCTCTCTGGTGTCACAATGCAACCCATGCCCTTTTAGGCCACTTGATGTAACAATGAATCATTTGATTCTTGGCCTTCATGGTGTCATAATAGATCCTTGCTTCTATAGGTCCCCATGCTTTCATAGTTCATCCGTGGTCCTTTTGCGCCCCCTGGTGTCAAAAGGGATTCTTAGATTGTTAGCCTCCCTTGGGTCACAATGGTTCCCAGCTTCTCTTAACCTCTGTGGTGTCACAATGCATCCCATGCCCTTTAAGGCCACTTGGTGTTACAATGAATCATTTGATTCTTGGCCTCTATGTTGTCATAATATTTCCATGATTAATTGTGCCCCATGCTTTCACAATTCATCCCTGGCCCTATTACAACCCCTGGTGTCACAGGGGATCGTTAGATTGTTAGCCTCCCTTGGGTCACTATGGTTCCTTGCTTCTCTTAACCTCTGTGGTGTCACAATGCATTCCAAGCCCTTTTAGGCCACTTGGTGTCACAATGAATCATTTGATTCTTGGCCTACATGGTGTCATAACAGATCCTTGCTTCTATAGGTCCCCATGCTGTCACAGTTCATCCGTGGTCCTTTTGCGCCCCCTGGTGTCAAAAGGGATTCTTAGATTGTTAGCCTGCATTGGGTCACAATGGTTCCTTGCTTCTCTTAACCCCTATGGTGTCACAATGCATCCCATGCCCTTTTAGGCCACTTGGTGTTACAATGAATCATTTGAGTCTTGGCCTCTATGGTGTCAAAATGTTTCCATGTTTTTCTTGGGCTCCATGCTTTCACAATTCATCCCTGGCCCTATTACAACCCCTGGTGACACAGGGGATCATTAGATTGTTAGCCTCCCTTGGGTCACAATGGTTCCTTGCTTCTCTTAACCTCTGTGGTGTCACAATGCATTCCAAGCCCTTTTAGGCCACTTGATGTCACAATGAATCATTTGATTCTTGGCCTTCATGGTGTCATAATAGATCCTTGCTTCTATAGGTCCCCATGCTGTCACAGTTCATCCGTGGTCCTTTTGCGCCCCCTGGTGTCAAAAGGGATTCTTAGATTGTTAGCCTGCATTGGGTCACAATGGTTCCTTGCTTCTCTTAACCTCTGTGGTGTCACAATGCATCCCATGCCCTTTTAGGCCACTTGATGTCACAATGAATCATTTGATTCTTGGCCTTCATGGTGTCATAATAGATCCTTGCTTCTATAGGTCCCCATGCTGTCACAGTTCATCCGTGGTCCTTTTGCACCCCCTGGTGTCAAAAGGGAATCTTAGATAGTTAGCCTGCATTGGGTCACAATGGTTCCTTGCTTCTCTTAACCTCTGTGGTGGCACAATGCATCCCATGCCCTTTTAGGCCACTTGGTGTTACAATGAATCATTTGAGTCTTGGCCTCTATGGTGTCAAAATGTTTCCATGTTTTTCTTGGGCCCCATGCTTTCACAATTCATCCCTGGCCCTATTACAACCCCTGGTGTCACAATGGATCATTAGATTGTTAGCCTCCCTTGGGTCACAATGGTTCCTTGCTTCTCTTAACCCCTGTGGTGTCACAATGCATCCCATGCCCTTTTAGGCCACTTGGTGTTACAATGAATCATTTGAGTCTTGGCCTCTATGGTGTCAAAATGTTTCCATGTTTTTTTGGGCTCCATGCTTTCACAATTCATCCCTGGCCCTATTACAACCCCTGGTGTCACAATGGATCATTAGATTGTTATCCTCCCTTGGGTCACAATGGTTCCCTGCTTCTCTTAACCTCTGTGGTGTCACAATGCATTCCAAGCCCTTTTAGGCCACTTGATGTCACAGTGAATCATTTGATTCTTGGCCTTCATGGTGTCATAATAGATCCTTGCTTCTATAGGTCCCCATGCTGTCACAGTTCATCCTTTGTCCTTTTGCGCCCCCTGGTGTCAAAAGGGATTGTTAGATTGTTAGCCTGCATTGGGTCACAATGGTTCCTTGCTTCTCTTAATCTCTCTGGTGTCACAATGCAACCCATGCCCTTTTAGGCCACTTGATGTCACAATGAATCATTTGATTCTTGGCCTTCATGGTGTCATAATAGATCCTTGCTTCTATAGGTCCCCATGCTTTCACAGTTCATCCGTGGTCCTTTTGCGCCCCCTGGTGTCAAAAGGGATTCTTAGATTGTTAGCCTCCCTTGGGTCACAATGGTTCCCAGCTTCTGTTAACCTCTGTGGTGTCACAATGCATCCCATGCCCTTTAAGGCCACTTGGTGTTACAATGAATCATTTGAGTCTTGGCCTCTATGTTGTCATAATATTTCCATGATTAATTGTGCCCCATGCTTTCACAATTCATCCCTGGCCCTATTACAACCCCTGGTGTCACAGGGGATCGTTAGATTGTTAGCCTCCCTTGGGTCACAATGGGTCCTTGCTTCTCTTAACCTCTGTGGTGTCACAATGCATTCCAAGCCCTTTTAGGCCACTTGATGTCACAATGAATCATTTGATTCTTGGCCTTCATGGTGTCATAATAGATCCTTGCTTCTATAGGTCCCCATGCTGTCACAGTTCATCGGTGGTCCTTTTGCGCCCCCTGGTGTCAAAAGGGATTCTTAGATTGTTAGCCTGCATTGGGTCACAATGGTTCCTTGCTTCTCTTAACCCCTATGGTGTCACAATGCATCCCATGCCCTTTTAGGCCACTTGGTGTTACAATGAATCATTTGAGTCTTGGCCTCTATGGTGTCAAAATGTTTCCATGTTTTTCTTGGGCTCCATGCTTTCACAATTCATCCCTGGCCCTATTACAACCCCTGGTGACACAGGGGATCATTAGATTGTTAGCCTCCCTTGGGTCACAATGGTTCCTTGCTTCTCTTAACCTCTGTGGTGTCACAATGCATCCCATGCCCTTTTAGGCCACTTGATGTCACAATGAATCATTTGATTCTTGGCCTTCATGGTGTCATAATAGATCCTTGCTTCTATAGGTCCCCATGCTGTCACAGTTCATCCGTGGTCCTTTTGCGCCCCCTGGTGTCAAAAGGGATTCTTAGATTGTTAGCCTGCATTGGGTCACAATGGTTCCTTGCTTCTCTTAACCTCTGTGGTGTCACAATGCATCCCATGCCCTTTTAGGCCACTTGATGTCACAATGAATCATTTGATTCTTGGCCTTCATGGTGTCATAATAGATCCTTGCTTCTATAGGTCCCCATGCTGTCACAGTTCATCCGTGGTCCTTTTGCGTCCCCTGGTGTCAAAAGGGAATCTTAGATAGTTAGCCTGCATTGGGTCACAATGGTTCCTTGCTTCTCTTACCCTCTGTGGTGTCACAATGCATCCCATGCCCTTTTAGGCCACTTGGTGTTACAATGAATCATTTGAGTCTTGGCCTCTATGGTGTCAAAATGTTTCCATGTTTTTCTTGGGCCCCATGCTTTCACAATTCATCCCTGGCCCTATTACAACCCCTGGTGTCACAATGGATCATTAGATTGTTAGCCTCCCTTGGGTCACAATGGTTCCTTGCTTCTCTTAACCCCTGTGGTGTCACAATGCATCCCATGCCCTTTTAGGCCACTTGGTGTTACAATGAATCATTTGAGTCTTGGCCTCTATGGTGTCAAAATGTTTCCATGTTTTTTTGGGCTCCATGCTTTCACAATTCATCCCTGGCCCTATTACAACCCCTGGTGTCACAATGGATCATTAGATTGTTAGCCTCCCTTGGGTCACAATGGTTCCTTGCTTCTCTTAACCTCTGTGGTGTCACAATGCATTCCAAGCCCTTTTAGGCCACTTGATGTCACAATGAATCATTTGATTCTTGGCCTTCATGGTGTCATAATAGATCCTTGCTTCTATAGGTCCCCATGCTGTCACAGTTCATCTGTGGTCCTTTTGCGTGCCCTGGTGTCAAAAGGGAATCTTAGATAGTTAGCCTGCATTGGGTCACAATGGTTCCTTGCTTCTCTTAACCTCTGTGGTGTCACAATGCATCCCATGCCCTTTTAGTCCACTTGGTGTTACAATGAATCATTTGAGTCTTGGCCTCTATGGTGTCATAATGTTTCCATGTTTTTCTTGGTCCCCATGCTTTCACAATTCATCCCTGGCCCTATTACAACCCCTGGTGTCACAATGGATCATTAGATTGTTAGCCTCCCTTGGGTCACAATGGTTCCTTGCTTCTCTTAACCTCTGTGGTGTCACAATGCATTCCAAGCCCTTTTAGGCCACTTGATGTCACAATGAATCATTTGATTCTTGGCCTTCATGGTGTCATAATAGATCCTTGCTTCTATAGGTCCCCATGCTGTCACAGTTCATCGGTGGTCCTTTTGCGTGCCCTGGTGTCAAAAGGGATTCTTAGATTGTTAGCCTGCATTGGGTCACAATGGTTCCTTGCTTCTCTTAACCTCTGTGGTGTCACAATGCATCCCATGCCCTTTTAGGCCACTTGATGTCACAATGAATCATTTGATTCTTGGCCTTCATGGTGTCATAATAGATCCTTGCTTCTATAGGTCCCCATGCTTTCACAGTTCGTCCGTGGTCCTTTTGCGCCCCCTGGTGTCAAAAGGGATTCTTAGATTGTTAGCCTGCATTGGATCACAATGGTTCCCAGCTTCTCTTAACCTCTGTGGTGTCACAATGCATCCCATGCCCTTTTAGGCCACTTGGTGTTACAATGAATCATTTGAGTCTTGGCCTCTATGGTGTCATAATGTTTCCATGTTTTTCTTGGGCCCCATGCTTTCACAATTCATCCCTGGCACTATTACAAACCCTGGTGTCACAATGGATCATTAGATTGTTAGCCTCCCTTGGGTCACAATGGTTCCTTGCTTCTCTTATCCTCTGTGGTGTCACAATGCATTCCAAGCCCTTTTAGGCCACTTCATGTCACAATGAATCATTTGATTCTTGGCCTTCATGGTGTCATAATAGATCCTTGCTTCTATAGGTCCCCATGCTGTCACAGTTCATCCGTGGTCCTTTTGCGCCCCCTGGTGTCAAAAGGGATTCTTAGATTGTTAGCCTGCATTGGGTCACAATGGTTCCTTGCTTCTCTTAACCTCTGTGGTGTCACAATGCATCCCATGCCCTTTTAGGCCACTTGATGTCACAATGAATCATTTGATTCTTGGCCTTCATGGTGTCATAATAGATCCTTGCTTCTATAGGTCCCCATGCTGTCACAGTTCATCCGTGGTCCTTTTGCGCCCCCTGGTGTCAAAAGGGATTCTTAGATTGTTAGCCTCCCTTGGGTCACAATGGTTCCTTGCTTCTCTTAACCTCTGTGGTGTCACAATGCATTCCAAGCCCTTTTAGGCCACTTGATGTCACAATGAATCATTTGATCCTTGGCCTTCATGGTGTCATAATAGATCCTTGCTTCTATAGGTCCCCATGCTGTCACAGTTCATCCGTGGTCCTTTTGAGCCCCCTGGTGTCAAAAGGGATTGTTAGATTGTTAGCCTGCATTGGGTCACAATTGTTCCTTGCTTCTCTTAACCTCTGTGGTGTCACAATGCATCCCATGCCCTTTTAGGCCACTTGGTGTTACAATGAATCATTTGAATCTTGGCCTCTATGGTGTCATAATGTTTCCATGTTTTTCTTGGGCTCCATGCTTTCACAATTCATCCCTGGCCCTATTACAACCCCTGGTGTCACAATGGATCATTAGATTGTTAGCCTGCATTGGGTCACAATGGTTCCTTGCTTCTCTTAACCTCTGTGGTGTCACAATGCATTCCAAGCCCTTTTAGGCCACTTGATGTCACAATGAATCATTTGATCCTTGGCCTTCATGGTGTCATAATAGATCCTTGCGTCTATAGGTCCCCATGCTGTCACAGTTCATCCGTGGTCCTTTTGCGCCCCCTGGTGTCAAAAGGGATTCTTAGATTGTTAGCCTGCATTGGGTCACAATGGTTCCTTGCTTCTCTTAACCTCTGTGGTGTCACAATGCATCCCATGCCCTTTTAGGCCACTTGGTGTTACAATGAATCATTTGAGTCTTGGCCTCTATGGTGTCAAAATGTTTCCATGTTTTTCATGGGCCCCATGCTTTCACAATTCATCCCTGGCCCTATTACAATCCCTGTTGTCACAATGGATCATTATATTGTTAGCATCCCTTGGGTCACAATGGTTCCTTGCTTCTCTTAACCTGTGTGGTGTCACAATGCATCCCATGCCCTTTAAGGCCACTTGGTGTTACAATGAATCATTTGAGTCTTGGCCTCTATGTTGTCATAATATTTCCATGATTAATTGTGCCCCATGCTTTCACAATTCATCCCTGGCCCTATTACAACCCCTGGTGACACAGGGGATCATTAGATTGTTAGCCTCCCTTGGGTCACAATGGTTCCTTGCTTCTCTTAACCTCTGTGGTGTCACAATGCATTCCAAGCCCTTTTAGGCCACTTGATGTCACAATGAATCATTTGATTCTTGGCCTTCATGGTGTCATAATAGATCCTTGCTTCTATAGGTCCCCATGCTGTCACAGTTCATCGGTGGTCCTTTTGCGTGCCCTGGTGTCAAAAGGGAATCTTAGATAGTTAGCCTGCATTGGGTCACAATGGTTCCTTGCTTCTCTTAACCTCTGTGGTGTCACAATGCATCCCATGCCCTTTTAGTCCACTTGGTGTTACAATGAATCATTTGAGTCTTGGCCTCTATGGTGTCATAATGTTTCCATGTTTTTCTTGGTCCCCATGCTTTCACAATTCATCCCTGGCCCTATTACAACCCCTGGTGTCACAATGGATCATTAGATTGTTAGCCTCCCTTGGGTCACAATGGTTCCTTGCTTCTCTTAACCTCTGTGGTGTCACAATGCATTCCAAGCCCTTTTAGGCCACTTGATGTCACAATGAATCATTTGATTCTTGGCCTTCATGGTGTCATAATAGATCCTTGCTTCTATAGGTCCCCATGCTGTCACAGTTCATCCGTGGTCCTTTTGCGCCCCCTGGTGTCAAAAGGGATTCTTAGATTGTTAGCCTGCATTGGGTCACAATGGTTCCTTGCTTCTCTTAACCTCTCTGGTGTCACAATGCAACCCATGCCCTTTTAGGCCACTTGATGTCACAATGAATCATTTGATTCTTGGCCTTCATGGTGTCATAATAGATCCTTGCTTCTATAGGTCCCCATGCTTTCACAGTTCATCCGTGGTCCTTTTGCGCCCCCTGGTGTCAAAAGGGATTCTTAGATTGTTAGCCTCCCTTGGGTCACAATGGTTCCCAGCTTCTCTTAACCTCTGTGGTGTCACAATGCATCCCATGCCCTTTAAGGCCACTTGGTGTTACAATGAATCATTTGAGTCTTGGCCTCTATGTTGTCATAATATTTCCATGATTAATTGTGCCCCATGCTTTCACAATTCATCCCTGGCCCTATTACAACCCCTGGTGTCACAGGGGATCGTTAGATTGTTAGCCTCCCTTGGGTCACAATGGGTCCTTGCTTCTCTTAACCTCTGTGGTGTCACAATGCATTCCAAGCCCTTTTAGGCCACTTGGTGTCACAATGAATCATTTGATTCTTGGCCTTCATGGTGTCATAATAGATCCTTGCTTCTATAGGTCCCCATGCTGTCACAGTTCATCCGTGGTCCTTTTGCGCCCCCTGGTGTCAAAAGGGATTCTTAGATTGTTAGCCTGCATTGGGTCACAATGGTTCCTTGCTTCTCTTAACCTCTGTGGTGTCACAATGCATCCCATGCCCTTTTAGGCCACTTGATGTCACAATGAATCATTTGATTCTTGGCCTTCATGGTGTCATAATAGATCCTTGCTTCTATAGGTCCCCATGCTGTCACAGTTCATCCGTGGTCCTTTTGCGCCCCCTGGTGTCAAAAGGGATTCTTAGATTGTTAGCCTCCCTTGGGTCACAATGGTTCCTTGCTTCTCTTAACCTCTGTGGTGTCACAATGCATTCCAAGCCCTTTTAGGCCACTTGATGTCACAATGAATCATTTGATCCTTGGCCTTCATGGTGTCATAATAGATCCTTGATTCTATAGGTCCCCATGCTGTCACAGTTCATCCGTGGTCCTTTTGAGCCCCCTGGTGTCAAAAGGGATTGTTAGATTGTTAGCCTGCATTGGGTCACAATTGTTCCTTGCTTCTCTTAACCTCTGTGGTGTCACAATGCATCCCATGCCCTTTTAGGCCACTTGGTGTTACAATGAATCATTTGAGTCTTGGCCTCTATGGTGTCATAATGTTTCCATGTTTTTCTTGGGCCCCATGCTTTCACAATTCATCCCTGGCCCTATTACAACCCCTGGTGTCACAATGGATCATTAGATTGTTAGCCTCCCTTGGGTCACAATGGTTCCCTGCTTCTCTTAACCTCTGTGGTGTCACAATGCATTCCAAGCCCTTTTAGGCCACTTGATGTCACAGTGAATCATTTGATTCTTGGCCTTCATGGTGTCATAATAGATCCTTGCTTCTATAGGTCCCCATGCTGTCACAGTTCATCCGTTGTCCTTTTGCGCCCCCTGGTGTCAAAAGGGAATCTTGGATAGCTAGCCTCCCTTGGGTCACAATGGTTCCTTGCTTCTCTTAACCTCTCTGGTGTCACAATGCAACCCATGCCCTTTTAGGCCACTTGATGTAACAATGAATCATTTGATTCTTGGCCTTCATGGTGTCATAATAGATCCTTGCTTCTATAGGTCCCCATGCTTTCATAGTTCATCCGTGGTCCTTTTGCGCCCCCTGGTGTCAAAAGGGATTCTTAGATTGTTAGCCTCCCTTGGGTCACAATGGTTCCCAGCTTCTCTTAACCTCTGTGGTGTCACAATGCATCCCATGCCCTTTAAGGCCACTTGGTGTTACAATGAATCATTTGATTCTTGGCCTCTATGTTGTCATAATATTTCCATGATTAATTGTGCCCCATGCTTTCACAATTCATCCCTGGCCCTATTACAACCCCTGGTGTCACAGGGGATCGTTAGATTGTTAGCCTCCCTTGGGTCACTATGGTTCCTTGCTTCTCTTAACCTCTGTGGTGTCACAATGCATTCCAAGCCCTTTTAGGCCACTTGGTGTCACAATGAATCATTTGATTCTTGGCCTACATGGTGTCATAACAGATCCTTGCTTCTATAGGTCCCCATGCTGTCACAGTTCATCCGTGGTCCTTTTGCGCCCCCTGGTGTCAAAAGGGATTCTTAGATTGTTAGCCTGCATTGGGTCACAATGGTTCCTTGCTTCTCTTAACCCCTATGGTGTCACAATGCATCCCATGCCCTTTTAGGCCACTTGGTGTTACAATGAATCATTTGAGTCTTGGCCTCTATGGTGTCAAAATGTTTCCATGTTTTTCTTGGGCTCCATGCTTTCACAATTCATCCCTGGCCCTATTACAACCCCTGGTGACACAGGGGATCATTAGATTGTTAGCCTCCCTTGGGTCACAATGGTTCCTTGCTTCTCTTAACCTCTGTGGTGTCACAATGCATTCCAAGCCCTTTTAGGCCACTTGATGTCACAATGAATCATTTGATTCTTGGCCTTCATGGTGTCATAATAGATCCTTGCTTCTATAGGTCCCCATGCTGTCACAGTTCATCCGTGGTCCTTTTGCGCCCCCTGGTGTCAAAAGGGATTCTTAGATTGTTAGCCTGCATTGGGTCACAATGGTTCCTTGCTTCTCTTAACCTCTGTGGTGTCACAATGCATCCCATGCCCTTTTAGGCCACTTGATGTCACAATGAATCATTTGATTCTTGGCCTTCATGGTGTCATAATAGATCCTTGCTTCTATAGGTCCCCATGCTGTCACAGTTCATCCGTGGTCCTTTTGCACCCCCTGGTGTCAAAAGGGAATCTTAGATAGTTAGCCTGCATTGGGTCACAATGGTTCCTTGCTTCTCTTAACCTCTGTGGTGGCACAATGCATCCCATGCCCTTTTAGGCCACTTGGTGTTACAATGAATCATTTGAGTCTTGGCCTCTATGGTGTCAAAATGTTTCCATGTTTTTCTTGGGCCCCATGCTTTCACAATTCATCCCTGGCCCTATTACAACCCCTGGTGTCACAATGGATCATTAGATTGTTAGCCTCCCTTGGGTCACAATGGTTCCTTGCTTCTCTTAACCCCTGTGGTGTCACAATGCATCCCATGCCCTTTTAGGCCACTTGGTGTTACAATGAATCATTTGAGTCTTGGCCTCTATGGTGTCAAAATGTTTCCATGTTTTTTTGGGCTCCATGCTTTCACAATTCATCCCTGGCCCTATTACAACCCCTGGTGTCACAATGGATCATTAGATTGTTATCCTCCCTTGGGTCACAATGGTTCCCTGCTTCTCTTAACCTCTGTGGTGTCACAATGCATTCCAAGCCCTTTTAGGCCACTTGATGTCACAGTGAATCATTTGATTCTTGGCCTTCATGGTGTCATAATAGATCCTTGCTTCTATAGGTCCCCATGCTGTCACAGTTCATCCTTTGTCCTTTTGCGCCCCCTGGTGTCAAAAGGGATTGTTAGATTGTTAGCCTGCATTGGGTCACAATGGTTCCTTGCTTCTCTTAATCTCTCTGGTGTCACAATGCAACCCATGCCCTTTTAGGCCACTTGATGTCACAATGAATCATTTGATTCTTGGCCTTCATGGTGTCATAATAGATCCTTGCTTCTATAGGTCCCCATGCTTTCACAGTTCATCCGTGGTCCTTTTGCGCCCCCTGGTGTCAAAAGGGATTCTTAGATTGTTAGCCTCCCTTGGGTCACAATGGTTCCCAGCTTCTGTTAACCTCTGTGGTGTCACAATGCATCCCATGCCCTTTAAGGCCACTTGGTGTTACAATGAATCATTTGAGTCTTGGCCTCTATGTTGTCATAATATTTCCATGATTAATTGTGCCCCATGCTTTCACAATTCATCCCTGGCCCTATTACAACCCCTGGTGTCACAGGGGATCGTTAGATTGTTAGCCTCCCTTGGGTCACAATGGGTCCTTGCTTCTCTTAACCTCTGTGGTGTCACAATGCATTCCAAGCCCTTTTAGGCCACTTGATGTCACAATGAATCATTTGATTCTTGGCCTTCATGGTGTCATAATAGATCCTTGCTTCTATAGGTCCCCATGCTGTCACAGTTCATCGGTGGTCCTTTTGCGCCCCCTGGTGTCAAAAGGGATTCTTAGATTGTTAGCCTGCATTGGGTCACAATGGTTCCTTGCTTCTCTTAACCCCTATGGTGTCACAATGCATCCCATGCCCTTTTAGGCCACTTGGTGTTACAATGAATCATTTGAGTCTTGGCCTCTATGGTGTCAAAATGTTTCCATGTTTTTCTTGGGCTCCATGCTTTCACAATTCATCCCTGGCCCTATTACAACCCCTGGTGACACAGGGGATCATTAGATTGTTAGCCTCCCTTGGGTCACAATGGTTCCTTGCTTCTCTTAACCTCTGTGGTGTCACAATGCATTCCAAGCCCTTTTAGGCCACTTGATGTCACAATGAATCATTTGATTCTTGGCCTTCATGGTGTCATAATAGATCCTTGCTTCTATAGGTCCCCATGCTGTCACAGTTCATCCGTGGTCCTTTTGCGCCCCCTGGTGTCAAAAGGGATTCTTAGATTGTTAGCCTGCATTGGGTCACAATGGTTCCTTGCTTCTCTTAACCTCTGTGGTGTCACAATGCATCCCATGCCCTTTTAGGCCACTTGATGTCACAATGAATCATTTGATTCTTGGCCTTCATGGTGTCATAATAGATCCTTGCTTCTATAGGTCCCCATGCTGTCACAGTTCATCCGTGGTCCTTTTGCGTCCCCTGGTGTCAAAAGGGAATTTAGATAGTTAGCCTGCATTGGGTCACAATGGTTCCTTGCTTCTCTTACCCTCTGTGGTGGCACAATGCATCCCATGCCCTTTTAGGCCACTTGGTGTTACAATGAATCATTTGAGTCTTGGCCTCTATGGTGTCAAAATGTTTCCATGTTTTTCTTGGGCCCCATGCTTTCACAATTCATCCCTGGCCCTATTACAACCCCTGGTGTCACAATGGATCATTAGATTGTTAGCCTCCCTTGGGTCACAATGGTTCCTTGCTTCTCTTAACCCCTGTGGTGTCACAATGCATCCCATGCCCTTTTAGGCCACTTGGTGTTACAATGAATCATTTGAGTCTTGGCCTCTATGGTGTCAAAATGTTTCCATGTTTTTTTGGGCTCCATGCTTTCACAATTCATCCCTGGCCCTATTACAACCCCTGGTGTCACAATGGATCATTAGATTGTTAGCCTCCCTTGGGTCACAATGGTTCCTTGCTTCTCTTAACCTCTGTGGTGTCACAATGCATTCCAAGCCCTTTTAGGCCACTTGATGTCACAATGAATCATTTGATTCTTGGCCTTCATGGTGTCATAATAAATCCTTGCTTCTATAGGTCCCCATGCTGTCACAGTTCATCTGTGGTCCTTTTGCGTGCCCTGGTGTCAAAAGGGAATCTTAGATAGTTAGCCTGCATTGGGTCACAATGGTTCCTTGCTTCTCTTAACCTCTGTGGTGTCACAATGCATCCCATGCCCTTTTAGTCCACTTGGTGTTACAATGAATCATTTGAGTCTTGGCCTCTATGGTGTCATAATGTTTCCATGTTTTTCTTGGTCCCCATGCTTTCACAATTCATCCCTGGCCCTATTACAACCCCTGGTGTCACAATGGATCATTAGATTGTTAGCCTCCCTTGGGTCACAATGGTTCCTTGCTTCTCTTAACCTCTGTGGTGTCACAATGCATTCCAAGCCCTTTTAGGCCACTTGATGTCACAATGAATCATTTGATTCTTGGCCTTCATGGTGTCATAATAGATCCTTGCTTCTATAGGTCCCCATGCTGTCACAGTTCATCGGTGGTCCTTTTGCGTGCCCTGGTGTCAAAAGGGATTCTTAGATTGTTAGCCTGCATTGGGTCACAATGGTTCCTTGCTTCTCTTAACCTCTGTGGTGTCACAATGCATCCCATGCCCTTTTAGGCCACTTGATGTCACAATGAATCATTTGATTCTTGGCCTTCATGGTGTCATAATAGATCCTTGCTTCTATAGGTCCCCATGCTTTCACAGTTCATCCGTGGTCCTTTTGCGCCCCCTGGTGTCAAAAGGGATTCTTAGATTGTTAGCCTGCATTGGATCACAATGGTTCCCAGCTTCTCTTAACCTCTGTGGTGTCACAATGCATCCCATGCCCTTTTAGGCCACTTGGTGTTACAATGAATCATTTGAGTCTTGGCCTCTATGGTGTCATAATGTTTCCATGTTTTTCTTGGGCCCCATGCTTTCACAATTCAGACCTGGCAATATTACAAACCCTGGTGTCACAATGGATCATTAGATTGTTAGCCTCCCTTGGGTCACAATGGTTCCTTGCTTCTCTTATCCTCTGTGGTGTCACAATGCATTCCAAGCCCTTTTAGGCCACTTCATGTCACAATGAATCATTTGATTCTTGGCCTTCATGGTGTCATAATAGATCCTTGCTTCTATAGGTCCCCATGCTGTCACAGTTCATCCGTGGTCCTTTTGCGCCCCCTGGTGTCAAAAGGGATTCTTAGATTGTTAGCCTGCATTGGGTCACAATGGTTCCTTGCTTCTCTTAACCTCTGTGGTGTCACAATGCATCCCATGCCCTTTTAGGCCACTTGATGTCACAATGAATCATTTGATTCTTGGCCTTCATGGTGTCATAATAGATCCTTGCTTCTATAGGTCCCCATGCTGTCACAGTTCATCCGTGGTCCTTTTGCGCCCCCTGGTGTCAAAAGGGATTCTTAGATTGTTAGCCTCCCTTGGGTCACAATGGTTCCTTGCTTCTCTTAACCTCTGTGGTGTCACAATGCATTCCAAGCCCTTTTAGGCCACTTGATGTCACAATGAATCATTTGATCCTTGGCCTTCATGGTGTCATAATAGATCCTTGCTTCTATAGGTCCCCATGCTGTCACAGTTCATCCGTGGTCCTTTTGAGCCCCCTGGTGTCAAAAGGGATTGTTAGATTGTTAGCCTGCATTGGGTCACAATTGTTCCTTGCTTCTCTTAACCTCTGTGGTGTCACAATGCATCCCATGCCCTTTTAGGCCACTTGGTGTTACAATGAATCATTTGAATCTTGGCCTCTATGGTGTCATAATGTTTCCATGTTTTTCTTGGGCTCCATGCTTTCACAATTCATCCCTGGCCCTATTACAACCCCTGGTGTCACAATGGATCATTAGATTGTTAGCCTGCATTGGGTCACAATGGTTCCTTGCTTCTCTTAACCTCTGTGGTGTCACAATGCATTCCAAGCCCTTTTAGGCCACTTGATGTCACAATGAATCATTTGATCCTTGGCCTTCATGGTGTCATAATAGATCCTTGCGTCTATAGGTCCCCATGCTGTCACAGTTCATCCGTGGTCCTTTTGCGCCCCCTGGTGTCAAAAGGGATTCTTAGATTGTTAGCCTGCATTGGGTCACAATGGTTCCTTGCTTCTCTTAACCTCTGTGGTGTCACAATGCATCCCATGCCCTTTTAGGCCACTTGGTGTTACAATGAATCATTTGAGTCTTGGCCTCTATGGTGTCAAAATGTTTCCATGTTTTTCATGGGCCCCATGCTTTCACAATTCATCCCTGGCCCTATTACAATCCCTGTTGTCACAATGGATCATTATATTGTTAGCATCCCTTGGGTCACAATGGTTCCTTGCTTCTCTTAACCTGTGTGGTGTCACAATGCATCCCATGCCCTTTAAGGCCACTTGGTGTTACAATGAATCATTTGAGTCTTGGCCTCTATGTTGTCATAATATTTCCATGATTAATTGTGCCCCATGCTTTCACAATTCATCCCTGGCCCTATTACAACCCCTGGTGACACAGGGGATCATTAGATTGTTAGCCTCCCTTGGGTCACAATGGTTCCTTGCTTCTCTTAACCTCTGTGGTGTCACAATGCATTCCAAGCCCTTTTAGGCCACTTGATGTCACAATGAATCATTTGATTCTTGGCCTTCATGGTGTCATAATAGATCCTTGCTTCTATAGGTCCCCATGCTGTCACAGTTCATCGGTGGTCCTTTTGCGTGCCCTGGTGTCAAAAGGGAATCTTAGATAGTTAGCCTGCATTGGGTCACAATGGTTCCTTGCTTCTCTTAACCTCTGTGGTGTCACAATGCATCCCATGCCCTTTTAGTCCACTTGGTGTTACAATGAATCATTTGAGTCTTGGCCTCTATGGTGTCATAATGTTTCCATGTTTTTCTTGGTCCCCATGCTTTCACAATTCATCCCTGGCCCTATTACAACCCCTGGTGTCACAATGGATCATTAGATTGTTAGCCTCCCTTGGGTCACAATGGTTCCTTGCTTCTCTTAACCTCTGTGGTGTCACAATGCATTCCAAGCCCTTTTAGGCCACTTGATGTCACAATGAATCATTTGATTCTTGGCCTTCATGGTGTCATAATAGATCCTTGCTTCTATAGGTCCCCATGCTGTCACAGTTCATCCGTGGTCCTTTTGCGCCCCCTGGTGTCAAAAGGGATTCTTCGATTGTTAGCCTGCATTGGGTCACAATGGTTCCTTGCTTCTCTTAACCTCTCTGGTGTCACAATGCAACCCATGCCCTTTTAGGCCACTTGATGTCACAATGAATCATTTGATTCTTGGCCTTCATGGTGTCATAATAGATCCTTGCTTCTATAGGTCCCCATGCTTTCACAGTTCATCCGTGGTCCTTTTGCGCCCCCTGGTGTCAAAAGGGATTCTTAGATTGTTAGCCTCCCTTGGGTCACAATGGTTCCCAGCTTCTCTTAACCTCTGTGGTGTCACAATGCATCCCATGCCCTTTAAGGCCACTTGGTGTTACAATGAATCATTTGAGTCTTGGCCTCTATGTTGTCATAATATTTCCATGATTAATTGTGCCCCATGCTTTCACAATTCATCCCTGGCCCTATTACAACCCCTGGTGTCACAGGGGATCGTTAGATTGTTAGCCTCCCTTGGGTCACAATGGGTCCTTGCTTCTCTTAACCTCTGTGGTGTCACAATGCATTCCAAGCCCTTTTAGGCCACTTGATGTCACAATGAATCATTTGATTCTTGGCCTTCATGGTGTCATAATAGATCCTTGCTTCTATAGGTCCCCATGCTGTCACAGTTCATCCGTGGTCCTTTTGCGCCCCCTGGTGTCAAAAGGGATTCTTAGATTGTTAGCCTGCATTGGGTCACAATGGTTCCTTGCTTCTCTTAACCTCTGTGGTGTCACAATGCATCCCATGCCCTTTTAGGCCACTTGATGTCACAATGAATCATTTGATTCTTGGCCTTCATGGTGTCATAATAGATCCTTGCTTCTATAGGTCCCCATGCTGTCACAGTTCATCCGTGGTCCTTTTGCGCCCCCTGGTGTCAAAAGGGATTCTTAGATTGTTAGCCTCCCTTGGGTCACAATGGTTCCTTGCTTCTCTTAACCTCTGTGGTGTCACAATGCATTCCAAGCCCTTTTAGGCCACTTGATGTCACAATGAATCATTTGATCCTTGGCCTTCATGGTGTCATAATAGATCCTTGCTTCTATAGGTCCCCATGCTGTCACAGTTCATCCGTGGTCCTTTTGAGCCCCCTGGTGTCAAAAGGGATTGTTAGATTGTTAGCCTGCATTGGGTCACAATTGTTCCTTGCTTCTCTTAACCTCTGTGGTGTCACAATGCATCCCATGCCCTTTTAGGCCACTTGGTGTTACAATGAATCATTTGAATCTTGGCCTCTATGGTGTCATAATGTTTCCATGTTTTTCTTGGGCTCCATGCTTTCACAATTCATCCCTGGCCCTATTACAACCCCTGGTGTCACAATGGATCATTAGATTGTTAGCCTCCCTTGGGTCACAATGGTTCCTTGCTTCTCTTAACCTCTGTGGTGTCACAATGCATTCCAAGCCCTTTTAGGCCACTTGATGTCACAATGAATCATTTGATTCTTGGCCTTCATGGTGTCATAATAGATCCTTGCTTCTATAGGTCCCCATGCTGTCACAGTTCATCCGTGGTCCTTTTGCGCCCCCTGGTGTCAAAAGGGATACTTAGATTGTTAGCCTGCATTGGGTCACAATGGTTCCTTGCTTCTCTTAACCTCTGTGGTGTCACAATGCATCCCATGCCCTTTTAGGCCACTTGGTGTTACAATGAATCATTTGAGTCTTGGCCTCTATGGTGTCAAAATGTTTCCATGTTTTTCTTGGGCCCCATGCTTTCACAATTCATCCCTGGCCCTATTACAATCCCTGTTGTCACAAAGGATCATTAAATTGTTAGCATCCCTTGGGTCACAATGGTTCCTTGCTTCTCTTAACCTCTGTGGTGTCACAATGCATCCCATGCCCTTTAAGGCCACTTGGTGTTACAATGAATCATTTGAGTCTTGGCCTCTATGTTGTCATAATATTTCCATGATTAATTGTGCCCCATGCTTTCACAATTCATCCCTGGCCCTATTACAACCCCTGGTGTCACAATGGATCATTAGATTGTTAGCCTCCCTTGGGTCACAATGGTTCCTTGCTTCTCTTAACCTCTGTGGTGTCACAATGCATTCCAAGCCCTTTTAGGCCACTTGATGTCACAATGAATCATTTGATTCTTGGCCTTCATGGTGTCATAATAGATCCTTGCTTCTATAGGTCCCCATGCTGTCACAGTTCATCTGTGGTCCTTTTGCGTGCCCTGGTGTCAAAAGGGAATCTTAGATAGTTAGCCTGCATTGGGTCACAATGGTTCCTTGCTTCTCTTAACCTCTGTGGTGTCACAATGCATCCCATGCCCTTTTAGTCCACTTGGTGTTACAATGAATCATTTGAGTCTTGGCCTCTATGGTGTCATAATGTTTCCATGTTTTTCTTGGTCCCCATGCTTTCACAATTCATCCCTGGCCCTATTACAACCCCTGGTGACACAGGGGATCATTAGATTGTTAGCCTCCCTTGGGTCACAATGGTTCCTTGCTTCTCTTAACCTCTGTGGTGTCACAATGCATTCCAAGCCCTTTTAGGCCACTTGATGTCACAATGAATCATTTGATTCTTGGCCTTCATGGTGTCATAATAGATCCTTGCTTCTATAGGTCCCCATGCTGTCACAGTTCATCCGTGGTCCTTTTGCGCCCCCTGGTGTCAAAAGGGATTCTTAGATTGTTAGCCTGCATTGGGTCACAATGGTTCCTTGCTTCTCTTAACCTCTCTGGTGTCACAATGCAACCCATGCCCTTTTAGGCCACTTGATGTCACAATGAATCATTTGATTCTTGGCCTTCATGGTGTCATAATAGATCCTTGCTTCTATAGGTCCCCATGCTTTCACAGTTCATCCGTGGTCCTTTTGCGCCCCCTGGTGTCAAAAGGGATTCTTAGATTGTTAGCCTCCCTTGGGTCACAATGGTTCCCAGCTTCTCTTAACCTCTGTGGTGTCACAATGCATCCCATGCCCTTTAAGGCCACTTGGTGTTACAATGAATCATTTGAGTCTTGGCCTCTATGTTGTCATAATATTTCCATGATTAATTGTGCCCCATGCTTTCACAATTCATCCCTGGCCCTATTACAACCCCTGGTGTCACAGGGGATCGTTAGATTGTTAGCCTCCCTTGGGTCACAATGGGTCCTTGCTTCTCTTAACCTCTGTGGTGTCACAATGCATTCCAAGCCCTTTTAGGCCACTTGGTGTCACAATGAATCATTTGATTCTTGGCCTTCATGGTGTCATAATAGATCCTTGCTTCTATAGGTCCCCATGCTGTCACAGTTCATCCGTGGTCCTTTTGCACCCCCTGGTGTCAAAAGGGAATCTTAGATAGTTAGCCTGCATTGGGTCACAATGGTTCCTTGCTTCTCTTAACCTCTGTGGTGGCACAATGCATCCCATGCCCTTTTAGGCCACTTCGTGTTACAATGAATCATTTGAGTCTTGGCCTCTATGGTGTCAAAATGTTTCCATGTTTTTCTTGGGCCCCATGCTTTCACAATTCATCCCTGGCCCTATTACAACCCCTGGTGTCACAATGGATCATTAGATTGTTAGCCTCCCTTGGGTCACAATGGTTCCTTGCTTCTCTTAACCCCTGTGGTGTCACAATGCATCCCATGCCCTTTTAGGCCACTTGGTGTTACAATGAATCATTTGAGTCTTGGCCTCTATGGTGTCAAAAGGTTTCCATGTTTTTTTGGGCTCCATGCTTTCACAATTCATCCCTGGCCCTATTACAACCCCTGGTGTCACAATGGATCATTAGATTGTTAGCCTCCCTTGGGTCACAATGGTTCCTTGCTTCTCTTAACCTCTGTGGTGTCACAATGCATTCCAAGCCCTTTTAGGCCACTTGATGTCACGATGAATCATTTGATTCTTGGCCTTCATGGTGTCATAATAGATCCTTGCTTCTATAGGTCCCCATGCTGTCACAGTTCATCTGTGGTCCTTTTGCGTGCCCTGGTGTCAAAAGGGAATCTTAGATAGTTAGCCTGCATTGGGTCACAATGGTTCCTTGCTTCTCTTAACCTCTGTGGTGTCACAATGCATCCCATGCCCTTTTAGTCCACTTGGTGTTACAATGAATCATTTGAGTCTTGGCCTCTATGGTGTCATAATGTTTCCATGTTTTTCTTGGTCCCCATGCTTTCACAATTCATCCCTGGCCCTATTACAACCCCTGGTGTCACAATGGATCATTAGATTCTTAGCCTCCCTTGGGTCACAATGGTTCCTTGCTTCTCTTAACCTCTGTGGTGTCACAATGCATTCCAAGCCCTTTTAGGCCACTTGATGTCACAATGAATCATTTGATTCTTGGCCTTCATGGTGTCATAATAGATCCTTGCTTCTATAGGTCCCCATGCTGTCACAGTTCATCCGTGGTCCTTTTGCGCCCCCTGGTGTCAAAAGGGATTCTTAGATTGTTAGCCTGCATTGGGTCACAATGGTTCCTTGCTTCTCTTAACCTCTGTGGTGTCACAATGCATCCCATGCCCTTTTAGGCCACTTGATGTCACAATGAATCATTTGATTCTTGGCCTTCATGGTGTCATAATAGATCCTTGCTTCTATAGGTCCCCATGCTTTCACAGTTCATCCGTGGTCCTTTTGCGCCCCCTGGTGTCAAAAGGGATTCTTAGATTGTTAGCCTGCATTGGGTCACAATGGTTCCCAGCTTCTCTTAACCTCTGTGGTGTCACAATGCATCCCATGCCCTTTTAGGCCACTTGGTGTTACAATGAATCATTTGAGTCTTGGCCTCTATGGTGTCATAATGTTTCCATGTTTTTCTTGGTCCCCATGCTTTCACAATTCATCCCTGGCACTATTACAAACCCTGGTGTCACAATGGATCATTAGATTGTTAGCCTCCCTTGGGTCACAATGGTTCCTTGCTTCTCTTATCCTCTGTGGTGTCACAATGCATTCCAAGCCCTTTTAGGCCACTCCATGTCACAATGAATCATTTGATTCTTGGCCTTCATGGTGTCATAATAGATCCTTGCTTCTATAGGTCCCCATGCTGTCACAGTTCATCCGTGGTCCTTTTGAGCCCCCTGGTGTCAAAAGGGATTGTTAGATTGTTAGCCTGCATTGGGTCACAATTGTTCCTTGCTTCTCTTAACCTCTGTGGTGTCACAATGCATCCCATGCCCTTTTAGGCCACTTGGTGTTACAATGAATCATTTGAATCTTGGCCTCTATGGTGTCATAATGTTTCCATGTTTTTCTTGGGCTCCATGCTTTCACAATTCATCCCTGGCCCTATTACAACCCCTGGTGTCACAATGGATCATTAGATTGTTAGCCTGCATTGGGTCACAATGGTTCCTTGCTTCTCTTAACCTCTGTGGTGTCACAATGCATTCCAAGCCCTTTTAGGCCACTTGATGTCACAATGAATCATTTGATCCTTGGCCTTCATGGTGTCATAATAGATCCTTGCGTCTATAGGTCCCCATGCTGTCACAGTTCATCCGTGGTCCTTTTGCGCCCCCTGGTGTCAAAAGGGATTCTTAGATTGTTAGCCTGCATTGGGTCACAATGGTTCCTTGCTTCTCTTAACCTCTGTGGTGTCACAATGCATCCCATGCCCTTTTAGGCCACTTGGTGTTACAATGAATCATTTGAGTCTTGGCCTCTATGGTGTCAAAATGTTTCCATGTTTTTCATGGGCCCCATGCTTTCACAATTCATCCCTGGCCCTATTACAATCCCTGTTGTCACAATGGATCATTATATTGTTAGCATCCCTTGGGTCACAATGGTTCCTTGCTTCTCTTAACCTGTGTGGTGTCACAATGCATCCCATGCCCTTTAAGGCCACTTGGTGTTACAATGAATCATTTGAGTCTTGGCCTCTATGTTGTCATAATATTTCCATGATTAATTGTGCCCCATGCTTTCACAATTCATCCCTGGCCCTATTACAACCCCTGGTGACACAGGGGATCATTAGATTGTTAGCCTCCCTTGGGTCACAATGGTTCCTTGCTTCTCTTAACCTCTGTGGTGTCACAATGCATTCCAAGCCCTTTTAGGCCACTTGATGTCACAATGAATCATTTGATTCTTGGCCTTCATGGTGTCATAATAGATCCTTGCTTCTATAGGTCCCCATGCTGTCACAGTTCATCGGTGGTCCTTTTGCGTGCCCTGGTGTCAAAAGGGAATCTTAGATAGTTAGCCTGCATTGGGTCACAATGGTTCCTTGCTTCTCTTAACCTCTGTGGTGTCACAATGCATCCCATGCCCTTTTAGTCCACTTGGTGTTACAATGAATCATTTGAGTCTTGGCCTCTATGGTGTCATAATGTTTCCATGTTTTTCTTGGTCCCCATGCTTTCACAATTCATCCCTGGCCCTATTACAACCCCTGGTGTCACAATGGATCATTAGATTGTTAGCCTCCCTTGGGTCACAATGGTTCCTTGCTTCTCTTAACCTCTGTGGTGTCACAATGCATTCCAAGCCCTTTTAGGCCACTTGATGTCACAATGAATCATTTGATTCTTGGCCTTCATGGTGTCATAATAGATCCTTGCTTCTATAGGTCCCCATGCTGTCACAGTTCATCCGTGGTCCTTTTGCGCCCCCTGGTGTCAAAAGGGATTCTTCGATTGTTAGCCTGCATTGGGTCACAATGGTTCCTTGCTTCTCTTAACCTCTCTGGTGTCACAATGCAACCCATGCCCTTTTAGGCCACTTGATGTCACAATGAATCATTTGATTCTTGGCCTTCATGGTGTCATAATAGATCCTTGCTTCTATAGGTCCCCATGCTTTCACAGTTCATCCGTGGTCCTTTTGCGCCCCCTGGTGTCAAAAGGGATTCTTAGATTGTTAGCCTCCCTTGGGTCACAATGGTTCCCAGCTTCTCTTAACCTCTGTGGTGTCACAATGCATCCCATGCCCTTTAAGGCCACTTGGTGTTACAATGAATCATTTGAGTCTTGGCCTCTATGTTGTCATAATATTTCCATGATTAATTGTGCCCCATGCTTTCACAATTCATCCCTGGCCCTATTACAACCCCTGGTGTCACAGGGGATCGTTAGATTGTTAGCCTCCCTTGGGTCACAATGGGTCCTTGCTTCTCTTAACCTCTGTGGTGTCACAATGCATTCCAAGCCCTTTTAGGCCACTTGATGTCACAATGAATCATTTGATTCTTGGCCTTCATGGTGTCATAATAGATCCTTGCTTCTATAGGTCCCCATGCTGTCACAGTTCATCCGTGGTCCTTTTGCGCCCCCTGGTGTCAAAAGGGATTCTTAGATTGTTAGCCTGCATTGGGTCACAATGGTTCCTTGCTTCTCTTAACCTCTGTGGTGTCACAATGCATCCCATGCCCTTTTAGGCCACTTGATGTCACAATGAATCATTTGATTCTTGGCCTTCATGGTGTCATAATAGATCCTTGCTTCTATAGGTCCCCATGCTGTCACAGTTCATCCGTGGTCCTTTTGCGCCCCCTGGTGTCAAAAGGGATTCTTAGATTGTTAGCCTCCCTTGGGTCACAATGGTTCCTTGCTTCTCTTAACCTCTGTGGTGTCACAATGCATTCCAAGCCCTTTTAGGCCACTTGATGTCACAATGAATCATTTGATCCTTGGCCTTCATGGTGTCATAATAGATCCTTGCTTCTATAGGTCCCCATGCTGTCACAGTTCATCCGTGGTCCTTTTGAGCCCCCTGGTGTCAAAAGGGATTGTTAGATTGTTAGCCTGCATTGGGTCACAATTGTTCCTTGCTTCTCTTAACCTCTGTGGTGTCACAATGCATCCCATGCCCTTTTAGGCCACTTGGTGTTACAATGAATCATTTGAATCTTGGCCTCTATGGTGTCATAATGTTTCCATGTTTTTCTTGGGCTCCATGCTTTCACAATTCATCCCTGGCCCTATTACAACCCCTGGTGTCACAATGGATCATTAGATTGTTAGCCTCCCTTGGGTCACAATGGTTCCTTGCTTCTCTTAACCTCTGTGGTGTCACAATGCATTCCAAGCCCTTTTAGGCCACTTGATGTCACAATGAATCATTTGATTCTTGGCCTTCATGGTGTCATAATAGATCCTTGCTTCTATAGGTCCCCATGCTGTCACAGTTCATCCGTGGTCCTTTTGCGCCCCCTGGTGTCAAAAGGGATACTTAGATTGTTAGCCTGCATTGGGTCACAATGGTTCCTTGCTTCTCTTAACCTCTGTGGTGTCACAATGCATCCCATGCCCTTTTAGGCCACTTGGTGTTACAATGAATCATTTGAGTCTTGGCCTCTATGGTGTCAAAATGTTTCCATGTTTTTCTTGGGCCCCATGCTTTCACAATTCATCCCTGGCCCTATTACAATCCCTGTTGTCACAAAGGATCATTAAATTGTTAGCATCCCTTGGGTCACAATGGTTCCTTGCTTCTCTTAACCTCTGTGGTGTCACAATGCATCCCATGCCCTTTAAGGCCACTTGGTGTTACAATGAATCATTTGAGTCTTGGCCTCTATGTTGTCATAATATTTCCATGATTAATTGTGCCCCATGCTTTCACAATTCATCCCTGGCCCTATTACAACCCCTGGTGTCACAATGGATCATTAGATTGTTAGCCTCCCTTGGGTCACAATGGTTCCTTGCTTCTCTTAACCTCTGTGGTGTCACAATGCATTCCAAGCCCTTTTAGGCCACTTGATGTCACAATGAATCATTTGATTCTTGGCCTTCATGGTGTCATAATAGATCCTTGCTTCTATAGGTCCCCATGCTGTCACAGTTCATCTGTGGTCCTTTTGCGTGCCCTGGTGTCAAAAGGGAATCTTAGATAGTTAGCCTGCATTGGGTCACAATGGTTCCTTGCTTCTCTTAACCTCTGTGGTGTCACAATGCATCCCATGCCCTTTTAGTCCACTTGGTGTTACAATGAATCATTTGAGTCTTGGCCTCTATGGTGTCATAATGTTTCCATGTTTTTCTTGGTCCCCATGCTTTCACAATTCATCCCTGGCCCTATTACAACCCCTGGTGACACAGGGGATCATTAGATTGTTAGCCTCCCTTGGGTCACAATGGTTCCTTGCTTCTCTTAACCTCTGTGGTGTCACAATGCATTCCAAGCCCTTTTAGGCCACTTGATGTCACAATGAATCATTTGATTCTTGGCCTTCATGGTGTCATAATAGATCCTTGCTTCTATAGGTCCCCATGCTGTCACAGTTCATCCGTGGTCCTTTTGCGCCCCCTGGTGTCAAAAGGGATTCTTAGATTGTTAGCCTGCATTGGGTCACAATGGTTCCTTGCTTCTCTTAACCTCTCTGGTGTCACAATGCAACCCATGCCCTTTTAGGCCACTTGATGTCACAATGAATCATTTGATTCTTGGCCTTCATGGTGTCATAATAGATCCTTGCTTCTATAGGTCCCCATGCTTTCACAGTTCATCCGTGGTCCTTTTGCGCCCCCTGGTGTCAAAAGGGATTCTTAGATTGTTAGCCTCCCTTGGGTCACAATGGTTCCCAGCTTCTCTTAACCTCTGTGGTGTCACAATGCATCCCATGCCCTTTAAGGCCACTTGGTGTTACAATGAATCATTTGAGTCTTGGCCTCTATGTTGTCATAATATTTCCATGATTAATTGTGCCCCATGCTTTCACAATTCATCCCTGGCCCTATTACAACCCCTGGTGTCACAGGGGATCGTTAGATTGTTAGCCTCCCTTGGGTCACAATGGGTCCTTGCTTCTCTTAACCTCTGTGGTGTCACAATGCATTCCAAGCCCTTTTAGGCCACTTGGTGTCACAATGAATCATTTGATTCTTGGCCTTCATGGTGTCATAATAGATCCTTGCTTCTATAGGTCCCCATGCTGTCACAGTTCATCCGTGGTCCTTTTGCACCCCCTGGTGTCAAAAGGGAATCTTAGATAGTTAGCCTGCATTGGGTCACAATGGTTCCTTGCTTCTCTTAACCTCTGTGGTGGCACAATGCATCCCATGCCCTTTTAGGCCACTTCGTGTTACAATGAATCATTTGAGTCTTGGCCTCTATGGTGTCAAAATGTTTCCATGTTTTTCTTGGGCCCCATGCTTTCACAATTCATCCCTGGCCCTATTACAACCCCTGGTGTCACAATGGATCATTAGATTGTTAGCCTCCCTTGGGTCACAATGGTTCCTTGCTTCTCTTAACCCCTGTGGTGTCACAATGCATCCCATGCCCTTTTAGGCCACTTGGTGTTACAATGAATCATTTGAGTCTTGGCCTCTATGGTGTCAAAAGGTTTCCATGTTTTTTTGGGCTCCATGCTTTCACAATTCATCCCTGGCCCTATTACAACCCCTGGTGTCACAATGGATCATTAGATTGTTAGCCTCCCTTGGGTCACAATGGTTCCTTGCTTCTCTTAACCTCTGTGGTGTCACAATGCATTCCAAGCCCTTTTAGGCCACTTGATGTCACGATGAATCATTTGATTCTTGGCCTTCATGGTGTCATAATAGATCCTTGCTTCTATAGGTCCCCATGCTGTCACAGTTCATCTGTGGTCCTTTTGCGTGCCCTGGTGTCAAAAGGGAATCTTAGATAGTTAGCCTGCATTGGGTCACAATGGTTCCTTGCTTCTCTTAACCTCTGTGGTGTCACAATGCATCCCATGCCCTTTTAGTCCACTTGGTGTTACAATGAATCATTTGAGTCTTGGCCTCTATGGTGTCATAATGTTTCCATGTTTTTCTTGGTCCCCATGCTTTCACAATTCATCCCTGGCCCTATTACAACCCCTGGTGTCACAATGGATCATTAGATTCTTAGCCTCCCTTGGGTCACAATGGTTCCTTGCTTCTCTTAACCTCTGTGGTGTCACAATGCATTCCAAGCCCTTTTAGGCCACTTGATGTCACAATGAATCATTTGATTCTTGGCCTTCATGGTGTCATAATAGATCCTTGCTTCTATAGGTCCCCATGCTGTCACAGTTCATCCGTGGTCCTTTTGCGCCCCCTGGTGTCAAAAGGGATTCTTAGATTGTTAGCCTGCATTGGGTCACAATGGTTCCTTGCTTCTCTTAACCTCTGTGGTGTCACAATGCATCCCATGCCCTTTTAGGCCACTTGATGTCACAATGAATCATTTGATTCTTGGCCTTCATGGTGTCATAATAGATCCTTGCTTCTATAGGTCCCCATGCTTTCACAGTTCATCCGTGGTCCTTTTGCGCCCCCTGGTGTCAAAAGGGATTCTTAGATTGTTAGCCTGCATTGGGTCACAATGGTTCCCAGCTTCTCTTAACCTCTGTGGTGTCACAATGCATCCCATGCCCTTTTAGGCCACTTGGTGTTACAATGAATCATTTGAGTCTTGGCCTCTATGGTGTCATAATGTTTCCATGTTTTTCTTGGTCCCCATGCTTTCACAATTCATCCCTGGCACTATTACAAACCCTGGTGTCACAATGGATCATTAGATTGTTAGCCTCCCTTGGGTCACAATGGTTCCTTGCTTCTCTTATCCTCTGTGGTGTCACAATGCATTCCAAGCCCTTTTAGGCCACTCCATGTCACAATGAATCATTTGATTCTTGGCCTTCATGGTGTCATAATAGATCCTTGCTTCTATAGGTCCCCATGCTGTCACAGTTCATCCGTGGTCCTTTTGCGCCCCCTGGTGTCAAAAGGGATTCTTAGATTGTTAGCCTGCATTGGGTCACAATGGTTCCTTGCTTCTCTTAACCTCTGTGGTGTCACAATGCATCCCATGCCCTTTTAGGCCACTTGATGTCACAATGAATCATTTGATTCTTGGCCTTCATGGTGTCATAATAGATCCTTGCTTCTATAGGCCCCCATGCTGTCACAGTTCATCCGTGGTCCTTTTGCGCCCCCTGGTGTCAAAAGGGATTCTTAGATTGTTAGCCTCCCTTGGGTCACAATGGTTCCTTGCTTCTCTTAACCTCTGTGGTGTCACAATGCATTCCAAGCCCTTTTAGGCCACTTGATGTCACAATGAATCATTTGATCCTTGGCCTTCATGGTGTCATAATAGATCCTTGCTTCTATAGGTCCCCATGCTGTCACAGTTCATCCGTGGTCCTTTTGAGCCCCCTGGTGTCAAAAGGGATTGTTAGATTGTTAGCCTGCATTGGGTCACAATTGTTCCTTGCTTCTCTTAACCTCTGTGGTGTCACAATGCATCCCATGCCCTTTTAGGCCACTTGGTGTTACAATGAATCATTTGAGTCTTGGCCTCTATGGTGTCATAATATTTCCATGATTTATTGTGCCCCATGCTTTCACAATTCATCCCTGGCCCTATTACAACCCCTGGTGTCACAATGGATCATTAGATTGTTAGCCTCCATTGGGTCACAATGGTTCCTTGCTTCTCTTAACCTCTGTGGTGTCACAATGCATTCCAAGCCCTTTTAGGCCACTTGATGTCACAATGAATCATTTGATTCTTGGCCTTCATGGTGTCATAATAGATCCTTGCTTCTATAGGTCCCCATGCTGTCACAGTTCATCCGTGGTCCTTTTGCGCCCCCTGGTGTCAAAAGGGATTCTTAGATTGTTAGCCTGCATTGGGTCACAATGGTTCCTTGCTTCTCTTAACCTCTGTGGTGTCACAATGCATCCCATGCCCTTTTAGGCCACTTGGTGTTACAATGAATCATTTGAGTCTTGGCCTCTATGGTGTCAAAATGTTTCCATGTTTTTCTTGGGCCCCATGCTTTCACAATTCATCCCTGGCCCTATTACAATCCCTGTTGTCACAATGGATCATTAAATTGTTAGCATCCCTTGGGTCACAATGGTTCCTTGCTTCTCTTATCCTGTGTGGTGTCACAATGCATCCCATGCCCTTTAAGGCCACTTGGTGTTACAATGAATCATTTGAGTCTTGGCCTCTATGGTGTCATAATATTTCCATGATTAATTGTGCCCCATTCTTTCACAATTCATCCCTGGCCCTATTACAACCCCTGGTGTCACAATGGATCATTAGATTGTTAGCCTCCCTTGGGTCACAATGGTTCCTTGCTTCTCTTAACCTCTGTGGTGTCACAATGCATTCCAAGCCCTTTTAGGCCACTTGATGTCACAATGAATCATTTGATTCTTGGCCTTCATGGTGTCATAATAGATCCTTGCTTCTATAGGTCCCCATGCTTTCACAGTTCATCCGTGGTCCTTTTGCGCCCCCTGGTGTCAAAAGGGATTCTTAGATTGTTAGCCTCCCTTGGGTCACAATGGTTCCCAGCTTCTCTTAACCTCTGTGGTGTCACAATGCATCCCATGCCCTTTAAGGCCACTTGGTGTTACAATGAATCATTTGAGTCTTGGCCTCTATGTTGTCATAATATTTCCATGATTAATTGTGCCCCATGCTTTCACAATTCATCCCTGGCCCTATTACAACCCCTGGTGTCACAATGGATCATTAGATTGTTAGCCTCCCTTGGGTCACAATGGTTCCTTGCTTCTCTTAACCTCTGTGGTGTCACAATGCATTCCAAGCCCTTTTAGGCCACTTGATGTCACAATGAATCATTTGATTCTTGGCCTTCATGGTGTCATAATAGATCCTTGCTTCTATAGGTCCCCATGCTGTCACAGTTCATCTGTGGTCCTTTTGCGTGCCCTGGTGTCAAAAGGGAATCTTAGATAGTTAGCCTGCATTGGGTCACAATGGTTCCTTGCTTCTCTTAACCTCTGTGGTGTCACAATGCATCCCAGGCCCTTTTAGTCCACTTGGTGTTACAATGAATCTTTTGAGTCTTGGCCTCTATGGTGTCATAATGTTTCCATGTTTTTCTTGGTCCCCATGCTTTCACAATTCATCCCTGGCCCTATTACAACCCCTGGTGTCACAATGGATCATTAGATTGTTAGCCTCCCTTGGGTCACAATGGTTCCTTGCTTCTCTTAACCTCTGTGGTGTCACAATGCATTCCAAGCCCTTTTAGGCCACTTGATGTCACAATGAATCATTTGATTCTTGGCCTTCATGGTGTCATAATAGATCCTTGCTTCTATAGGTCCCCATGCTGTCACAGTTCATCCGTGGTCCTTTTGCGCCCCCTGGTGTCAAAAGGGATTCTTCGATTGTTAGCCTGCATTGGGTCACAATGGTTCCTTGCTTCTCTTAACCTCTGTGGTGTCACAATGCATCCCATGCCCTTTTAGGCCACTTGATGTCACAATGAATCATTTGATCCTTGGCCTTCATGGTGTCATAATAGATCCTTGCTTCTATAGGTCCCCATGCTTTCACAGTTCATCCGTGGTCCTTTTGCGCCCCCTGGTGTCAAAAGGGATTCTTAGATTGTTAGCCTGCATTGGGTCACAATGGTTCCCAGCTTCTCTTAACCTCTGTGGTGTCACAATGCATCCCATGCCCTTTTAGGGCACTTGGTGTTACAATGAATCATTTGAGTCTTGGCCTCTATGGTGTCATAATGTTTCCATGTTTTTCTTGGGCCCCATGCTTTCACAATTCATCCCTGGCACTATTACAAACCCTGGTGTCACAATGGATCATTAGATTGTTAGCCTCCCTTGGGTCACAATGGTTCCTTGCTTCTCTTATCCTCTGTGGTGTCACAATGCATTCCAAGCCCTTTTAGGCCACTTCATGTCACAATGAATCATTTGATTCTTGGCCTTCATGGTGTCATAATAGATCCTTGCTTCTATAGGTCCCCATGCTGTCACAGTTCATCCGTGGTCCTTTTGCGCCCCCTGGTGTCAAAAGGGATTCTTAGATTGTTAGCCTGCATTGGGTCACAATGGTTCCTTGCTTCTCTTAACCTCTGTGGTGTCACAATGCATCCCATGCCCTTTTAGGCCACTTGATGTCACAATGAATCATTTGATTCTTGGCCTTCATGGTGTCATAATAGATCCTTGCTTCTATAGGTCCCCATGCTGTCACAGTTCATCCGTGGTCCTTTTGCGCCCCCTGGTGTCAAAAGGGATTCTTAGATTGTTAGCCTCCCTTGGGTCACAATGGTTCCTTGCTTCTCTTAACCTCTGTGGTGTCACAATGCATTCCAAGCCCTTTTAGGCCACTTGATGTCACAATGAATCATTTGATTCTTGGCCTTCATGGTGTCATAATAGATCCTTGCTTCTATAGGTCCCCATGCTGTCACAGTTCATCCGTGGTCCTTTTGCGCCCCCTGGTGTCAAAAGGGATTCTTAGATTGTTAGCCTGCATTGGGTCACAATGGTTCCTTGCTTCTCTTAACCTCTGTGGTGTCACAATGCATCCCATGCCCTTTTAGGCCACTTGGTGTTACAATGAATCATTTGAGTCTTGGCCTCTATGGTGTCAAAATGTTTCCATGTTTTTCTTGGGCCCCATGCTTTCACAATTCATCCCTGGCCCTATTACAATCCCTGTTGTCACAATGGATCATTAAATTGTTAGCATCCCTTGGGTCACAATGGTTCCTTGCTTCTCTTAACCTGTGTGGTGTCGCAATGCATCCCATGCCCTTTAAGGCCACTTGGTGTTACAATGAATCATTTGAGTCTTGGCCTCTATGTTGTCATAATATTTCCATGATTAATTGTGCCCCATGCTTTCACAATTCATCCCTGGCCCTATTACAACCCCTGGTGTCACAGGGGATCGTTAGATTGTTAGCCTCCCTTGGGTCACAATGGGTCCTTGCTTCTCTTAACCTCTGTGGTGTCACAATGCATTCCAAGCCCTTTTAGGCCACTTGGTGTCACAATGAATCATTTGATTCTTGGCCTTCATGGTGTCATAATAGATCCTTGCTTCTATAGGTCCCCATGCTGTCACAGTTCATCGGTGGTCCTTTTGCGCCCCCTGGTGTCAAAAGGGATTCTTAGATTGTTAGCCTGCATTGGGTCACAATGGTTCCTTGCTTCTCTTAACCCCTATGGTGTCACAATGCATCCCATGCCCTTTTAGGCCACTTGGTGTTACAATGAATCATTTGAGTCTTGGCCTCTATGGTGTCAAAATGTTTCCATGTTTTATGTGGTCTCCATGCTTTCACAATTCATCCCTGGCCCTATTACAACCCCTGGTGACACAGGGGATCATTAGATTGTTAGCCTCCCTTGGGTCACAATGGTTCCTTGCTTCTCTTAACCTCTGTGGTGTCACAATGCATTCCAAGCCCTTTTAGGCCACTTGATGTCACAATGAATCATTTGATTCTTGGCCTTCATGGTGTCATAATAGATCCTTGCTTCTATAGGTCCCCATGCTGTCACAGTTCATCCGTGGTCCTTTTGCACCCCCTGGTGTCAAAAGGGAATCTTAGATAGTTAGCCTGCATTGGGTCACAATGGTTCCTTGCTTCTCTTAACCTCTGTGGTGTCACAATGCATCCCATGCCCTTTTAGGCCACTTGATGTCACAATGAATCATTTGATTCTTGGCCTTCATGGTGTCATAATAGATCCTTGCTTCTATAGGTCCCCATGCTGTCACAGTTCATCCGTGGTCCTTTTGCGTGCCCTGGTGTCAAAAGGGAATCTTAGATAGTTAGCCTGCATTGGGTCACAATGGTTCCTTGCTTCTCTTAACCTCTGTGGTGGCACAATGCATCCCATGCCCTTTTAGGCCACTTGGTGTTACAATGAATCATTTGAGTCTTGGCCTCTATGGTGTCAAAATGTTTCCATGTTTTTCTTGGTCCCCATGCTTTCACAATTCATCCCTGGCCCTATTACAACCCCTGGTGTCACAATGGATCATTAGATTGTTAGCCTCCCTTGGGTCACAATGGTTCCTTGCTTCTCTTAACCCCTGTGGTGTCACAATGCATCCCATGCCCTTTTAGGCCACTTGGTGTTACAATGAATCATTTGAGTCTTGGCCTCTATGGTGTCAAAATGTTTCCATGTTTTTCTGGGGCCCCATGCTTTCACAATTCATCCCTGGCCCTATTACAACCCCTGGTGTCACAATGGATCATTAGATTGTTAGCCTCCCTTGGGTCACAATGGTTCCTTGCTTCTCTTAACCTCTGTGGTGTCACAATGCATCCCATGCCCTTTTAGGCCACTTGGTGTTACAATGAATCATTTGAGTCTTGGCCTCTATGGTGTCATAATAGATCCTTGCTTCTATAGGTCCCCATGCTGTCACAGTTCATCCGTGGTCCTTTTGCGCCCCCTGGTGTCAAAAGGGATTGTTAGATTGTTAGCCTGCATTGGGTCACAATTGTTCCTTGCTTCTCTTAACCTCTGTGGTGTCACAATGCATCCCATGCCCTTTTAGGCCACTTGGTGTTACAATGAATCATTTGAGTCTTGGCCTCTATGGTGTCAAAATGTTTCCATGTTTTTTTGGGCTCCATGCTTTCACAATTCATCCCTGGCCCTATTACAACCCCTGGTGTCACAATGGATCATTAGATTGTTAGCCTCCCTTGGGTCACAATGGTTCCTTGTTTCTCTTAACCTCTGTGGTGTCACAATGCATTCCAAGCCCTTTTAGGCCACTTGATGTCACAATGAATCATTTGATTCTTGGCCTTCATGGTGTCATAATAGATCCTTGCTTCTATAGGTCCCCATGCTGTCACAGTTCATCTGTGGTCCTTTTGCGTGCCCTGGTGTCAAAAGGGAATCTTAGATAGTTAGCCTGCATTGGGTCACAATGGTTCCTAGCTTGTCTTAACCTCTGTGGTGTCACAATGCATCCCATGCCCTTTTAGTCCACTTGGTGTTACAATGAATCATTTGAGTCTTGGCCTCTATGTTGTCATAATGTTTCCATGTTTTTCTTGGTCCCCATGCTTTCACAATTCATCCCTGGCCCTATTACAACCCCTGGTGTCACAATGGATCATTAGATTGTTAGCCTCCCTTGGGTCACAATGGTTCCTTGCTTCTCTTAACCTCTGTGGTGTCACAATGCATCCCATGCCCTTTTAGGCCACTTGATGTCACAATGAATCATTTGATTCTTGGCCTTCATGGTGTCATAATAGATCCTTGCTTCTATAGGTCCCCATGCTGTCACAGTTCATCCGTGGTCCTTTTGCACCCCCTGGTGTCAAAAGGGAATCTTAGATAGTTAGCCTGCATTGGGTCACAATGGTTCCTTGCTTCTCTTAACCTCTGTGGTGGCACAATGCATCCCATGCCCTTTTAGGCCACTTCGTGTTACAATGAATCATTTGAGTCTTGGCCTCTATGGTGTCAAAATGTTTCAATGTTTTTCTTGGGCCCCATGCTTTCACAATTCATCCCTGGCCCTATTACAACCCCTGGTGTCACAATGGATCATTAGATTGTTAGCCTCCCTTGGGTCACAATGGTTCCTTGCTTCTCTTAACCCCTGTGGTGTCACAATGCATCCCATGCCCTTTTAGGCCACTTGGTGTTACAATGAATCATTTGAGTCTTGGCCTCTATGGTGTCAAAAGGTTTCCATGTTTTTTTGGGCTCCATGCTTTCACAATTCATCCCTGGCCCTATTACAACCCCTGGTGTCACAATGGATCATTAGATTGTTAGCCTCCCTTGGGTCACAATGGTTCCTTGCTTCTCTTAACCTCTGTGGTGTCACAATGCATTCCAAGCCCTTTTAGGCCACTTGATGTCACGATGAATCATTTGATTCTTGGCCTTCATGGTGTCATAATAGATCCTTGCTTCTATAGGTCCCCATGCTGTCACAGTTCATCTGTGGTCCTTTTGCGTGCCCTGGTGTCAAAAGGGAATCTTAGATAGTTAGCCTGCATTGGGTCACAATGGTTCCTTGCTTCTCTTAACCTCTGTGGTGTCACAATGCATCCCATGCCCTTTTAGTCCACTTGGTGTTACAATGAATCATTTGAGTCTTGGCCTCTATGGTGTCATAATGTTTCCATGTTTTTCTTGGTCCCCATGCTTTCACAATTCATCCCTGGCCCTATTACAACCCCTGGTGTCACAATGGATCATTAGATTGTTAGCCTCCCTTGGGTCACAATGGTTCCTTGCTTCTCTTAACCTCTGTGGTGTCACAATGCATTCCAAGCCCTTTTAGGCCACTTGATGTCACAATGAATCATTTGATTCTTGGCCTTCATGGTGTCATAATAGATCCTTGCTTCTATAGGTCCCCATGCTGTCACAGTTCATCCGTGGTCCTTTTGCGCCCCCTGGTGTCAAAAGGGATTCTTAGATTGTTAGCCTGCATTGGGTCACAATGGTTCCTTGCTTCTCTTAACCTCTGTGGTGTCACAATGCATTCCAAGCCCTTTTAGGCCACTTGATGTCACAATGAATCATTTGATTCTTGGCCTTCATGGTGTCATAATAGATCCTTGCTTCTATAGGTCCCCATGCTGTCACAGTTCATCCGTGGTCCTTTTGCGCCCCCTGGTGTCAAAAGGGATTCTTAGATTGTTAGCCTGCATTGGGTCACAATGGTTCCTTGCTTCTCTTAACCTCTGTGGTGTCACAATGCATCCCATGCCCTTTTAGGCCACTTGGTGTTACAATGAATCATTTGAGTCTTGGCCTCTATGGTGTCAAAATGTTTCCATGTTTTTCTTGGGCCCCATGCTTTCACAATTCATCCCTGGCCCTATTACAATCCCTGTTGTCACAATGGATCATTAAATTGTTAGCATCCCTTGGGTCACAATGGTTCCTTGCTTCTCTTAACCTGTGTGGTGTCACAATGCATCCCATGCCCTTTAAGGCCACTTGGTGTTACAATGAATCATTTGAGTCTTGGCCTCTATGTTGTCATAATATTTCCATGATTAATTGTGCCCCATGCTTTCACAATTCATCCCTGGCCCTATTACAACCCCTGGTGTCACAGGGGATCGTTAGATTGTTAGCCTCCCTTGGGTCACAATGGGTCCTTGCTTCTCTTAACCTCTGTGGTGTCACAATGCATTCCAAGCCCTTTTAGGCCACTTGGTGTCACAATGAATCATTTGATTCTTGGCCTTCATGGTGTCATAATAGATCCTTGCTTCTATAGGTCCCCATGCTGTCACAGTTCATCGGTGGTCCTTTTGCGCCCCCTGGTGTCAAAAGGGATTCTTAGATTGTTAGCCTGCATTGGGTCACAATGGTTCCTTGCTTCTCTTAACCCCTATGGTGTCACAATGCATCCCATGCCCTTTTAGGCCACTTGGTGTTACAATGAATCATTTGAGTCTTGGCCTCTATGGTGTCAAAATGTTTCCATGTTTTATGTGGTCTCCATGCTTTCACAATTCATCCCTGGCCCTATTACAACCCCTGGTGACACAGGGGATCATTAGATTGTTAGCCTCCCTTGGGTCACAATGGTTCCTTGCTTCTCTTAACCTCTGTGGTGTCACAATGCATTCCAAGCCCTTTTAGGCCACTTGATGTCACAATGAATCATTTGATTCTTGGCCTTCATGGTGTCATAATAGATCCTTGCTTCTATAGGTCCCCATGCTGTCTCAGTTCATCCGTGGTCCTTTTGCACCCCCTGGTGTCAAAAGGGAATCTTAGATAGTTAGCCTGCATTGGGTCACAATGGTTCCTTGCTTCTCTTAACCTCTGTGGTGTCACAATGCATCCCATGCCCTTTTAGGCCACTTGATGTCACAATGAATCATTTGATTCTTGGCCTTCATGGTGTCATAATAGATCCTTGCTTCTATAGGTCCCCATGCTGTCACAGTTCATCCGTGGTCCTTTTGCGTGCCCTGGTGTCAAAAGGGAATCTTAGATAGTTAGCCTGCATTGGGTCACAATGGTTCCTTGCTTCTCTTAACCTCTGTGGTGGCACAATGCATCCCATGCCCTTTTAGGCCACTTGGTGTTACAATGAATCATTTGAGTCTTGGCCTCTATGGTGTCATAATGTTTCCATGTTTTTCTTGGGCTCCATGCTTTCACAATTCATCCCTGGCCCTATTACAACCCCTGGTGTCACAATGGATCATTAGATTGTTAGCCTGCATTGGGTCACAATGGTTCCTTGCTTCTCTTAACCTCTGTGGTGTCACAATGCATTCCAAGCCCTTTTAGGCCACTTGATGTCACAATGAATCATTTGATCCTTGGCCTTCATGGTGTCATAATAGATCCTTGCGTCTATAGGTCCCCATGCTGTCACAGTTCATCCGTGGTCCTTTTGCGCCCCCTGGTGTCAAAAGGGATTCTTAGATTGTTAGCCTGCATTGGGTCACAATGGTTCCTTGCTTCTCTTAACCTCTGTGGTGTCACAATGCATCCCATGCCCTTTTAGGCCACTTGGTGTTACAATGAATCATTTGAGTCTTGGCCTCTATGGTGTCAAAATGTTTCCATGTTTTTCATGGGCCCCATGCTTTCACAATTCATCCCTGGCCCTATTACAATCCCTGTTGTCACAATGGATCATTATATTGTTAGCATCCCTTGGGTCACAATGGTTCCTTGCTTCTCTTAACCTGTGTGGTGTCACAATGCATCCCATGCCCTTTAAGGCCACTTGGTGTTACAATGAATCATTTGAGTCTTGGCCTCTATGTTGTCATAATATTTCCATGATTAATTGTGCCCCATGCTTTCACAATTCATCCCTGGCCCTATTACAACCCCTGGTGACACAGGGGATCATTAGATTGTTAGCCTCCCTTGGGTCACAATGGTTCCTTGCTTCTCTTAACCTCTGTGGTGTCACAATGCATTCCAAGCCCTTTTAGGCCACTTGATGTCACAATGAATCATTTGATTCTTGGCCTTCATGGTGTCATAATAGATCCTTGCTTCTATAGGTCCCCATGCTGTCACAGTTCATCGGTGGTCCTTTTGCGTGCCCTGGTGTCAAAAGGGAATCTTAGATAGTTAGCCTGCATTGGGTCACAATGGTTCCTTGCTTCTCTTAACCTCTGTGGTGTCACAATGCATCCCATGCCCTTTTAGTCCACTTGGTGTTACAATGAATCATTTGAGTCTTGGCCTCTATGGTGTCATAATGTTTCCATGTTTTTCTTGGTCCCCATGCTTTCACAATTCATCCCTGGCCCTATTACAACCCCTGGTGTCACAATGGATCATTAGATTGTTAGCCTCCCTTGGGTCACAATGGTTCCTTGCTTCTCTTAACCTCTGTGGTGTCACAATGCATTCCAAGCCCTTTTAGGCCACTTGATGTCACAATGAATCATTTGATTCTTGGCCTTCATGGTGTCATAATAGATCCTTGCTTCTATAGGTCCCCATGCTGTCACAGTTCATCCGTGGTCCTTTTGCGCCCCCTGGTGTCAAAAGGGATTCTTCGATTGTTAGCCTGCATTGGGTCACAATGGTTCCTTGCTTCTCTTAACCTCTCTGGTGTCACAATGCAACCCATGCCCTTTTAGGCCACTTGATGTCACAATGAATCATTTGATTCTTGGCCTTCATGGTGTCATAATAGATCCTTGCTTCTATAGGTCCCCATGCTTTCACAGTTCATCCGTGGTCCTTTTGCGCCCCCTGGTGTCAAAAGGGATTCTTAGATTGTTAGCCTCCCTTGGGTCACAATGGTTCCCAGCTTCTCTTAACCTCTGTGGTGTCACAATGCATCCCATGCCCTTTAAGGCCACTTGGTGTTACAATGAATCATTTGAGTCTTGGCCTCTATGTTGTCATAATATTTCCATGATTAATTGTGCCCCATGCTTTCACAATTCATCCCTGGCCCTATTACAACCCCTGGTGTCACAGGGGATCGTTAGATTGTTAGCCTCCCTTGGGTCACAATGGGTCCTTGCTTCTCTTAACCTCTGTGGTGTCACAATGCATTCCAAGCCCTTTTAGGCCACTTGGTGTCACAATGAATCATTTGATTCTTGGCCTTCATGGTGTCATAATAGATCCTTGCTTCTATAGGTCCCCATGCTGTCACAGTTCATCCGTGGTCCTTTTGCGCCCCCTGGTGTCAAAAGGGATTCTTAGATTGTTAGCCTGCATTGGGTCACAATGGTTCCTTGCTTCTCTTAACCTCTGTGGTGTCACAATGCATCCCATGCCCTTTTAGGCCACTTGATGTCACAATGAATCATTTGATTCTTGGCCTTCATGGTGTCATAATAGATCCTTGCTTCTATAGGTCCCCATGCTGTCACAGTTCATCCGTGGTCCTTTTGCGCCCCCTGGTGTCAAAAGGGATTCTTAGATTGTTAGCCTCCCTTGGGTCACAATGGTTCCTTGCTTCTCTTAACCTCTGTGGTGTCACAATGCATTCCAAGCCCTTTTAGGCCACTTGATGTCACAATGAATCATTTGATCCTTGGCCTTCATGGTGTCATAATAGATCCTTGCTTCTATAGGTCCCCATGCTGTCACAGTTCATCCGTGGTCCTTTTGAGCCCCCTGGTGTCAAAAGGGATTGTTAGATTGTTAGCCTGCATTGGGTCACAATTGTTCCTTGCTTCTCTTAACCTCTGTGGTGTCACAATGCATCCCATGCCCTTTTAGGCCACTTGGTGTTACAATGAATCATTTGAATCTTGGCCTCTATGGTGTCATAATGTTTCCATGTTTTTCTTGGGCTCCATGCTTTCACAATTCATCCCTGGCCCTATTACAACCCCTGGTGTCACAATGGATCATTAGATTGTTAGCCTCCCTTGGGTCACAATGGTTCCTTGCTTCTCTTAACCTCTGTGGTGTCACAATGCATTCCAAGCCCTTTTAGGCCACTTGATGTCACAATGAATCATTTGATTCTTGGCCTTCATGGTGTCATAATAGATCCTTGCTTCTATAGGTCCCCATGCTGTCACAGTTCATCCGTGGTCCTTTTGCGCCCCCTGGTGTCAAAAGGGATACTTAGATTGTTAGCCTGCATTGGGTCACAATGGTTCCTTGCTTCTCTTAACCTCTGTGGTGTCACAATGCATCCCATGCCCTTTTAGGCCACTTGGTGTTACAATGAATCATTTGAGTCTTGGCCTCTATGGTGTCAAAATGTTTCCATGTTTTTCTTGGGCCCCATGCTTTCACAATTCATCCCTGGCCCTATTACAATCCCTGTTGTCACAAAGGATCATTAAATTGTTAGCATCCCTTGGGTCACAATGGTTCCTTGCTTCTCTTAACCTCTGTGGTGTCACAATGCATCCCATGCCCTTTAAGGCCACTTGGTGTTACAATGAATCATTTGAGTCTTGGCCTCTATGTTGTCATAATATTTCCATGATTAATTGTGCCCCATGCTTTCACAATTCATCCCTGGCCCTATTACAACCCCTGGTGTCACAATGGATCATTAGATTGTTAGCCTCCCTTGGGTCACAATGGTTCCTTGCTTCTCTTAACCTCTGTGGTGTCACAATGCATTCCAAGCCCTTTTAGGCCACTTGATGTCACAATGAATCATTTGATTCTTGGCCTTCATGGTGTCATAATAGATCCTTGCTTCTATAGGTCCCCATGCTGTCACAGTTCATCTGTGGTCCTTTTGCGTGCCCTGGTGTCAAAAGGGAATCTTAGATAGTTAGCCTGCATTGGGTCACAATGGTTCCTTGCTTCTCTTAACCTCTGTGGTGTCACAATGCATCCCATGCCCTTTTAGTCCACTTGGTGTTACAATGAATCATTTGAGTCTTGGCCTCTATGGTGTCATAATGTTTCCATGTTTTTCTTGGTCCCCATGCTTTCACAATTCATCCCTGGCCCTATTACAACCCCTGGTGACACAGGGGATCATTAGATTGTTAGCCTCCCTTGGGTCACAATGGTTCCTTGCTTCTCTTAACCTCTGTGGTGTCACAATGCATTCCAAGCCCTTTTAGGCCACTTGATGTCACAATGAATCATTTGATTCTTGGCCTTCATGGTGTCATAATAGATCCTTGCTTCTATAGGTCCCCATGCTGTCACAGTTCATCCGTGGTCCTTTTGCGCCCCCTGGTGTCAAAAGGGATTCTTAGATTGTTAGCCTGCATTGGGTCACAATGGTTCCTTGCTTCTCTTAACCTCTCTGGTGTCACAATGCAACCCATGCCCTTTTAGGCCACTTGATGTCACAATGAATCATTTGATTCTTGGCCTTCATGGTGTCATAATAGATCCTTGCTTCTATAGGTCCCCATGCTTTCACAGTTCATCCGTGGTCCTTTTGCGCCCCCTGGTGTCAAAAGGGATTCTTAGATTGTTAGCCTCCCTTGGGTCACAATGGTTCCCAGCTTCTCTTAACCTCTGTGGTGTCACAATGCATCCCATGCCCTTTAAGGCCACTTGGTGTTACAATGAATCATTTGAGTCTTGGCCTCTATGTTGTCATAATATTTCCATGATTAATTGTGCCCCATGCTTTCACAATTCATCCCTGGCCCTATTACAACCCCTGGTGTCACAGGGGATCGTTAGATTGTTAGCCTCCCTTGGGTCACAATGGGTCCTTGCTTCTCTTAACCTCTGTGGTGTCACAATGCATTCCAAGCCCTTTTAGGCCACTTGGTGTCACAATGAATCATTTGATTCTTGGCCTTCATGGTGTCATAATAGATCCTTGCTTCTATAGGTCCCCATGCTGTCACAGTTCATCCGTGGTCCTTTTGCACCCCCTGGTGTCAAAAGGGAATCTTAGATAGTTAGCCTGCATTGGGTCACAATGGTTCCTTGCTTCTCTTAACCTCTGTGGTGGCACAATGCATCCCATGCCCTTTTAGGCCACTTCGTGTTACAATGAATCATTTGAGTCTTGGCCTCTATGGTGTCAAAATGTTTCCATGTTTTTCTTGGGCCCCATGCTTTCACAATTCATCCCTGGCCCTATTACAACCCCTGGTGTCACAATGGATCATTAGATTGTTAGCCTCCCTTGGGTCACAATGGTTCCTTGCTTCTCTTAACCCCTGTGGTGTCACAATGCATCCCATGCCCTTTTAGGCCACTTGGTGTTACAATGAATCATTTGAGTCTTGGCCTCTATGGTGTCAAAAGGTTTCCATGTTTTTTTGGGCTCCATGCTTTCACAATTCATCCCTGGCCCTATTACAACCCCTGGTGTCACAATGGATCATTAGATTGTTAGCCTCCCTTGGGTCACAATGGTTCCTTGCTTCTCTTAACCTCTGTGGTGTCACAATGCATTCCAAGCCCTTTTAGGCCACTTGATGTCACGATGAATCATTTGATTCTTGGCCTTCATGGTGTCATAATAGATCCTTGCTTCTATAGGTCCCCATGCTGTCACAGTTCATCTGTGGTCCTTTTGCGTGCCCTGGTGTCAAAAGGGAATCTTAGATAGTTAGCCTGCATTGGGTCACAATGGTTCCTTGCTTCTCTTAACCTCTGTGGTGTCACAATGCATCCCATGCCCTTTTAGTCCACTTGGTGTTACAATGAATCATTTGAGTCTTGGCCTCTATGGTGTCATAATGTTTCCATGTTTTTCTTGGTCCCCATGCTTTCACAATTCATCCCTGGCCCTATTACAACCCCTGGTGTCACAATGGATCATTAGATTCTTAGCCTCCCTTGGGTCACAATGGTTCCTTGCTTCTCTTAACCTCTGTGGTGTCACAATGCATTCCAAGCCCTTTTAGGCCACTTGATGTCACAATGAATCATTTGATTCTTGGCCTTCATGGTGTCATAATAGATCCTTGCTTCTATAGGTCCCCATGCTGTCACAGTTCATCCGTGGTCCTTTTGCGCCCCCTGGTGTCAAAAGGGATTCTTAGATTGTTAGCCTGCATTGGGTCACAATGGTTCCTTGCTTCTCTTAACCTCTGTGGTGTCACAATGCATCCCATGCCCTTTTAGGCCACTTGATGTCACAATGAATCATTTGATTCTTGGCCTTCATGGTGTCATAATAGATCCTTGCTTCTATAGGTCCCCATGCTTTCACAGTTCATCCGTGGTCCTTTTGCGCCCCCTGGTGTCAAAAGGGATTCTTAGATTGTTAGCCTGCATTGGGTCACAATGGTTCCCAGCTTCTCTTAACCTCTGTGGTGTCACAATGCATCCCATGCCCTTTTAGGCCACTTGGTGTTACAATGAATCATTTGAGTCTTGGCCTCTATGGTGTCATAATGTTTCCATGTTTTTCTTGGTCCCCATGCTTTCACAATTCATCCCTGGCACTATTACAAACCCTGGTGTCACAATGGATCATTAGATTGTTAGCCTCCCTTGGGTCACAATGGTTCCTTGCTTCTCTTATCCTCTGTGGTGTCACAATGCATTCCAAGCCCTTTTAGGCCACTCCATGTCACAATGAATCATTTGATTCTTGGCCTTCATGGTGTCATAATAGATCCTTGCTTCTATAGGTCCCCATGCTGTCACAGTTCATCCGTGGTCCTTTTGCGCCCCCTGGTGTCAAAAGGGATTCTTAGATTGTTAGCCTGCATTGGGTCACAATGGTTCCTTGCTTCTCTTAACCTCTGTGGTGTCACAATGCATCCCATGCCCTTTTAGGCCACTTGATGTCACAATGAATCATTTGATTCTTGGCCTTCATGGTGTCATAATAGATCCTTGCTTCTATAGGCCCCCATGCTGTCACAGTTCATCCGTGGTCCTTTTGCGCCCCCTGGTGTCAAAAGGGATTCTTAGATTGTTAGCCTCCCTTGGGTCACAATGGTTCCTTGCTTCTCTTAACCTCTGTGGTGTCACAATGCATTCCAAGCCCTTTTAGGCCACTTGATGTCACAATGAATCATTTGATCCTTGGCCTTCATGGTGTCATAATAGATCCTTGCTTCTATAGGTCCCCATGCTGTCACAGTTCATCCGTGGTCCTTTTGAGCCCCCTGGTGTCAAAAGGGATTGTTAGATTGTTAGCCTGCATTGGGTCACAATTGTTCCTTGCTTCTCTTAACCTCTGTGGTGTCACAATGCATCCCATGCCCTTTTAGGCCACTTGGTGTTACAATGAATCATTTGAGTCTTGGCCTCTATGGTGTCATAATATTTCCATGATTTATTGTGCCCCATGCTTTCACAATTCATCCCTGGCCCTATTACAACCCCTGGTGTCACAATGGATCATTAGATTGTTAGCCTCCATTGGGTCACAATGGTTCCTTGCTTCTCTTAACCTCTGTGGTGTCACAATGCATTCCAAGCCCTTTTAGGCCACTTGATGTCACAATGAATCATTTGATTCTTGGCCTTCATGGTGTCATAATAGATCCTTGCTTCTATAGGTCCCCATGCTGTCACAGTTCATCCGTGGTCCTTTTGCGCCCCCTGGTGTCAAAAGGGATTCTTAGATTGTTAGCCTGCATTGGGTCACAATGGTTCCTTGCTTCTCTTAACCTCTGTGGTGTCACAATGCATCCCATGCCCTTTTAGGCCACTTGGTGTTACAATGAATCATTTGAGTCTTGGCCTCTATGGTGTCAAAATGTTTCCATGTTTTTCTTGGGCCCCATGCTTTCACAATTCATCCCTGGCCCTATTACAATCCCTGTTGTCACAATGGATCATTAAATTGTTAGCATCCCTTGGGTCACAATGGTTCCTTGCTTCTCTTATCCTGTGTGGTGTCACAATGCATCCCATGCCCTTTAAGGCCACTTGGTGTTACAATGAATCATTTGAGTCTTGGCCTCTATGGTGTCATAATATTTCCATGATTAATTGTGCCCCATTCTTTCACAATTCATCCCTGGCCCTATTACAACCCCTGGTGTCACAATGGATCATTAGATTGTTAGCCTCCCTTGGGTCACAATGGTTCCTTGCTTCTCTTAACCTCTGTGGTGTCACAATGCATTCCAAGCCCTTTTAGGCCACTTGATGTCACAATGAATCATTTGATTCTTGGCCTTCATGGTGTCATAATAGATCCTTGCTTCTATAGGTCCCCATGCTTTCACAGTTCATCCGTGGTCCTTTTGCGCCCCCTGGTGTCAAAAGGGATTCTTAGATTGTTAGCCTCCCTTGGGTCACAATGGTTCCCAGCTTCTCTTAACCTCTGTGGTGTCACAATGCATCCCATGCCCTTTAAGGCCACTTGGTGTTACAATGAATCATTTGAGTCTTGGCCTCTATGTTGTCATAATATTTCCATGATTAATTGTGCCCCATGCTTTCACAATTCATCCCTGGCCCTATTACAACCCCTGGTGTCACAATGGATCATTAGATTGTTAGCCTCCCTTGGGTCACAATGGTTCCTTGCTTCTCTTAACCTCTGTGGTGTCACAATGCATTCCAAGCCCTTTTAGGCCACTTGATGTCACAATGAATCATTTGATTCTTGGCCTTCATGGTGTCATAATAGATCCTTGCTTCTATAGGTCCCCATGCTGTCACAGTTCATCTGTGGTCCTTTTGCGTGCCCTGGTGTCAAAAGGGAATCTTAGATAGTTAGCCTGCATTGGGTCACAATGGTTCCTTGCTTCTCTTAACCTCTGTGGTGTCACAATGCATCCCAGGCCCTTTTAGTCCACTTGGTGTTACAATGAATCTTTTGAGTCTTGGCCTCTATGGTGTCATAATGTTTCCATGTTTTTCTTGGTCCCCATGCTTTCACAATTCATCCCTGGCCCTATTACAACCCCTGGTGTCACAATGGATCATTAGATTGTTAGCCTCCCTTGGGTCACAATGGTTCCTTGCTTCTCTTAACCTCTGTGGTGTCACAATGCATTCCAAGCCCTTTTAGGCCACTTGATGTCACAATGAATCATTTGATTCTTGGCCTTCATGGTGTCATAATAGATCCTTGCTTCTATAGGTCCCCATGCTGTCACAGTTCATCCGTGGTCCTTTTGCGCCCCCTGGTGTCAAAAGGGATTCTTCGATTGTTAGCCTGCATTGGGTCACAATGGTTCCTTGCTTCTCTTAACCTCTGTGGTGTCACAATGCATCCCATGCCCTTTTAGGCCACTTGATGTCACAATGAATCATTTGATCCTTGGCCTTCATGGTGTCATAATAGATCCTTGCTTCTATAGGTCCCCATGCTTTCACAGTTCATCCGTGGTCCTTTTGCGCCCCCTGGTGTCAAAAGGGATTCTTAGATTGTTAGCCTGCATTGGGTCACAATGGTTCCCAGCTTCTCTTAACCTCTGTGGTGTCACAATGCATCCCATGCCCTTTTAGGGCACTTGGTGTTACAATGAATCATTTGAGTCTTGGCCTCTATGGTGTCATAATGTTTCCATGTTTTTCTTGGGCCCCATGCTTTCACAATTCATCCCTGGCACTATTACAAACCCTGGTGTCACAATGGATCATTAGATTGTTAGCCTCCCTTGGGTCACAATGGTTCCTTGCTTCTCTTATCCTCTGTGGTGTCACAATGCATTCCAAGCCCTTTTAGGCCACTTCATGTCACAATGAATCATTTGATTCTTGGCCTTCATGGTGTCATAATAGATCCTTGCTTCTATAGGTCCCCATGCTGTCACAGTTCATCCGTGGTCCTTTTGCGCCCCCTGGTGTCAAAAGGGATTCTTAGATTGTTAGCCTGCATTGGGTCACAATGGTTCCTTGCTTCTCTTAACCTCTGTGGTGTCACAATGCATCCCATGCCCTTTTAGGCCACTTGATGTCACAATGAATCATTTGATTCTTGGCCTTCATGGTGTCATAATAGATCCTTGCTTCTATAGGTCCCCATGCTGTCACAGTTCATCCGTGGTCCTTTTGCGCCCCCTGGTGTCAAAAGGGATTCTTAGATTGTTAGCCTCCCTTGGGTCACAATGGTTCCTTGCTTCTCTTAACCTCTGTGGTGTCACAATGCATTCCAAGCCCTTTTAGGCCACTTGATGTCACAATGAATCATTTGATTCTTGGCCTTCATGGTGTCATAATAGATCCTTGCTTCTATAGGTCCCCATGCTGTCACAGTTCATCCGTGGTCCTTTTGCGCCCCCTGGTGTCAAAAGGGATTCTTAGATTGTTAGCCTGCATTGGGTCACAATGGTTCCTTGCTTCTCTTAACCTCTGTGGTGTCACAATGCATCCCATGCCCTTTTAGGCCACTTGGTGTTACAATGAATCATTTGAGTCTTGGCCTCTATGGTGTCAAAATGTTTCCATGTTTTTCTTGGGCCCCATGCTTTCACAATTCATCCCTGGCCCTATTACAATCCCTGTTGTCACAATGGATCATTAAATTGTTAGCATCCCTTGGGTCACAATGGTTCCTTGCTTCTCTTAACCTGTGTGGTGTCACAATGCATCCCATGCCCTTTAAGGCCACTTGGTGTTACAATGAATCATTTGAGTCTTGGCCTCTATGTTGTCATAATATTTCCATGATTAATTGTGCCCCATGCTTTCACAATTCATCCCTGGCCCTATTACAACCCCTGGTGTCACAGGGGATCGTTAGATTGTTAGCCTCCCTTGGGTCACAATGGGTCCTTGCTTCTCTTAACCTCTGTGGTGTCACAATGCATTCCAAGCCCTTTTAGGCCACTTGGTGTCACAATGAATCATTTGATTCTTGGCCTTCATGGTGTCATAATAGATCCTTGCTTCTATAGGTCCCCATGCTGTCACAGTTCATCGGTGGTCCTTTTGCGCCCCCTGGTGTCAAAAGGGATTCTTAGATTGTTAGCCTGCATTGGGTCACAATGGTTCCTTGCTTCTCTTAACCCCTATGGTGTCACAATGCATCCCATGCCCTTTTAGGCCACTTGGTGTTACAATGAATCATTTGAGTCTTGGCCTCTATGGTGTCAAAATGTTTCCATGTTTTATGTGGTCTCCATGCTTTCACAATTCATCCCTGGCCCTATTACAACCCCTGGTGACACAGGGGATCATTAGATTGTTAGCCTCCCTTGGGTCACAATGGTTCCTTGCTTCTCTTAACCTCTGTGGTGTCACAATGCATTCCAAGCCCTTTTAGGCCACTTGATGTCACAATGAATCATTTGATTCTTGGCCTTCATGGTGTCATAATAGATCCTTGCTTCTATAGGTCCCCATGCTGTCACAGTTCATCCGTGGTCCTTTTGCACCCCCTGGTGTCAAAAGGGAATCTTAGATAGTTAGCCTGCATTGGGTCACAATGGTTCCTTGCTTCTCTTAACCTCTGTGGTGTCACAATGCATCCCATGCCCTTTTAGGCCACTTGATGTCACAATGAATCATTTGATTCTTGGCCTTCATGGTGTCATAATAGATCCTTGCTTCTATAGGTCCCCATGCTGTCACAGTTCATCCGTGGTCCTTTTGCGTGCCCTGGTGTCAAAAGGGAATCTTAGATAGTTAGCCTGCATTGGGTCACAATGGTTCCTTGCTTCTCTTAACCTCTGTGGTGGCACAATGCATCCCATGCCCTTTTAGGCCACTTGGTGTTACAATGAATCATTTGAGTCTTGGCCTCTATGGTGTCAAAATGTTTCCATGTTTTTCTGGGGCCCCATGCTTTCACAATTCATCCCTGGCCCTATTACAACCCCTGGTGTCACAATGGATCATTAGATTGTTAGCCTCCCTTGGGTCACAATGGTTCCTTGCTTCTCTTAACCTCTGTGGTGTCACAATGCATCCCATGCCCTTTTAGGCCACTTGGTGTTACAATGAATCATTTGAGTCTTGGCCTCTATGGTGTCATAATAGATCCTTGCTTCTATAGGTCCCCATGCTGTCACAGTTCATCCGTGGTCCTTTTGCGCCCCCTGGTGTCAAAAGGGATTGTTAGATTGTTAGCCTGCATTGGGTCACAATTGTTCCTTGCTTCTCTTAACCTCTGTGGTGTCACAATGCATCCCATGCCCTTTTAGGCCACTTGGTGTTACAATGAATCATTTGAGTCTTGGCCTCTATGGTGTCAAAATGTTTCCATGTTTTTTTGGGCTCCATGCTTTCACAATTCATCCCTGGCCCTATTACAACCCCTGGTGTCACAATGGATCATTAGATTGTTAGCCTCCCTTGGATCACAATGGTTCCTTGTTTCTCTTAACCTCTGTGGTGTCACAATGCATTCCAAGCCCTTTTAGGCCACTTGATGTCACAATGAATCATTTGATTCTTGGCCTTCATGGTGTCATAATAGATCCTTGCTTCTATAGGTCCCCATGCTGTCACAGTTCATCTGTGGTCCTTTTGCATGCCCTGGTGTCAAAAGGGAATCTTAGATAGTTAGCCTGCATTGGGTCACAATGGTTCCTAGCTTGTCTTAACCTCTGTGGTGTCACAATGCATCCCATGCCCTTTTAGTCCACTTGGTGTTACAATGAATCATTTGAGTCTTGGCCTCTATGTTGTCATAATGTTTCCATGTTTTTCTTGGTCCCCATGCTTTCACAATTCATCCCTGGCCCTATTACAACCCCTGGTGTCACAATGGATCATTAGATTGTTAGCCTCCCTTGGGTCACAATGGTTCCTTGCTTCTCTTAACCTCTGTGGTGTCACAATGCATCCCATGCCCTTTTAGGCCACTTGATGTCACAATGAATCATTTGATTCTTGGCCTTCATGGTGTCATAATAGATCCTTGCTTCTATAGGTCCCCATGCTGTCACAGTTCATCCGTGGTCCTTTTGCACCCCCTGGTGTCAAAAGGGAATCTTAGATAGTTAGCCTGCATTGGGTCACAATGGTTCCTTGCTTCTCTTAACCTCTGTGGTGGCACAATGCATCCCATGCCCTTTTAGGCCACTTCGTGTTACAATGAATCATTTGAGTCTTGGCCTCTATGGTGTCAAAATGTTTCAATGTTTTTCTTGGGCCCCATGCTTTCACAATTCATCCCTGGCCCTATTACAACCCCTGGTGTCACAATGGATCATTAGATTGTTAGCCTCCCTTGGGTCACAATGGTTCCTTGCTTCTCTTAACCCCTGTGGTGTCACAATGCATCCCATGCCCTTTTAGGCCACTTGGTGTTACAATGAATCATTTGAGTCTTGGCCTCTATGGTGTCAAAAGGTTTCCATGTTTTTTTGGGCTCCATGCTTTCACAATTCATCCCTGGCCCTATTACAACCCCTGGTGTCACAATGGATCATTAGATTGTTAGCCTCCCTTGGGTCACAATGGTTCCTTGCTTCTCTTAACCTCTGTGGTGTCACAATGCATTCCAAGCCCTTTTAGGCCACTTGATGTCACGATGAATCATTTGATTCTTGGCCTTCATGGTGTCATAATAGATCCTTGCTTCTATAGGTCCCCATGCTGTCACAGTTCATCTGTGGTCCTTTTGCGTGCCCTGGTGTCAAAAGGGAATCTTAGATAGTTAGCCTGCATTGGGTCACAATGGTTCCTTGCTTCTCTTAACCTCTGTGGTGTCACAATGCATCCCATGCCCTTTTAGTCCACTTGGTGTTACAATGAATCATTTGAGTCTTGGCCTCTATGGTGTCATAATGTTTCCATGTTTTTCTTGGTCCCCATGCTTTCACAATTCATCCCTGGCCCTATTACAACCCCTGGTGTCACAATGGATCATTAGATTGTTAGCCTCCCTTGGGTCACAATGGTTCCTTGCTTCTCTTAACCTCTGTGGTGTCACAATGCATTCCAAGCCCTTTTAGGCCACTTGATGTCACAATGAATCATTTGATTCTTGGCCTTCATGGTGTCATAATAGATCCTTGCTTCTATAGGTCCCCATGCTGTCACAGTTCATCCGTGGTCCTTTTGCGCCCCCTGGTGTCAAAAGGGATTCTTAGATTGTTAGCCTGCATTGGGTCACAATGGTTCCTTGCTTCTCTTAACCTCTGTGGTGTCACAATGCATTCCAAGCCCTTTTAGGCCACTTGATGTCACAATGAATCATTTGATTCTTGGCCTTCATGGTGTCATAATAGATCCTTGCTTCTATAGGTCCCCATGCTGTCACAGTTCATCCGTGGTCCTTTTGCGCCCCCTGGTGTCAAAAGGGATTCTTAGATTGTTAGCCTGCATTGGGTCACAATGGTTCCTTGCTTCTCTTAACCTCTGTGGTGTCACAATGCATCCCATGCCCTTTTAGGCCACTTGGTGTTACAATGAATCATTTGAGTCTTGGCCTCTATGGTGTCAAAATGTTTCCATGTTTTTCTTGGGCCCCATGCTTTCACAATTCATCCCTGGCCCTATTACAATCCCTGTTGTCACAATGGATCATTAAATTGTTAGCATCCCTTGGGTCACAATGGTTCCTTGCTTCTCTTAACCTGTGTGGTGTCACAATGCATCCCATGCCCTTTAAGGCCACTTGGTGTTACAATGAATCATTTGAGTCTTGGCCTCTATGTTGTCATAATATTTCCATGATTAATTGTGCCCCATGCTTTCACAATTCATCCCTGGCCCTATTACAACCCCTGGTGTCACAGGGGATCGTTAGATTGTTAGCCTCCCTTGGGTCACAATGGGTCCTTGCTTCTCTTAACCTCTGTGGTGTCACAATGCATTCCAAGCCCTTTTAGGCCACTTGGTGTCACAATGAATCATTTGATTCTTGGCCTTCATGGTGTCATAATAGATCCTTGCTTCTATAGGTCCCCATGCTGTCACAGTTCATCGGTGGTCCTTTTGCGCCCCCTGGTGTCAAAAGGGATTCTTAGATTGTTAGCCTCCCTTGGGTCACAATGGTTCCTTGCTTCTCTTAACCCCTATGGTGTCACAATGCATCCCATGCCCTTTTAGGCCACTTGGTGTTACAATGAATCATTTGAGTCTTGGCCTCTATGGTGTCAAAATGTTTCCATGTTTTATGTGGTCTCCATGCTTTCACAATTCATCCCTGGCCCTATTACAACCCCTGGTGACACAGGGGATCATTAGATTGTTAGCCTCCCTTGGGTCACAATGGTTCCTTGCTTCTCTTAACCTCTGTGGTGTCACAATGCATTCCAAGCCCTTTTAGGCCACTTGATGTCACAATGAATCATTTGATTCTTGGCCTTCATGGTGTCATAATAGATCCTTGCTTCTATAGGTCCCCATGCTGTCTCAGTTCATCCGTGGTCCTTTTGCACCCCCTGGTGTCAAAACGGAATCTTAGATAGTTAGCCTGCATTGGGTCACAATGGTTCCTTGCTTCTCTTAACCTCTGTGGTGTCACAATGCATCCCATGCCCTTTTAGGCCACTTGATGTCACAATGAATCATTTGATTCTTGGCCTTCATGGTGTCATAATAGATCCTTGCTTCTATAGGTCCCCATGCTGTCACAGTTCATCCGTGGTCCTTTTGCGTGCCCTGGTGTCAAAAGGGAATCTTAGATAGTTAGCCTGCATTGGGTCACAATGGTTCCTTGCTTCTCTTAACCTCTGTGGTGGCACAATGCATCCCATGCCCTTTTAGGCCACTTGGTGTTACAATGAATCATTTGAGTCTTGGCCTCTATGGTGTCAAAATGTTTCCATGTTTTTCTTGGTCCCCATGCTTTCACAATTCATCCCTGGCCCTATTACAACCCCTGGTGTCACAATGGATCATTAGATTGTTAGCCTCCCTTGGGTCACAATGGTTCCTTGCTTCTCTTAACCCCTGTGGTGTCACAATGCATCCCATGCCCTTTTAGGCCACTTGGTGTTACAATGAATCATTTGAGTCTTGGCCTCTATGGTGTCAAAATGTTTCCATGTTTTTCTGGGGCCCCATGCTTTCACAATTCATCCCTGGCCCTATTACAACCCCTGGTGTCACAATGGATCATTAGATTGTTAGCCTCCCTTGGGTCACAATGGTTCCTTGCTTCTCTTAACCTCTGTGGTGTCACAATGCATCCCATGCCCTTTTAGGCCACTTGGTGTTACAATGAATCATTTGAGTCTTGGCCTCTATGGTGTCATAATAGATCCTTGCTTCTATAGGTCCCCATGCTGTCACAGTTCATCCGTGGTCCTTTTGCGCCCCCTGGTGTCAAAAGGGATTGTTAGATTGTTAGCCTGCATTGGGTCACAATTGTTCCTTGCTTCTCTTAACCTCTGTGGTGTCACAATGCATCCCATGCCCTTTTAGGCCACTTGGTGTTACAATGAATCATTTGAGTCTTGGCCTCTATGGTGTCAAAATGTTTCCATGTTTTTTTGGGCTCCATGCTTTCACAATTCATCCCTGGCCCTATTACAACCCCTGGTGTCACAATGGATCATTAGATTGTTAGCCTCCCTTGGGTCACAATGGTTCCTTGTTTCTCTTAACCTCTGTGGTGTCACAATGCATTCCAAGCCCTTTTAGGCCACTTGATGTCACAATGAATCATTTGATTCTTGGCCTTCATGGTGTCATAATAGATCCTTGCTTCTATAGGTCCCCATGCTGTCACAGTTCATCTGTGGTCCTTTTGCGTGCCCTGGTGTCAAAAGGGAATCTTAGATAGTTAGCCTGCATTGGGTCACAATGGTTCCTAGCTTGTCTTAACCTCTGTGGTGTCACAATGCATCCCATGCCCTTTTAGTCCACTTGGTGTTACAATGAATCATTTGAGTCTTGGCCTCTATGTTGTCATAATGTTTCCATGTTTTTCTTGGTCCCCATGCTTTCACAATTCATCCCTGGCCCTATTACAACCCCTGGTGTCACAATGGATCATTAGATTGTTAGCCTCCCTTGGGTCACAATGGTTCCTTGCTTCTCTTAACCTCTGTGGTGTCACAATGCATCCCATGCCCTTTTAGGCCACTTGATGTCACAATGAATCATTTGATTCTTGGCCTTCATGGTGTCATAATAGATCCTTGCTTCTATAGGTCCCCATGCTGTCACAGTTCATCCGTGGTCCTTTTGCACCCCCTGGTGTCAAAAGGGAATCTTAGATAGTTAGCCTGCATTGGGTCACAATGGTTCCTTGCTTCTCTTAACCTCTGTGGTGGCACAATGCATCCCATGCCCTTTTAGGCCACTTCGTGTTACAATGAATCATTTGAGTCTTGGCCTCTATGGTGTCAAAATGTTTCAATGTTTTTCTTGGGCCCCATGCTTTCACAATTCATCCCTGGCCCTATTACAACCCCTGGTGTCACAATGGATCATTAGATTGTTAGCCTCCCTTGGGTCACAATGGTTCCTTGCTTCTCTTAACCCCTGTGGTGTCACAATGCATCCCATGCCCTTTTAGGCCACTTGGTGTTACAATGAATCATTTGAGTCTTGGCCTCTATGGTGTCAAAAGGTTTCCATGTTTTTTTGGGCTCCATGCTTTCACAATTCATCCCTGGCCCTATTACAACCCCTGGTGTCACAATGGATCATTAGATTGTTAGCCTGCATTGGGTCACAATGGTTCCTTGCTTCTCTTAACCTCTGTGGTGTCACAATGCATCCCATGCCCTTTTAGGCCACTTGGTGTTACAATGAATCATTTGATTCTTGGCCTTCATGGTGTCATAATAGATCCTTGCTTCTATAGGTCCCCATGCTGTCACAGTTCATCCGTGGTCCTTTTGCGTGCCCTGGTGTCAAAAGGGAATCTTAGATAGTTAGCCTGCATTGGGTCACAATGGTTCCTTGCTTCTCTTAACCTCTGTGGTGGCACAATGCATCCCATGCCCTTTTAGGCCACTTGGTGTTACAATGAATCATTTGAGTCTTGGCCTCTATGGTGTCAAAATGTTTCCATGTTTTTCTTGGTCCCCATGCTTTCACAATTCATCCCTGGCCCTATTACAACCCCTGGTGTCACAATGGATCATTAGATTGTTAGCCTCCCTTGGGTCACAATGGTTCCTTGCTTCTCTTAACCCCTGTGGTGTCACAATGCATCCCATGCCCTTTTAGGCCACTTGGTGTTACAATGAATCATTTGAGTCTTGGCCTCTATGGTGTCAAAATGTTTCCATGTTTTTCTGGGGCCCCATGCTTTCACAATTCATCCCTGGCCCTATTACAACCCCTGGTGTCACAATGGATCATTAGATTGTTAGCCTCCCTTGGGTCACAATGGTTCCTTGCTTCTCTTAACCTCTGTGGTGTCACAATGCATCCCATGCCCTTTTAGGCCACTTGGTGTTACAATGAATCATTTGAGTCTTGGCCTCTATGGTGTCATAATAGATCCTTGCTTCTATAGGTCCCCATGCTGTCACAGTTCATCCGTGGTCCTTTTGCGCCCCCTGGTGTCAAAAGGGATTGTTAGATTGTTAGCCTGCATTGGGTCACAATTGTTCCTTGCTTCTCTTAACCTCTGTGGTGTCACAATGCATCCCATGCCCTTTTAGGCCACTTGGTGTTACAATGAATCATTTGAGTCTTGGCCTCTATGGTGTCAAAATGTTTCCATGTTTTTTTGGGCTCCATGCTTTCACAATTCATCCCTGGCCCTATTACAACCCCTGGTGTCACAATGGATCATTAGATTGTTAGCCTCCCTTGGGTCACAATGGTTCCTTGTTTCTCTTAACCTCTGTGGTGTCACAATGCATTCCAAGCCCTTTTAGGCCACTTGATGTCACAATGAATCATTTGATTCTTGGCCTTCATGGTGTCATAATAGATCCTTGCTTCTATAGGTCCCCATGCTGTCACAGTTCATCTGTGGTCCTTTTGCGTGCCCTGGTGTCAAAAGGGAATCTTAGATAGTTAGCCTGCATTGGGTCACAATGGTTCCTAGCTTGTCTTAACCTCTGTGGTGTCACAATGCATCCCATGCCCTTTTAGTCCACTTGGTGTTACAATGAATCATTTGAGTCTTGGCCTCTATGTTGTCATAATGTTTCCATGTTTTTCTTGGTCCCCATGCTTTCACAATTCATCCCTGGCCCTATTACAACCCCTGGTGTCACAATGGATCATTAGATTGTTAGCCTCCCTTGGGTCACAATGGTTCCTTGCTTCTCTTAACCTCTGTGGTGTCACAATGCATCCCATGCCCTTTTAGGCCACTTGATGTCACAATGAATCATTTGATTCTTGGCCTTCATGGTGTCATAATAGATCCTTGCTTCTATAGGTCCCCATGCTGTCACAGTTCATCCGTGGTCCTTTTGCACCCCCTGGTGTCAAAAGGGAATCTTAGATAGTTAGCCTGCATTGGGTCACAATGGTTCCTTGCTTCTCTTAACCTCTGTGGTGGCACAATGCATCCCATGCCCTTTTAGGCCACTTCGTGTTACAATGAATCATTTGAGTCTTGGCCTCTATGGTGTCAAAATGTTTCAATGTTTTTCTTGGGCCCCATGCTTTCACAATTCATCCCTGGCCCTATTACAACCCCTGGTGTCACAATGGATCATTAGATTGTTAGCCTCCCTTGGGTCACAATGGTTCCTTGCTTCTCTTAACCCCTGTGGTGTCACAATGCATCCCATGCCCTTTTAGGCCACTTGGTGTTACAATGAATCATTTGAGTCTTGGCCTCTATGGTGTCAAAAGGTTTCCATGTTTTTTTGGGCTCCATGCTTTCACAATTCATCCCTGGCCCTATTACAACCCCTGGTGTCACAATGGATCATTAGATTGTTAGCCTCCCTTGGGTCACAATGGTTCCTTGCTTCTCTTAACCTCTGTGGTGTCACAATGCATTCCAAGCCCTTTTAGGCCACTTGATGTCACGATGAATCATTTGATTCTTGGCCTTCATGGTGTCATAATAGATCCTTGCTTCTATAGGTCCCCATGCTGTCACAGTTCATCTGTGGTCCTTTTGCGTGCCCTGGTGTCAAAAGGGAATCTTAGATAGTTAGCCTGCATTGGGTCACAATGGTTCCTTGCTTCTCTTAACCTCTGTGGTGTCACAATGCATCCCATGCCCTTTTAGTCCACTTGGTGTTACAATGAATCATTTGAGTCTTGGCCTCTATGGTGTCATAATGTTTCCATGTTTTTCTTGGTCCCCATGCTTTCACAATTCATCCCTGGCCCTATTACAACCCCTGGTGTCACAATGGATCATTAGATTCTTAGCCTCCCTTGGGTCACAATGGTTCCTTGCTTCTCTTAACCTCTGTGGTGTCACAATGCATTCCAAGCCCTTTTAGGCCACTTGATGTCACAATGAATCATTTGATTCTTGGCCTTCATGGTGTCATAATAGATCCTTGCTTCTATAGGTCCCCATGCTGTCACAGTTCATCCGTGGTCCTTTTGCGCCCCCTGGTGTCAAAAGGGATTCTTAGATTGTTAGCCTGCATTGGGTCACAATGGTTCCTTGCTTCTCTTAACCTCTGTGGTGTCACAATGCATCCCATGCCCTTTTAGGCCACTTGATGTCACAATGAATCATTTGATTCTTGGCCTTCATGGTGTCATAATAGATCCTTGCTTCTATAGGTCCCCATGCTTTCACAGTTCATCCGTGGTCCTTTTGCGCCCCCTGGTGTCAAAAGGGATTCTTAGATTGTTAGCCTGCATTGGGTCACAATGGTTCCCAGCTTCTCTTAACCTCTGTGGTGTCACAATGCATCCCATGCCCTTTTAGGCCACTTGGTGTTACAATGAATCATTTGAGTCTTGGCCTCTATGGTGTCATAATGTTTCCATGTTTTTCTTGGTCCCCATGCTTTCACAATTCATCCCTGGCACTATTACAAACCCTGGTGTCACAATGGATCATTAGATTGTTAGCCTCCCTTGGGTCACAATGGTTCCTTGCTTCTCTTATCCTCTGTGGTGTCACAATGCATTCCAAGCCCTTTTAGGCCACTTGATGTCACAATGAATCATTTGATTCTTGGCCTTCATGGTGTCATAATAGATCCTTGCTTCTATAGGTCCCCATGCTGTCACAGTTCATCCGTGGTACTTTTGCGCCCCCTGGTGTCAAAAGGGATTCTTAGATTGTTAGCCTGCATTGGGTCACAATGGTTCCTTGCTTCTCTTAACCTCTGTGGTGTCACAATGCATCCCATGCCCTTTTAGGCCACTTGATGTCACAATGAATCATTTGATTCTTGGCCTTCATGGTGTCATAATAGATCCTTGCTTCTATAGGCCCCCATGCTTTCACAGTTCATCCGTGGTCCTTTTGCGCCCCCTGGTGTCAAAAGGGATTCTTAGATTGTTAGCCTCCCTTGGGTCACAATGGTTCCTTGCTTCTCTTAACCTCTGTGGTGTCACAATGCATTCCAAGCCCTTTTAGGCCACTTGATGTCACAATGAATCATTTGATCCTTGGCCTTCATGGTGTCATAATAGATCCTTGCTTCTATAGGTCCCCATGCTGTCACAGTTCATCCGTGGTCCTTTTGAGCCCCCTGGTGTCAAAAGGGATTGTTAGATTGTTAGGCTGCATTGGGTCACAATTGTTCCTTGCTTCTCTTAACCTCTGTGGTGTCACAATGCATCCCATGCCCTTTTAGGCCACTTGGTGTTACAATGAATCATTTGAGTCTTGGCCTCTATGGTGTCATAATATTTCCATGATTTATTGTGCCCCATGCTTTCACAATTCATCCCTGGCCCTATTACAACCCCTGGTGTCACAATGGATCATTAGATTGTTAGCCTCCATTGGGTCACAATGGTTCCTTGCTTCTCTTAACCTCTGTGGTGTCACAATGCATTCCAAGCCCTTTTAGGCCACTTGATGTCACAATGAATCATTTGATTCTTGGCCTTCATGGTGTCATAATAGATCCTTGCTTCTATAGGTCCCCATGCTGTCACAGTTCATCCGTGGTCCTTTTGCACCCCCTGGTGTCAAAAGGGAATCTTAGATTGTTAGCCTGCATTGGGTCACAATGGTTCCTTGCTTCTCTTAACCTCTGTGGTGTCACAATGCATCCCATGCCCTTTTAGGCCACTTGGTGTTACAATGAATCATTTGAGTCTTGGCCTCTATGGTGTCAAAATGTTTCCATGTTTTTCTTGGGCCCCATGCTTTCACAATTCATCCCTGGCCCTATTACAATCCCTGTTGTCACAATGGATCATTAAATTGTTAGCATCCCTTGGGTCACAATGGTTCCTTGCTTCTCTTATCCTGTGTGGTGTCACAATGCATCCCATGCCCTTTAAGGCCACTTGGTGTTACAATGAATCATTTGAGTCTTGGCCTCTATGGTGTCATAATATTTCCATGATTAATTGTGCCCCATTCTTTCACAATTCATCCCTGGCCCTATTACAACCCCTGGTGTCACAATGGATCATTAGATTGTTAGCCTCCCTTGGGTCACAATGGTTCCTTGCTTCTCTTAACCTCTGTGGTGTCACAATGCATTCCAAGCCCTTTTAGGCCACTTGATGTCACAATGAATCATTTGATTCTTGGCCTTCATGGTGTCATAATAGATCCTTGCTTCTATAGGTCCCCATGCTTTCACAGTTCATCCGTGGTCCTTTTGCGCCCCCTGGTGTCAAAAGGGATTCTTAGATTGTTAGCCTCCCTTGGGTCACAATGGTTCCCAGCTTCTCTTAACCTCTGTGGTGTCACAATGCATCCCATGCCCTTTAAGGCCACTTGGTGTTACAATGAATCATTTGAGTCTTGGCCTCTATGTTGTCATAATATTTCCATGATTAATTGTGCCCCATGCTTTCACAATTCATCCCTGGCCCTATTACAACCCCTGGTGTCACAATGGATCATTAGATTGTTAGCCTCCCTTGGGTCACAATGGTTCCTTGCTTCTCTTAACCTCTGTGGTGTCACAATGCATTCCAAGCCCTTTTAGGCCACTTGATGTCACAATGAATCATTTGATTCTTGGCCTTCATGGTGTCATAATAGATCCTTGCTTCTATAGGTCCCCATGCTGTCACAGTTCATCTGTGGTCCTTTTGCGTGCCCTGGTGTCAAAAGGGAATCTTAGATAGTTAGCCTGCATTGGGTCACAATGGTTCCTTGCTTCTCTTAACCTCTGTGGTGTCACAATGCATCCCAGGCCCTTTTAGTCCACTTGGTGTTACAATGAATCTTTTGAGTCTTGGCCTCTATGGTGTCATAATGTTTCCATGTTTTTCTTGGTCCCCATGCTTTCACAATTCATCCCTGGCCCTATTACAACCCCTGGTGTCACAATGGATCATTAGATTCTTAGCCTCCCTTGGGTCACAATGGTTCCTTGCTTCTCTTAACCTCTGTGGTGTCACAATGCATTCCAAGCCCTTTTAGGCCACTTGATGTCACAATGAATCATTTGATTCTTGGCCTTCATGGTGTCATAATAGATCCTTGCTTCTATAGGTCCCCATGCTGTCACAGTTCATCCGTGGTCCTTTTGCGCCCCCTGGTGTCAAAAGGGATTCTTAGATTGTTAGCCTGCATTGGGTCACAATGGTTCCTTGCTTCTCTTAACCTCTGTGGTGTCACAATGCATCCCATGCCCTTTTAGGCCACTTGATGTCACAATGAATCATTTGATCCTTGGCCTTCATGGTGTCATAATAGATCCTTGCTTCTATAGGTCCCCATGCTTTCACAGTTCATCCGTGGTCCTTTTGCGCCCCCTGGTGTCAAAAGGGATTCTTAGATTGTTAGCCTGCATTGGGTCACAATGGTTCCTTGCTTCTCTTAACCTCTGTGGTGTCACAATGCATCCCATGCCCTTTTAGGCCACTTGATGTCACAATGAATCATTTGATTCTTGGCCTTCATGGTGTCATAATAGATCCTTGCTTCTATAGGTCCCCATGCTGTCACAGTTCATCCGTGGTCCTTTTGCGCCCCCTGGTGTCAAAAGGGATTCTTAGATTGTTAGCCTCCCTTGGGTCACAATGGTTCCTTGCTTCTCTTAACCTCTGTGGTGTCACAATGCATTCCAAGCCCTTTTAGGCCACTTGATGTCACAATGAATCATTTGATTCTTGGCCTTCATGGTGTCATAATAGATCCTTGCTTCTATAGGTCCCCATGCTGTCACAGTTCATCCGTGGTCCTTTTGCGCCCCCTGGTGTCAAAAGGGATTCTTAGATTGTTAGCCTGCATTGGGTCACAATGGTTCCTTGCTTCTCTTAACCTCTGTGGTGTCACAATGCATCCCATGCCCTTTTAGGCCACTTGGTGTTACAATGAATCATTTGAGTCTTGGCCTCTATGGTGTCAAAATGTTTCCATGTTTTTCTTGGGCCCCATGCTTTCACAATTCATCCCTGGCCCTATTACAATCCCTGTTGTCACAATGGATCATTAAATTGTTAGCATCCCTTGGGTCACAATGGTTCCTTGCTTCTCTTAACCTGTGTGGTGTCACAATGCATCCCATGCCCTTTAAGGCCACTTGGTGTTACAATGAATCATTTGAGTCTTGGCCTCTATGTTGTCATAATATTTCCATGATTAATTGTGCCCCATGCTTTCACAATTCATCCCTGGCCCTATTACAACCCCTGGTGTCACAGGGGATCGTTAGATTGTTAGCCTCCCTTGGGTCACAATGGGTCCTTGCTTCTCTTAACCTCTGTGGTGTCACAATGCATTCCAAGCCCTTTTAGGCCACTTGGTGTCACAATGAATCATTTGATTCTTGGCCTTCATGGTGTCATAATAGATCCTTGCTTCTATAGGTCCCCATGCTGTCACAGTTCATCGGTGGTCCTTTTGCGCCCCCTGGTGTCAAAAGGGATTCTTAGATTGTTAGCCTGCATTGGGTCACAATGGTTCCTCGCTTCTCTTAACCCCTATGGTGTCACAATGCATCCCATGCCCTTTTAGGCCACTTGGTGTTACAATGAATCATTTGAGTCTTGGCCTCTATGGTGTCAAAATGTTTCCATGTTTTATGTGGTCTCCATGCTTTCACAATTCATCCCTGGCCCTATTACAACCCCTGGTGACACAGGGGATCATTAGATTGTTAGCCTCCCTTGGGTCACAATGGTTCCTTGCTTCTCTTAACCTCTGTGGTGTCACAATGCATTCCAAGCCCTTTTAGGCCACTTGATGTCACAATGAATCATTTGATTCTTGGCCTTCATGGTGTCATAATAGATCCTTGCTTCTATAGGTCCCCATGCTGTCACAGTTCATCCGTGGTCCTTTTGCACCCCCTGGTGTCAAAAGGGAATCTTAGATAGTTAGCCTGCATTGGGTCACAATGGTTCCTTGCTTCTCTTAACCTCTGTGGTGTCACAATGCATCCCATGCCCTTTTAGGCCACTTGATGTCACAATGAATCATTTGATTCTTGGCCTTCATGGTGTCATAATAGATCCTTGCTTCTATAGGGCCCCATGCTGTCACAGTTCATCCGTGGTCCTTTTGCGTGCCCTGGTGTCAAAAGGGAATCTTAGATAGTTAGCCTGCATTGGGTCACAATGGTTCCTTGCTTCTCTTAACCTCTGTGGTGGCACAATGCATCCCATGCCCTTTTAGGCCACTTGGTGTTACAATGAATCATTTGAGTCTTGGCCTCTATGGTGTCAAAATGTTTCCATGTTTTTCTTGGTCCCCATGCTTTCACAATTCATCCCTGGCCCTATTACAACCCCTGGTGTCACAATGGATCATTAGATTGTTAGCCTCCCTTGGGTCACAATGGTTCCTTGCTTCTCTTAACCCCTGTGGTGTCACAATGCATCCCATGCCCTTTTAGGCCACTTGGTGTTACAATGAATCATTTGAGTCTTGGCCTCTATGGTGTCAAAATGTTTCCATGTTTTTCTGGGGCCCCATGCTTTCACAATTCATCCCTGGCCCTATTACAACCCCTGGTGTCACAATGGATCATTAGATTGTTAGCCTCCCTTGGGTCACAATGGTTCCTTGCTTCTCTTAACCTCTGTGGTGTCACAATGCATTCCAAGCCCTTTTAGGCCACTTGATGTCACAATGAATCATTTGATTCTTGGCCTTCATGGTGTCATAATAGATCCTTGCTTCTATAGGTCCCCATGCTGTCACAGTTCATCCGTGGTCCTTTTGCGCCCCCTGGTGTCAAAAGGGATTCTTAGATTGTTAGCCTGCATTGGGTCACAATGGTTCCTTGCTTCTCTTAACCTCTGTGGTGTCACAATGCATCCCATGCCCTTTTAGGCCACTTGATGTCACAATGAATCATTTGATTCTTGGCCTTCATGGTGTCATAATAGATCCTTGCTTCTATAGGTCCCCATGCTGTCACAGTTCATCCGTGGTCCTTTTGCGCCCCCTGGTGTCAAAAGGGATTCTTAGATTGTTAGCCTCCCTTGGGTCACAATGGTTCCTTGCTTCTCTTAACCTCTGTGGTGTCACAATGCATCCCATGCCCTTTTAGGCCACTTGGTGTTACAATGAATCATTTGAGTCTTGGCCTCTATGGTGTCATAATAGATCCTTGCTTCTATAGGTCCCCATGCTGTCACAGTTCATCCGTGGTCCTTTTGCGCCCCCTGGTGTCAAAAGGGATTGTTAGATTGTTAGCCTGCATTGGGTCACAATTGTTCCTTGCTTCTCTTAACCTCTGTGGTGTCACAATGCATCCCATGCCCTTTTAGGCCACTTGGTGTTACAATGAATCATTTGAGTCTTGGCCTCTATGGTGTCAAAATGTTTCCATGTTTTTTTGGGCTCCATGCTTTCACAATTCATCCCTGGCCCTATTACAACCCCTGGTGTCACAATGGATCATTAGATTGTTAGCCTCCCTTGGGTCACAATGGTTCCTTGTTTCTCTTAACCTCTGTGGTGTCACAATGCATTCCAAGCCCTTTTAGGCCACTTGATGTCACAATGAATCATTTGATTCTTGGCCTTCATGGTGTCATAATGTTTCCATGTTTTTCTTGGTCCCCATGCTTTCACAATTCATCCCTGGCCCTATTACAACCCCTGGTGTCACAATGGATCATTAGATTGTTAGCCTCCCTTGGGTCACAATGGTTCCTTGCTTCTCTTAACCTCTGTGGTGTCACAATGCATTCCAAGCCCTTTTAGGCCACTTGGTGTTACAATGAATCATTTGATTCTTGGCCTTCATGGTGTCATAATAGACCCTTGCTTCTATAGGTCCCCATGCTGTCACAGTTCATCCGTGGTCCTTTTGCGCCCCCTGGTGTCAAAAGGGATTCTTAGATTGTTAGCCTGCATTGGGTCACAATGGTTCCTTGCTTCTCTTAACCTCTGTGGTGTCACAATGCATTCCAAGCCCTTTTAGGCCACTTGATGTCACAATGAATCATTTGATTCTTGGCCTTCATGGTGTCATAATAGATCCTTGCTTCTATAGGTCCCCATGCTGTCACAGTTCATCCGTGGTCCTTTTGCGCCCCCTGGTGTCAAAAGGGATTCTTAGATTGTTAGCCTGCATTGGGTCACAATGGTTCCTTGCTTCTCTTAACCTCTGTGGTGTCACAATGCATCCCATGCCCTTTTAGGCCACTTGATGTCACAATGAATCATTTGATTCTTGGCCTTCATGGTGTCATAATAGATCCTTGCTTCTATAGGTCCCCATGCTGTCACAGTTAATCCGTGGTCCTTTTGCGCCCCCTGGTGTCAAAAGGGATTCTTAGATTGTTAGCCTGCATTGGGTCAGAATGGTTCCTTGCTTCTCTTAACCCCTGTGGTGTCACAATGCATCCCATGCCCTTTTAGGCCACTTGGTGTTACAATGAATCATTTGAGTCTTGGCCTCTATGGTGTTAAAATGTTTCCATGTTTTTCTTGGGCTCCATGCTTTCACAATTCATCCCTGGCCCTATTACAATCCCTGGTGTCACAATGGATCATTAGATTGTTAGCCTCCCTTGAGTAACAATGGTTCCTTGCTTCTCTTAACCTCTGTGATGTCACAAGGCATTCCAAGCCCTTTTAGGCCACTTGATGTCACAATGAATCATTTGATTCTTGGCCTTCATGGTGTCATAATAGATCCTTGCTTCTATAGGTCCCCATGCTGTCACAGTTCATGCGTGGTCCTTTTGCGCCCCCTGGTGTCAAAAGGGATTTTTAGATTGTTAGCCTGCATTGGGTCACAATGGTTCCTTGCTTCTCTTAACCTCTGTGGTGTCACAATGCATCCCATGCCCTTTTAGGCCACTTGGTGTTACAATGAATCATTTGAGTCTTGGCCTCTATGGTGTCAAAATGTTTCCATGTTTTTCTTGTGCTCCATGCTTTCACAATTCATCCCTAGCCCTATTACAACCCCTGGTGTCACAATGGATCATTAAATTGTTAGCATCCCTTGGGTCACAATGGTTCCTTGCTTCTCTTAACCTCTGTGGTGTCACAATGCATCCCATGCGCTTTAAGGCCACTTGGTGTTACAATGAATCATTTGAGTCTTGGCCTCTATGTTGTCATAATGTTTCCATGATTAATTGTGCCCCATGCTTTCACAATTCATCCCTGGCCCTATTACAACCCCTGGTGTCACAGGGGATCATTAGATTGTTAGCCTCCCTTGGGTCACAATGTTTCCCTGCTTCTCTTAACCTCTGTGGTGTCACAATGCATTCCAAGCCCTTTTAGGCCACTTGATGTCACAATGAATCATTTGATTCTTGGCCTTCATGGTGTCATAATAGATCCTTGCTTCTATAGGTCCCCATGCTGTCACAGTTCATCCGTGGTCCTTTTGCGCCCCCTGGTGTCAAAAGGGAATCTTGGATAGCTAGCCTGCATTGGGTCACAATGGTTCCTTGCTTCTCTTAACCTCTCTGGTGTCACAATGCAACCCATGCCCTTTTAGGCCACTTGATGTCACAATGAATCATTTGATTCTTGGCCTTCATGGTGTCATAATAGATCCTTGCTTCTATAGGTCCCCATGCTTTCACAGTTCATCCGTGGTCCTTTTGCGCCCCCTGGTGTCAAAAGGGATTCTTAGATTGTTAGCCTGCATTGGGTCACAATGGTTCCCAGCTTCTCTTAACCTCTGTGGTGGCACAATGCATCCCATGCCCTTTTAGGCCACTTGGTGTTACAATGAATCATTTGAGTCTTGGCCTCTATGGTGTCAAAATGTTTCCATGTTTTTTTGGGCTCCATGCTTTCACAATTCATCCCTGGCCCTATTACAACCCCTGGTGTCACAATGGATCATTAGATTGTTAGCCTCCCTTGGGTCACAATGGTTCCTTGCTTCTCTTAACCTCTGTGGTGTCACAATGCAACCCATGCCCTTTTAGGCCACTTGATGTCACAATGAATCATTTGATTCTTGGCCTTCATGGTGTCATAATAGATCCTTGCTTCTATAGGTCCCCATGCTGTCACAGTTCATCTGTGGTCCTTTTGCGTGCCCTGGTGTCAAAAGGGAATCTTAGATAGTTAGCATGCATTGGGTCACAATGGTTCCTTGCTTCTCTTAACCTCTGTGGTGTCACAATGCATCCCATGCCCTTTTAGTCCACTTGGTGTTACAATGAATCTTTTGAGTCTTGGCCTCTATGGTGTCATAATGTTTCCATGTTTTTCTTGGTCCCCATGCTTTCACAATTCATCCCTGGCCCTATTACAACCCCTGGTGTCACAATGGATCATTAGATTGTTAGCCTCCCTTGGGTCACAATGGTTCCTTGCTTCTCTTAACCTCTGTGGTGTTCACAATGCATTCCAAGCCCTTTTAGGCCACTTGACGTCACAATGAATCATTTGATTCTTGGCCTTCATGGTGTCATAATAGATCCTTGCTTCTATAGGTCCCCATGCTGTCACAGTTCATGCGTGGTCCTTTTGCGCCCCCTGGTGTCAAAAGGGATTTTTAGATTGTTAGCCTGCATTGGGTCACAATGGTTCCTTGCTTCTCTTAACCTCTGTGTTGTCACAATGCATCCCATGCCCTTTTAGGCCACTTGGTGTTACAATGAATCATTTGATTCTTGGCCTTCATGGTGTCATAATAGATCCTTGCTTCTATAGGTCCCCATGCTGTCACAGTTCATCGGTGGTCCTTTTGCGCCCCCTGGTGTCAAAAGGGATTCTTAGATTGCTAGCCTGCATTGGGTCACAATGGTTCCTTGCTTCTCTTAACCTCTGTGGTGTCACAACGCATCCCATTCCCTTTTAGGCCACTTGGTGTTACAATGAATCATTTGAGTCTTGGCCTCTATGTTGTCATAATATTTCCATGATTTATTGTGCCCCATGCTTTCACAATTCATCCCTGGCCCTATTAAAACCCCTGGTGTCCCAGGGGATCATTAGATTGTTAGCCTCCCTTGGGTCACAATGGTTCCCTGCTTCTCTTAACCTCTGTGGTGTCACAATGCATTCCAAGCCCTTTTAGGCCACTTGATGTCACAATGAATCATTTGATTCTTGGCCTTCATGGTGTCATAATAGATCCTTGCTTCTATAGGTCCCCATGCTGTCACAGTTCATCCGTGGTCCTTTTGAGCCCCCTGGTGTCAAAAGGGATTCTTAGATTGTTAGCCTACATTGGGTCACAATGGTTCCTTGCTTCTCTTAACCCCTGTGGTGTCACAATGCGTCCCATGCCCTTTTAGGCCACTTGGTGTTACAATGAATCATTTGAGTCTTGGCCTCTATGGTGTCATAATGTTTCCATGTTTTTCTTGGGCTCCATGCTTTCACAATTCATCCCTGGCCCTATTACAACCCCTGGTGTCACAATGGATCATTAGATTGTTAGCCTCCCTTGGGTCACAATGGTTCCTTGTTTCTCTTAACCTCTGTGGTGTCACAATGCATTCCAAGCCCTTTTAGGCCACTTGATGTCACAATGAATCATTTGATTCTTGGCCTTCATGGTGTCATAATAGATCCTTGCTTCTATAGGTCCCCATGCTGTCACAGTTCATCCGTGGTCCTTTTGAGCCCCCTGGTGTCAAAAGGGATTCTTAGATTGTTAGCCTGCATTGGGTCACAATGGTTCCTTGCTTCTCTTAACCCCTGTGGTGTCACAATGCGTCCCATGCCCTTTTAGGCCACTTGGTGTTACAATGAATCATTTGAGTCTTGACCTCTATGGTGTCATAATGTTTCCATGTTTTACTTGGGCCCCAAGCTTTCACAATTCATTCCTGGCCCTCTTACAACCCCTGGTGTCACAATGGATCATTAGATTGTTAGCCTCCCTTGGGTCACAATGGTTCCTTGCTTCTCTTAACCTCTGTGGTGTCACAATGCATTCCAAGCCCTTTTAGGCCACTTGATGTCACAATGAATCATTTGATCCTTGGCCTTCATGGTGTCATAATAGATCCTTGCTTCTATAGGTCCCCATGCTTTCACAGTTCTTCCATGGTCCTTTTGCGCCCCCTGGTGTCAAAAGGGATTCTTAGATTGTTAGCCTGCATTGGGTCACAAGGGTTCCCAGCTTCTCTTAACCTCTGTGGTGTCACAATGCATCCCATGCCCTTTTAGGCCACTTGGTGTTACAATGAATCATTTGAGTCTTGGCCTCTATGGTGTCATAATGTTTCCATGTTTTTCTTGGGCTCCATGCTTTCACAATTCATCCCTGGCACTATTACAAACCCTGGTGTCACAATGGATCATTAGATTGTTAGCCTCCCTTGGGTCACAATGGTTCCTTGCTTCTCTTATCCTCTGTGGTGTCACAATGCATTCCAAGCCCTTTTAGGCCACTTCGTGTCACAATGAATCATTTGATTCTTGGCCTTCATGGTGTCATAATAGATCCTTGCTTCTATAGGTCCCCATGCTGTCACAGTTCATCCGTGGTCCTTTTGCGCCCCCTGGTGTCAAAAGGGATTCTTAGATTGTTAGCCTGCATTGGGTCACAATGGTTCCTTGCTTCTCTTAACCTCTGTGGTGTCACAATGCATCCCATGCCCTTTTAGGCCACTTGATGTCACAATGAATCATTTGATCCTTGGCCTTCATGGTGTCATAATAGATCCTTGCTTCTATAGGTCCCCATGCTGTCACAGTTCATCCGTGGTCCTTTTGCGCCCCCTGGTGTTCAAAAGGGATTCTTAGATTGTTAGCCTCCCTTGGGTCACAATGGTTCCTTGCTTCTCTTAACCTCTGTGGTGTCACAATGCATTCCAAGCCCTTTTAGGCCACTTGATGTCACAATGAATCATTTGATCCTTGGCCTTCATGGTGTCATAATAGATCCTTGCTTCTATAGGTCCCCATGCTGTCACAGTTCATCGGTGGTCCTTTTGCGCCCCCTGGTGTCAAAAGGGATTCTTAGATTGTTAGCCTGCATTGGGTCACAATGGTTCCTTGCTTCTCTTAACCCCTATGGTGTCACAATGCATCTCATGCCCTTTTAGGCCACTTGGTGTTACAATGAATCATTTGAGTCTTGGCCTCTATGGTGTCAAAATGTTTCCATGTTTTTCTTGGGCTCCATGCTTTCACAATTCATCCCTGGCCCTATTACAACCCCTGGTGTCACAATGGATCATTAGATTGTTAGCCTCCCTTGGGTCGCAATGGTTCCTTGCTTCTCTTAACCTCTGTGGTGTCACAATGCATTCCAAGCCCTTTTAGGCCACTTGATGTCACAATGAATCATTTGATTCTTGGCCTTCATGGTGTCATAATAGATCCTTGCTTCTATAGGTCCCCATGCTGTCACAGTTCATCGGTGGTCCTTTTGCGCCCCCTGGTGTCAAAAGGGATTCTTAGATTGTTAGCCTGCATTGGGTCACAATGGTTCCTTGCTTCTCTTAACCTCTGTGGTGTCACAATGCATCCCATGCCCTTTTAGGCCACTTGGTGTTACAATGAATCATTTGAGTCTTGGCCTCTATGGTGTCAAAATGTTTCCATGTTTTTCTTGGGCCCCATGCTTTCACAATTCATCCCTGGCCCTATTACAATCCCTGTTGTCACAATGGATCATTAAATTGTTAGCATCCCTTGGGTCACAATGGTTCCTTGCTTCTCTTAACCTGTGTGGTGTCACAATGCATCCCATGCCCTTTAAGGCCACTTGGTGTTACAATGAATCATTTGAGTCTTGGCCTCTATGTTGTCATAATATTTCCATGATTAATTGTGCCCCATGCTTTCACAATTCATCCCTGGCCCTATTACAACCCCTGGTGTCACAGGGGATCATTAGATTGTTAGCCTCCCTTGGGTCACAATGGTTCCTTGCTTCTCTTAACCTCTCTGGTGTCACAATGCAACCCATGCCCTTTTAGGCCACTTGATGTCACAATGAATCATTTGATTCTTGGCCTTCATGGTGTCATAATAGATCCTTGCTTCTATAGGTCCCCATGCTTTCACAGTTCATCCGTGGTCCTTTTGCGCCCCCTGGTGTCAAAAGGGATTCTTAGATTGTTAGCCTGCATTGGGTCACAATGGTTCCCAGCTTCTCTTAACCTCTGTGGTGTCACAATGCATCCCATGCCCTTTAAGGCCACTTGGTGTTACAATGAATCATTTGAGTCTTGGCCTCTATGTTGTCATAATATTTCCATGATTAATTGTGCCCCATGCTTTCACAATTCATCCCTGGCCCTATTACAACCCCTGGTGTCACAGGGGATCGTTAGATTGTTAGCCTCCCTTGGGTCACAATGGGTCCTTGCTTCTCTTAACCTCTGTGGTGTCACAATGCATTCCAAGCCCTTTTAGGCCACTTGGTGTCACAATGAATCATTTGATTCTTGGCCTTCATGGTGTCATAATAGATCCTTGATTCTATAGGTCCCCATGCTGTCACAGTTCATCCGTGGTCCTTTTGCGCCCCCTGGTGTCAAAAGGGATTCTTAGATTGTTAGCCTGCATTGGGTCACAATGGTTCCTTGCTTCTCTTAACCCCTATGGTGTCACAATGCATCCCATGCCCTTTTAGGCCACTTGGTGTTACAATGAATCATTTGAGTCTTGGCCTCTATGGTGTCAAAATGTTTCCATGTTTTATGTGGTCTCCATGCTTTCACAATTCATCCCTGGCCCTATTACAACCCCTGGTGACACAGGGGATCATTAGATTGTTAGCCTCCCTTGAGTAACAATGGTTCCTTGCTTCTCTTAACCTCTGTGGTGTCACAATGCATTCCAAGCCCTTTTAGGCCACTTGATGTCACAATGAATCATTTGATTCTTGGCCTTCATGGTGTCATAATAGATCCTTGCTTCTATAGGTCCCCATGCTGTCACAGTTCATCCGTGGTCCTTTTGCGTGCCCTGGTGTCAAAAGGGAATGTTAGATAGCTAGCCTGCATTGGGTCACAATGGTTCCTTGCTTCTCTTAACCTCTGTGGTGTCACAATGCATCCCATGCCCTTTTAGGCCACTTGATGTCACAATGAATCATTTGATTCTTGGCCTTCATGGTGTCATAATAGATCCTTGCTTCTATAGGTCCCCATGCTGTCACAGTTCATCCGTGGTCCTTTTGCACCCCCTGGTGTCAAAAGGGAATCTTAGATAGTTAGCCTGCATTGGGTCACAATGGTTCCTTGCTTCTTTTAACCTCTGTGGTGGCACAATGCATCCCATGCCCTTTTAGGCCACTTGGTGTTACAATGAATCATTTGAGTCTTGGCCTCTATGGTGTCAAAATGTTTCCATGTTTTTCTTGGGCCCCATTCTTTCACAATTCATCCCTGGCCCTATTACAACCCCTGGTGTCACAATGGATCATTAGATTGTTAGCCTCCCTTGGGTCACAATGGTTCCTTGCTTCTCTTAACCCCTGTGGTGTCACAATGCATCCCATGCCCTTTTAGGCCACTTGGTGTTACAATGAATCATTTGAGTCTTGGCCTCTATGGTGTCAAAATGTTTCCATGTTTTTCTGGGGCCCCATGCTTTCACAATTCATCCCTGGCCCTATTACAACCCCTGGTGTCACAATGGATCATTAGATTGTTAGCCTCCCTTGGGTCACAATGGTTCCTTGCTTCTCTTAACCTCTGTGGTGTCACAATGCATTCCAAGCCCTTTTAGGCCACTTGATGTCACAATGAATCATTTGATTCTTGGCCTTCATGGTGTCATAATAGATCCTTGCTTCTATAGGTCCCCATGCTGTCACAGTTCATCCGTGGTCCTTTTGCGCCCCCTGGTGTCAAAAGGGATTCTCAGATTGTTAGCCTGCATTGGGTCACAATGGTTCCTTGCTTCTCTTAACCTCTGTGGTGTCACAATGCATCCCATGCCCTTTTAGGCCACTTGATGTCACAATGAATCATTTGATTCTTGGCCTTCATGGTGTCATAATAGATCCTTGCTTCTATAGGTCCCCATGCTGTCACAGTTCATCCGTGGTCCTTTTGCGCCCCCTGGTGTCAAAAGGGATTCTTAGATTGTTAGCCTCCCTTGGGTCACAATGGTTCCTTGCTTCTCTTAACCTCTGTGGTGTCACAATGCATTCCAAGCTCTTTTAGGCCACTTGGTGTTACAATGAATCATTTGAGTCTTGGCCTCTATGGTGTCATAATAGATCCTTGCTTCTATAGGTCCCCATGCTGTCACAGTTCATCCGTGGTCCTTTTGCGCCCCCTGGTGTCAAAAGGGATTGTTAGATTGTTAGCCTGCATTGGGTCACAATTGTTCCTTGCTTCTCTTAACCTCTGTGGTGTCACAATGCATCCCATGCCCTTTTAGGCCACTTGGTGTTAGAACGAATCATTTGAGTCTTGGCCTCTATGGTGTCAAAATGTTTCCATGTTTTTTTGGGCTCCATGCTTTCACAATTCATCCCTGGCCCTATTACAACCCCTGGTGTCACAATGGATCATTAGATTGTTAGCCTCCCTTGGGTCACAATGGTTCCTTGCTTCTCTTAACCTCTGTGGTGTCACAATGCATTCCAAGCCCTTTTAGGCCACTTGATGTCACAATGAATCATTTGATTCTTGGCCTTCATGGTGTCATAATAGATCCTTGCTTCTATAGGTCCCCATGCTTTCACAGTTCATCTGTGGTCCTTTTGCGCCCCCTGGTGTCAAAAGGGATTCTTAGATTATTAGCCTGCATTGGGTCACAATGGTTCCCAGCTTCTCTTAACCTCTGTGGTGTCACAATGCATCCCATGCCCTTTTAGGCCACTTGGTGTTACAATGAATCATTTGAGTCTTGGCCTCTATGGAGTCAAAATGTTTCCATGTTTTTTTGGGCTCCATGCTTTCACAATTCATCCCTGGCCCTATTACAACCCCTGGTGTCACAATGGATCATTAGATTGTTAGCCTCCCTTGGGTCACAATGGTTCCTTGCTTCTCTTAACCTCTGTGGTGTCACAATGCAACCCATGCCCTTTTAGGCCACTTGATGTCACAATGAATCATTTGATTCTTGGCCTTCATGGTGTCATAATAGATCCTTGCTTCTATAGGTCCCCATGCTGTCACAGTTCATCTGTGGTCCTTTTGCGTGCCCTGGTGTCAAAAGGGAATCTTAGATAGTTAGCCTGCATTGGGTCACAATGGTTCCTTGCTTCTCTTAACCTCTGTGGTGTCACAATGCATCCCATGCCCTTTTAGTCCACTTGGTGTTACAATGAATCTTTTGAGTCTTGGCCTCTATGGTGTCATAATGTTTCCATGTTTTTCTTGGTCCCCATGCTTTCACAATTCATCCCTGGCCCTATTACAACCCCTGGTGTCACAATGGATCATTAGATTGTTAGCCTCCCTTGGGACACAATGGTTCCTTGCTTCTCTTAACCTCTGTGGTGTCACAATGCATTCCAAGCCCTTTTAGGCCACTTGACGTCACAATGAATCATTTGATTCTTGGCCTTCATGGTGTCATAATAGATCCTTGCTTCTATAGGTCCCCATGCTGTCACAGTTCATGCGTGGTCCTTTTGCGCCCCCTGGTGTCAAAAGGGATTTTTAGATTGTTAGCCTGCATTGGGTCACAATGGTTCCTTGCTTCTCTTAACCTCTGTGTTGTCACAATGCATCCCATGCCCTTTTAGGCCACTTGGTGTTACAATGAATCATTTGATTCTTGGCCTTCATGGTGTCATAATAGATCCTTGCTTCTATAGGTCCCCATGCTGTCACAGTTCATCGGTGGTCCTTTTGCGCCCCCTGGTGTCAAAAGGGATTCTTAGATTGCTAGCCTGCATTGGGTCACAATGGTTCCTTGCTTCTCTTAACCTCTGTGGTGTCACAACGCATCCCATGCCCTTTTAGGCCACTTGGTGTTACAATGAATCATTTGAGTCTTGGCCTCTATGTTGTCATAATATTTCCATGATTTATTGTGCCCCATGCTTTCACAATTCATCCCTGGCCCTATTAAAACCCCTGGTGTCCCAGGGGATCATTAGATTGTTAGCCTCCCTTGGGTCACAATGGTTCCCTGCTTCTCTTAACCTCTGTGGTGTCACAATGCATTCCAAGCCCTTTTAGGCCACTTGATGTCACAATGAATCATTTGATTCTTGGCCTTCATGGTGTCATAATAGATCCTTGCTTCTATAGGTCCCCATGCTGTCACAGTTAATCCGTGGTCCTTTTGAGCCCCCTGGTGTCAAAAGGGATTCTTAGATTGTTAGCCTACATTGGGTCACAATGGTTCCTTGCTTCTCTTAACCCCTGTGGTGTCACAATGCGTCCCATGCCCTTTTAGGCCACTTGGTGTTACAATGAATCATTTGAGTCTTGGCCTCTATGGTGTCATAATGTTTCCATGTTTTTCTTGGGCTCCATGCTTTCACAATTCATCCCTGGCCCTATTACAACCCCTGGTGTCACAATGGATCATTAGATTGTTAGCCTCCCTTGGGTCACAATGGTTCCTTGTTTCTCTTAACCTCTGTGGTGTCACAATGCATTCCAAGCCCTTTTAGGCCACTTGATGTCACAATGAATCATTTGATTCTTGGCCTTCATGGTGTCATAATAGATCCTTGCTTCTATAGGTCCCCATGCTGTCACAGTTCATCCGTGGTCCTTTTGAGCCCCCTGGTGTCAAAAGGGATTCTTAGATTGTTAGCCTGCATTGGGTCACAATGGTTCCTTGCTTCTCTTAACCCCTATGGTGTCACAATGCATCTCATGCCCTTTTAGGCCACTTGGTGTTACAATGAATCATTTGAGTCTTGGCCTCTATGTTGTCATAATATTTCCATGATTAATTGTGCCCCATGCTTTCACAATTCATCCCTGGCCCTATTACAACCCCTGGTGACACAGGGATCATTAGATTGTTAGCCTCCCTTGGGTCACAATGGTTCCTTGCTTCTCTTAACCTCTGTGGTGTCACAATGCATTCCAAGCCCTTTTAGGCCACTTGATGTCACAATGAATCATTTGATTCTTGGCCTTCATGGTGTCATAATAGATCCTTGCTTCTATAGGTCCCCATGCTGTCACAGTTCATCCGTGGTCCTTTTGCGCCCCCTGGTGTCAAAAGGGATTCTTAGATTGTTAGCCTGCATTGGGTCACAATGGTTCCTTGCTTCTCTTAACCTCTGTGGTGTCACAATGCATCCCATGCCCTTTTAGGCCACTTGATGTCACAATGAATCATTTGATTCTTGGCCTTCATGGTGTCATAATAGATCCTTGCTTCTATAGGTCCCCATGCTGTCACAGTTCATCCGTGGTCCTTTTGCGCCCCCTGGTGTCAAAAGGGAATCTTAGATAGTTAGCCTGCATTGGGTCACAATGGTTCCTTGCTTCTCTTAACCTCTGTGGTGGCACAATGCATCCCATGCCCTTTTAGGCCACTTCGTGTTACAATGAATCATTTGAGTCTTGGCCTCTATGGTGTCCTAGTATTTCCATGATTTATTGTGCCCCATGCTTTCACAATTCATCCCTGGCCCTATTACAACCCCTGGTGTCCCAGGGGATCATTAGATTGTTAGCCTCCATTGGGTCACAATGGTTCCTTGCTTCTCTTAACCTCTGTGGTGTCACAATGCAACCCATGCCCTTTTAGGCCACTTGATGTCACAATGAATCATTTGATTCTTGGCCTTCATGGTGTCATAATAGATCCTTGCTTCTATAGGTCCCCATGCTGTCACAGTTCATCCGTGGTCCTTTTGCGCCCCCTGGTGTCAAAAGGGATTCTTTGATTGTTAGCCTGCATTGGGTCACAATGGTTCCCTGCTTCTCTTAACCTCTGTGGTGTCACAATGCATCCCATGCCCTTATAAGGCCACTTGGTGTTACAATGAATCATTTGAGTCTTGGCCTCTATGGTGTCATAATATTTCCATGATTAATTGCCCCCCATGCTTTCACAATTCATCCCTGGCCCTATTACAACCCCTGGTGTCACAGGGGATCATTAGATTGTTAGCCTCCCTTGGGTCACAATGGTTCCTTGCTTCTCTTAAACTCTGTGGGGTCACAATGCATTCCAAGCCCTTTTAGGCCACTTGATGTCACAATGAATCATTTGATTCTTGGCCTTCATGGTGTCATAATAAATCCTTGCTTCTATAGGTCCCCATGCTGTCACAGTTCATCGGTGGTCCTTTTGCGCCCCCTGGTGTCAAAAGGGATTCTTAGATTGTTAGCCTCCCTTGGGTCACAATGGTTCCTTGCTTCTCTTAACCTCTGTGGTGTCACAATGCAACCCATGCCCTTTTAGGCCACTTGATGTCAAAATGAATCATTTGATTCTTGGCCTTCATGGTGTCATAATAGATCCTTGCTTCTATAGGTCCCCATGCTGTCACAGTTCATCCGTGGTCCTTTTGCGCCCCCTGGTTTCAAAAGGGACTCTTAGATTGTTAGCCTGCATTGGGTCACAATGGTTCCCTGCTTCTCTTAACCTCTGTGGTGTCACAATGCATCCCATGCCCTTTAAGGCCACTTGGTGTTACAATGAATCATTTGATTCTTGGCCTCTATGGTGTCATAATATTTCCATGATTAATTGCGCCCCATGCTTTCACAATTCATCCCTGGCCCTATTACAACCCCTGGTGTCACAGGGGATCATTAGATTGTTAGCCTCCCTTGGGTCACAATGGTTCCTTGCTTCTCTTAAACTCTGTGGGGTCACAATGCATTCCAAGCCCTTTTAGGCCACTTGATGTCACAATGAATCATTTGATTCTTGGCCTTCATGGTGTCATAATAGATCCTTGCTTCTATAGGTCCCCATGCTGTCACAGTTCATCCGTGGTCCTTTTGAGCCCCCTGGTGTCAAAAGGGATTCTTAGATTGTTAGCCTGCATTGGGTCACAATGGTTCCTTGCTTCTCTTAACCCCTGTGGTGTCACAATGCGTCCCAGGCCCTTTTAGGCCACTTGGTGTTACAATGAATCATTTGAATCTTGGCCTCTATGGTGTCATAATGTTTCCATGTTTTTCTTGGGCTCCATGCTTTCACAATTCATTCCTGGCCCTATTACAACCCCTGGTGTCACAATGGATCATTAGATTGTTAGCCTCCCTTGGGTCACAATGGTTCCTTGCTTCTCTTAACCTCTGTGGTGTCACAATGCATTCCAAGCCCTTTTAGGCCACTTGATGTCACAATGAATCATTTGATCCTTGGCCTTCATGGTGTCATAATAGATCCTTGCTTCTATAGGTCCCCATGCTTTCACAGTTCTTCCATGGTCCTTTTGCGCCCCCTGGTGTCAAAAGGGATTCTTAGATTGTTAGCCTGCATTGGGTCACAAGGGTTCCCAGCTTCTCTTAACCTCTGTGGTGTCACAATGCATCCCATGCCCTTTTAGGCCACTTGGTGTTACAATGAATCATTTGAGTCTTGGCCTCTATGGTGTCAAAATGTTTCCATGTTTTTCTTGGGCTCCATGCTTTCACAATTCATCCCTGGCCCTATTACAACCCCTGGTGACACAGGGATCATTAGATTGTTAGCCTCCGTTGGGTCACAATGGTTCCTTGCTTCTCTTAACCTCTGTGGTGTCACAATGCATTCCAAGCCCTTTTAGGCCACTTGATGTCACAATGAATCATTTGATTCTTGGCCTTCATGGTGTCATAATAGATCCTTGCTTCTATAGGTCCCCATGCTGTCACAGTTCATCCGTGGTCCTTTTGCGCCCCCTGGTGTCAAAAGGGATTCTTAGATTGTTAGCCTGCATTGGGTCACAATGGTTCCTTGCTTCTCTTAACCTCTGTGGTGTCACAATGCATCCCATGCCCTTTTAGGCCACTTGATGTCACAATGAATCATTTGATTCTTGGCCTTCATGGTGTCATAATAGATCCTTGCTTCTATAGGTCCCCATGCTGTCACAGTTCATCCGTGGTCCTTTTGCACCCCCTGGTGTCAAAAGGGAATCTTAGATAGTTAGCCTGCATTGGGTCACAATGGTTCCTTGCTTCTCTTAACCTCTGTGGTGGCACAATGCATCCCATGCCCTTTTAGGCCACTTCGTGTTACAATGAATCATTTGAGTCTTGGCCTCTATGGTGTCAAAATGTTTCCATGTTTTTCTTGGGCCCCATGCTTTCACAATTCATCCCTGGCCCTATTACAACCCCTGGTGTCACAATGGATCATTAGATTGTCAGCCTCCCTTGGGTCACGATGGTTCCTTGCTTCTCTTAACCCCTGTGGTGTCACAATGCATCCCATGCCCTTTTAGGCCATTTGGTGTTGCAATGAATCATTTGAGTCTTGGCCTCTATGGTGTCAAAATGTTTCCATATTTTTTTGGGCTCCATGCTTTCACAATTCATCCCTGGCCCTATTACAACCCCTGGTGTCACAATGGATCATTAGATTGTTAGCCTCCCTTGGGTCACAATGGTTCCTTGCTTCTCTTAACCTCTGTGGTGTCACAATGCATTCCAAGCCCTTTTAGGCCACTTGATGTCACAATGAATCATTTGATTCTTGGCCTTCATGGTGTCATAATAGATCCTTGCTTCTATAGGTCCCCATGCTGTCACAGTTCATCTGTGGTCCTTTTGCGTGCCCTGGTGTCAAAAGGGAATCTTAGATAGTTAGCCTGCATTGGGTCACAATGGTTCCTTGCTTGTCTTAACCTCTGTGGTGTCACAATGCATCCCATGCCCTTTTAGTCCACTTGGTGTTACAATGAATCATTTGAGTCTTGGCCTCTATGGTGTCATAATGTTTCCATGTTTTTCTTGGTCCCCATGCTTTCACAATTCATGCCTGGCCCTATTACAACCCCTGGTGTCACAATGGATCATTAGATTGTTAGCCTCCATTGGGTCACAATGGTTCCTTGCTTCTCTTATCCTCTGTGGTGTCACAATGCATTCCAAGCCCTTTTAGGCCACTTCGTGTCACAATGAATCATTTGATTCTTGGCCTTCATGGTGTCATAATAGATCCTTGCTTCTATAGGTCCCCATGCTGTCACAGTTCATCCGTGGTCCTTTTGCGCCCCCTGGTGTCAAAAGGGATTCTTAGATTGTTAGCCTGCATTGGGTCACAATGGTTCCTTGCTTCTCTTAACCTCTGTGGTGTCACAATGCATCCCATGCCCTTTTAGGCCACTTGATGTCACAATGAATCATTTGAGTCTTGGCCTCTATGGTGTCATAATATTTCCATGATTTATTGTGCCCCATGCTTTCACAATTCATCCCTGGCCCTATTACAACCGCTGGTGTCCCAGGGGATCATTAGATTGTTAGCCTCCCTTGGGTCACAATGGTTCCCTGCTTCTCTTAACCTCTGTGGTGTCACAATGTATTCCAAGCCCTTTTAGGCCACTTGATGTCACAATGAATCATTTGATTCTTGGCCTTCATGGTGTCATAATAGATCCTTGCTTCTATAGGTCCCCATGCTGTCACAGTTCATCCGTGGTCCTTTTGAGCCCCCTGGTGTCAAAAGGGATTCTTAGATTGTTAGCCTACATTGGGTCACAATGGTTCCTTGCTTCTCTTAACCCCTGTGGTGTCACAATGCATCCCATGCCCTTTTAGGCCACTTGGTGTTACAATGAATCATTTGAGTCTTGGCCTCTATGGTGTCATAATGTTTCCATGTTTTTCTTGAGCTCCATGCTTTCACAATTCATCCCTGGCCCTATTACAACCCCTGGTGTCACAATGGATCATTAGATTGTTAGCCTCCCTTGGGTCACAATGGTTCCTTGTTTCTCTTAACCTCTGTGGTGTCACAATGCATTCCAAGCCCTTTTAGGCCACTTGATGTCACAGTGAATCATTTGATTCTTGGCCTTCATGGTGTCATAATAGATCCTTGCTTCTATAGGTCGCCATGCTGTCACAGTTCATGCGTGGTCCTTTTGCGCCCCCTGGTGTCAAAAGGGATTCTTAGACTGTTAGCCTGCATTGGGTCACAATGGTTCCTTGCTTCTCTTAACCTCTGTGGTGTCACAATGCATCCCATGCCCTTTTAGGCCACTTGATGTCACAATGAATCATTTGATTCTTGGCCTTCATGGTGTCATAATAGATCCTTGCTTCTATAGGTCCCCATGCTGTCACAGTTCATCCATGGTCCTTTTGCGACCCCTTGTGTCAAAAGGGATTCTTAGATGGTTAGCCTGCATTGGGTCACAATGGTTCCTTGCTTCTCTTAACCTCTGTGGTGTCACAATGCATCCCATGCCCTTTTAGGCCACTTGGTGTAACAATGAATCATTTGAGTTTTGGCCTCTATGGTGTCCTAGTATTTCCATGATTTATTGTGCCCCATGCTTTCACAATTCATCCCTGGCCCTATTACAACCCCTGGTGTCCCAGGGGATCATTAGATTGTTAGCCTCCATTGGGTCACAATGGTTCCTTGCTTCTCTTAACCTCTGTGGTGTCACAATGCAACCCATGCCCTTTTAGGCCACTTGATGTCACAATGAATCATTTGATTCTTGGCCTTCATGGTGTCATAATAGATCCTTGCTTCTATAGGTCCCCATGCTGTCACAGTTCATCCGTGGTCCTTTTGCGCCCCCTGGTGTCAAAAGGGATTCTTAGATTGTTAGCCTGCATTGGGTCACAATGGTTCCCTGCTTCTCTTAACCTCTGTGGTGTCACAATGCATCCCATGCCCTTTTAGGCCACTTGGTGTTACAATGAATCATTTGAGTCTTGGCCTCTATGGTGTCATAATATTTCCATGATTAATTGCCCCCCATGCTTTCACAATTCATCCCTGGCCCTATTACAACCCCTGGTGTCACAGGGGATCATTAGATTGTTAGCCTCCCTTGGGTCACAATGGTTCCTTGCTTCTCTTAAACTCTGTGGTGTCACAATGCATTCCAAGCCCTTTTAGGCCACTTGATGTCACAATGAATCATTTGATTCTTGGCCTTCATGGTGTCATAATAAATCCTTGCTTCTATAGGTCCCCATGCTGTCACAGTTCATCGGTGGTCCTTTTGCGCCCCCTGGTGTCAAAAGGGATTCTTAGATTGTTAGCCTCCCTTGGGTCACAATGGTTCCTTGCTTCTCTTAACCTCTGTGGTGTCACAATGCATTCCAAGCCCTTTTAGGCCACTTGATGTCACAATGAATCATTTGATTCTTGGCCTTCATGGTGTCATAATAGATCCTTGCTTCTATAGGTCCCCATGCTGTCACAGTTCATCCGTGGTCCTTTTGCGCCCCCTGGTGTCAAAAGGGATTCTTAGATTGTTAGCCTCCCTTGGGTCACAATGGTTCCCTGCTTCTCTTAACCTCTGTGGTGTCACAATGCATCCCATGCCCTTTAAGGCCACTTGGTGTTACAATGAATCATTTGATTCTTGGCCTCTATGGTGTCATAATATTTCCATGATTTATTGCGCCCCATGCTTTCACAATTCATCCCTGGCCCTATTACAACCCCTGGTGTCACAGGGGATCATTAGATTGTTAGCCTCCCTTGGGTCACAATGGTTCCTTGCTTCTCTTAAACTCTGTGGGGTCACAATGCATTCCAAGCCCTTTTAGGCCACTTGATGTCACAATGAATCATTTGATTCTTGGCCTTCATGGTGTCATAATAGATCCTTGCTTCTATAGGTCCCCATGTTGTCACAGTTCATCCGTGGTCCTTTTGCGCCCCCTGGTGTCATAAGGGATTCTTAGATTGTTAGCCTCCCTTGGGTCACAATGGTTCCTTGCTTCTCTTAACCCCTGTGGTGTCACAATGCATCCCATGCCCTTTTAGGCCACTTGGTGTTACAATGAATCATTTGAGTCTTGGCCTCTATGGTGGCATAATGTTTCCATGTTTTTCTTGGGCTCCATGCTTTCACAATTCATCCCTGGCCCTATTACAACACCTGGTGTCACAATGGATCATTAGATTGTTTGCCTCCCTTGGGTCACAATGGTTCCTTGCTTCTCTTAACCTCTGTGGTGTCACAATGCATTCCAAGCCCTTTTAGGCCACTTGATGTCACAATGAATCATTTGATTCTTGGCCTTCATGGTGTCATAATAGATCCTTGCTTCTATAGGTCCCCATGCTGTCACAGTTCATCCGTGGTCCTTTTGCGCCCCCTGGTGTCAAAAGGGATTCTTAGATTGTTAGCCTCCCTTGGGTCACAATGGTTCCCTGCTTCTCTTAACCTCTGTGGTGTCACAATGCATCCCATGCCCTTTAAGGCCACTTGGTGTTACAATGAATCATTTGATTCTTGGCCTCTATGGTGTCATAATATTTCCATGATTTATTGCGCCCCATGCTTTCACAATTCATCCCTGGCCCTATTACAACCCCTGGTGTCACAGGGGATCATTAGATTGTTAGCCTCCCTTGGGTCACAATGGTTCCTTGCTTCTCTTAACCTCTGTGGGGTCACAATGCATTCCAAGCCCTTTTAGGCCACTTGATGTCACAATGAATCATTTGATTCTTGGCCTTCATGGTGTCATAATAGATCCTTGCTTCTATAGGTCCCCATGTTGTCACAGTTCATCCGTGGTCCTTTTGCGCCCCCTGGTGTCATAAGGGATTCTTAGATTGTTAGCCTCCCTTGGGTCACAATGGTTCCTTGCTTCTCTTAACCCCTGTGGTGTCACAATGCATCCCATGCCCTTTTAGGCCACTTGGTGTTACAATGAATCATTTGAGTCTTGGCCTCTATGGTGGCATAATGTTTCCATGTTTTTCTTGGGCTCCATGCTTTCACAATTCATCCCTGGCCCTATTACAACACCTGGTGTCACAATGGATCATTAGATTGTTTGCCTCCCTTGGGTCACAATGGTTCCTTGCTTCTCTTAACCTCTGTGGTGTCACAATGCATTCCAAGCCCTTTTAGGCCACTTGATGTCACAATGAATCATTTGATTCTTGGCCTTCATGGTGTCATAATAGATCCTTGCTTCTATAGGTCCCCATGCTGTCACAGTTCATCCGTGGTCCTTTTGCGCCCCCTGGTGTCAAAAGGGATTCTTAGATTGTTAGCCTGCATTGGGTCACAATGGTTCCTTGCTTCTCTTAACCTCTGTGGTGTCACAATGCATTCCAAGCCCTTTTAGGCCACTTGATGTCACAATGAATCATTTGATTCTTGGCCTTCATGGTGTCATAATAGATCCTTGCTTCTATAGGTCCCCATGCTGTCACAGTTCATCCGTGGTCCTTTTGCGCCCCCTGGTGTCAAAAGGGATTCTTAGATTGTTAGCCTCCCTTGGGTCACAATGGTTCCTTGCTTCTCTTAACCTCTGTGGTGTCACAATGCATCCCATGCCCTTTTAGGCCACTTGGTGTTACAATGAATCATTTGAATCTTGGCCTCTATGGTGTCATAATATTTCCATGATTTATTGTGCCCCATGCTTTCACAATTCATCCCTGGCCCTATTACAACCCCTGGTGTCACTGGGGATCATCAGATTGTTAGCCTCCCTTGGGCCACAATGGTTCCCGGCTTCTCTTAACCTCTGTGGTGTCACAATGCATTCCAAGCCCTTTTAGGCCACTTGATGTCACAATGAATCATTTGATTCTTGGCCTTCATGGTGTCATAATAGATCCTTGCTTCTATAGGTCCCCATGCTTTCACAGTTCATCCGTGGTCCTTTTGCGCCCCCTGGTGTCAAAAGGGATTCTTAGATTGTTAGCCTGCATTGGGTCACAATGGTTCCCAGCTTCTCTTAACCTCTGTGGTGTCACAATGCATCCCATGCCCTTTTAGGCCACTTGGTATTACAATGAATCATTTGAGTCTTGGCCTCTATGGTGTCAAAATGTTTCCATGTTTTTCTTGGGCTCCATGCTTTCACAATTCATCCCTGGCCCTATTACAACCCCTGGTGTCACAATGGATCATTAGATTGTGAGCCTCCCTTGGGTCACAATGGTTCCTTGTTTCTCTTAACCTCTGTGGTGTCACAATGCATTCCAAGCCCTTTTAGGCCACTTGATGTCACAATGAATCATTTGATTCTTGGCCTTCATGGTGTCATAATAGATCCTTGCTTCTATAGGTCCCCATGCTGTCACAGTTCATCCGTGGTCCTTTTGAGCCCCCTGGTGTCAAAAGGGATTCTTAGATTGTTAGCCTGCATTGGGTCACAATGGTTCCTTGCTTCTCTTAACCCCTGTGGTGTCACAATGCGTCCCAGGCCCTTTTAGGCCACTTGGTGTTACAATGAATCATTTGAGTCTTGACCTCTATGGTGTCATAATGTTTCCATGTTTTTCTTGGGCTCCATGCTTTCACAATTCATTCCTGGCCCTATTACAACCCCTGGTGTCACAATGGATCATTAGATTGTTAGCCTCCCTTGGGTCACAATGGTTCCTTGCTTCTCTTAACCTCTGTGGTGTCACAATGCATTCCAAGCCCTTTTAGGCCACTTGATGTCACAATGAATCATTTGATCCTTGGCCTTCATGGTTTCATAATAGATCCTTGCTTCTATAGGTCCCCATGCTTTCACAGTTCTTCCATGGTCCTTTTGCGCCCCCTGGTGTCAAAAGGGATTCTTAGATTGTTAGCCTGCATTGGGTCACAAGGGTTCCCAGCTTCTCTTAACCTCTGTGGTGTCACAATGCATCCCATGCCCTTTTAGGCCACTTGGTAATACAATGAATCATTTGAGTCTTGGCCTCTATGGTGTCATAATGTTTCCATGTTTTTCTTGGGCTCCATGCTTTCACAATTCATCCCTCGCACTATTACAACACCTGGTGTCACAATGGATCATTAGATTGTTAGCCTCCCTTGGGTCACAATGGTTCCTTGCTTCTCTTATCCTCTGTGGTGTCACAATGCATTCCAAGCCCTTTTAGGCCACTTCGTGTCACAATGAATCATTTGATTCTTGGCCTTCATGGTGTCATAATAGATCCTTGCTTCTATAGGTCCCCATGCTGTCACAGTTCATCCGTGGTCCTTTTGCGCCCCCTGGTGTCAAAAGGGATTCTTAGATTGTTAGCCTGCATTGGGTCACAATGGTTCCTTGCTTCTCTTAACCTCTGTGGTGTCACAATGCATCCCATGCCCTTTTAGGCCACTTGATGTCACAATGAATCATTTGATTCTTGGCCTTCATGGTGTCATAATAGATCCTTGCTTCTATAGGTCCCCATGCTGTCACAGTTCATCCGTGGTCCTTTTGCGCCCCCTGGTGTTCAAAAGGGATTCTTAGATTGTTAGCCTCCCTTGGGTCACAATGGTTCCTTGCTTCTCTTAACCTCTGTGGTGTCACAATGCATTCCAAGCCCTTTTAGGCCACTTGATGTCACAATGAATCATTTGATCCTTGGCCTTCATGGTGTCATAATAGATCCTTGCTTCTATAGGTCCCCATGCTGTCACAGTTCATCGGTGGTCCTTTTGCGCCCCCTGGTGTCAAAAGGGATTCTTAGATTGTTAGCCTGCATTGGGTCACAATGGTTCCTTGCTTCTCTTAACCCCTATGGTGTCACAATGCATCTCATGCCCTTTTAGGCCACTTGGTGTTACAATGAATCATTTGAGTCTTGGCCTCTATGGTGTCAAAATGTTTCCATGTTTTTCTTGGGCTCCATGCTTTCACAATTCATCCCTGGCCCTATTACAACCCCTGGTGACACAGGGATCATTAGATTGTTAGCCTCCCTTGGGTCACAATGGTTCCTTGCTTCTCTTAACCTCTGTGGTGTCACAATGCATTCCAAGCCCTTTTAGGCCACTTGATGTCACAATGAATCATTTGATTCTTGGCCTTCATGGTGTCATAATAGATCCTTGCTTCTATAGGTCCCCATGCTGTCACAGTTCATCCGTGGTCCTTTTGCGCCCCCTGGTGTCAAAAGGGATTCTTAGATTGTTAGCCTGCATTGGGTCACAATGGTTCCTTGCTTCTCTTAACCTCTGTGGTGTCACAATGCATCCCATGCCCTTTTAGGCCACTTGATGTCACAATGAATCATTTGATTCTTGGCCTTCATGGTGTCATAATAGATCCTTGCTTCTATAGGTCCCCATGCTGTCACAGTTCATCCGTGGTCCTTTTGCACCCCCTGGTGTCAAAAGGGAATCTTAGATAGTTAGCCTGCATTGGGTCACAATGGTTCCTTGCTTCTCTTAACCTCTGTGGTGGCACAATGCATCCCATGCCCTTTTAGGCCACTTCGTGTTACAATGAATCATTTGAGTCTTGGCCTCTATGGTGTCAAAATGTTTCCATGTTTTTCTTGGGCCCCATGCTTTCACAATTCATCCCTGGCCCTATTACAACCCCTGGTGTCACAATGGATCATTAGATTGTTAGCCTCCCTTGGGTCACGATGGTTCCTTGCTTCTCTTAACCCCTGTGGTGTCACAATGCATCCCATGCCCTTTTAGGCCACTTGGTGTTGCAATGAATCATTTGAGTCTTGGCCTCTATGGTGTCAAAATGTTTCCATATTTTTTTGGGCTCCATGCTTTCACAATTCATCCCTGGCCCTATTACAACCCCTGGTGTCACAATGGATCATTAGATTGTTAGCCTCCCTTGGGTCACAATGGTTCCTTGCTTCTCTTAACCTCTGTGGTGTCACAATGCATTCCAAGCCCTTTTAGGCCACTTGATGTCACAATGAATCATTTGATTCTTGGCCTTCATGGTGTCATAATAGATCCTTGCTTCTATAGGTCCCCATGCTGTCACAGTTCATGCGTGGTCCTTTTGCGTGCCCTGGTGTCAAAAGGGAATCTTAGATAGTTAGCCTGCATTGGGTCACAATGGTTCCTTGCTTGTCTTAACCTCTGTGGTGTCACAATGCATCCCATGCCCTTTTAGTCCACTTGGTGTTACAATGAATCATTTGAGTCTTGGCCTCTATGGTGTCATAATGTTTCCATGTTTTTCTTGGTCCCCATGCTTTCACAATTCATGCCTGGCCCTATTACAACCCCTGGTGTCACAATGGATCATTAGATTGTTAGCCTCCCTTGGGTCACAATGGTTCCTTGCTTCTCTTATCCTCTGTGGTGTCACAATGCATTCCAAGCCCTTTTAGGCCACTTCGTGTCACAATGAATCATTTGATTCTTGGCCTTCATGGTGTCATAATAGATCCTTGCTTCTATAGGTCCCCATGCTGTCACAGTTCATCCGTGGTCCTTTTGCGCCCCCTGGTGTCAAAAGGGATTCTTAGATTGTTAGCCTGCATTGGGTCACAATGGTTCCTTGCTTCTCTTAACCTCTGTGGTGTCACAATGCATCCCATGCCCTTTTAGGCCACTTGATGTCGCAATGAATCATTTTAGTCTTGGCCTCTATGGTGTCATAATATTTCCATGATTTATTGTGCCCCATGCTTTCACAATTCATCCCTGGCCCTATTACAACCGCTGGTGTCCCAGGGGATCATTAGATTGTTAGCCTCCCTTGGGTCACAATGGTTCCCTGCTTCTCTTAACCTCTGTGGTGTCACAATGCATTCCAAGCCCTTTTAGGCCACTTGATGTCACAATGAATCATTTGATTCTTGGCCTTCATGGTGTCATAATAGATCCTTGCTTCTATAGGTCCCCATGCTGTCACAGTTCATCCGTGGTCCTTTTGAGCCCCCTGGTGTCAAAAGGGATTCTTAGATTGTTAGCCTACATTGGGTCACAATGGTTCCTTGCTTCTCTTAACCTCTGTGGTGTCACAATGCATCCCATGCCCTTTTAGGCCACTTGGTGTTACAATGAATCATTTGAGTCTTGGCCTCTATGGTGTCATAATATTTCCATGATTAATTGCCCCCCATGCTTTCACAATTCATCCCTGGCCCTATTACAACCCCTGGTGTCACAGGGGATCATTAGATTGTTAGCCTCCCTTGGGTCACAATGGTTCCTTGCTTCTCTTAACCTCTGTGGTGTCACAATGCATTCCAAGCCCTTTTAGGCCACTTGATGTCACAATGAATCATTTGATTCTTGGCCTTCATGGTGTCATAATAGATCCTTGCTTCTATAGGTCGCCATGCTGTCACAGTTCATGCGTGGTCCTTTTGCGCCCCCTGGTGTCAAAAGGGATTCTTAGATTGTTAGCCTGCATTGGGTCACAATGGTTCCTTGCTTCTCTTAACCTCTGTGGTGTCACAATGCATCCCATGCCCTTTTAGGCCACTTGATGTCACAATGAATCATTTGATTCTTGGCCTTCATGGTGTCATAATAGATCCTTGCTTCTATAGGTCCCCATGCTGTCACAGTTCATCCGTGGTCCTTTTGCCACCCCTTGTGTCAAAAGGGATTCTTAGATGGTTAGCCTGCATTGGGTCACAATGGTTCCTTGCTTCTCTTAACCTCTGTGGTGTCACAATGCATCCCATGCCCTTTTAGGCCACTTGGTGTAACAATGAATCATTTGAGTTTTGGCCTCTATGGTGTCCTAGTATTTCCATGATTTATTGTTCCCCATGCTTTCACAATTCATCCCTGGCCCTATTACAACCCCTGGTGTCCCAGGGGATCATTAGATTGTTAGCCTCCATTGGGTCACAATGGTTCCTTGCTTCTCTTAACCTCTGTGGTGTCACAATGCAACCCATGCCCTTTTAGGCCACTTGATGTCACAATGAATCATTTGATTCTTGGCCTTCATGGTGTCATAATAGATCCTTGCTTCTATAGGTCCCCATGCTGTCACAGTTCATCCGTGGTCCTTTTGCGCCCCCTGGTGTCAAAAGGGATTCTTTGATTGTTAGCCTGCATTGGGTCACAATGGTTCCCTGCTTCTCTTAACCTCTGTGGTGTCACAATGCATCCCATGCCCTTTTAGGCCACTTGGTGTTACAATGAATCATTTGAGTCTTGGCCTCTATGGTGTCATAATATTTCCATGATTAATTGCCCCCCATGCTTTCACAATTCATCCCTGGCCCTATTACAACCCCTGGTGTCACAGGGGATCATTAGATTGTTAGCCTCCCTTGGGTCACAATGGTTCCTTGCTTCTCTTAAACTCTGTGGGGTCACAATGCATTCCAAGCCCTTTTAGGCCACTTGATGTCACAATGAATCATTTGATTCTTGGCCTTCATGGTGTCATAATAAATCCTTGCTTCTATAGGTCCCCATGCTGTCACAGTTCATCGGTGGTCCTTTTGCGCCCCCTGGTGTCAAAAGGGATTCTTAGATTGTTAGCCTCCCTTGGGTCACAATGGTTCCTTGCTTCTCTTAACCTCTGTGGTGTCACAATGCAACCCATGCCCTTTTAGGCCACTTGATGTCACAATGAATCATTTGATTCTTGGCCTTCATGGTGTCATAATAGATCCTTGCTTCTATAGGTCCCCATGCTGTCACAGTTCATCCGTGGTCCTTTTGCGCCCCCTGGTGTCAAAAGGGATTCTTAGATTGTTAGCCTGCATTGGGTCACAATGGTTCCCTGCTTCTCTTAACCTCTGTGGTGTCACAATGCATCCCATGCCCTTTAAGGCCACTTGGTGTTACAATCAATCATTTGATTCTTGGCCTCTATGGTGTCATAATATTTCCATGATTAATTGCGCCCCATGCTTTCACAATTCATCCCTGGCCCTATTACAACCCCTGGTGTCACAGGGGATCATTAGATTGTTAGCCTCCCTTGGGTCACAATGGTTCCTTGCTTCTCTTAAACTCTGTGGGGTCACAATGCATTCCAAGCCCTTTTAGGCCACTTGATGTCACAATGAATCATTTGATTCTTGGCCTTCATGGTGTCATAATAGATCCTTGCTTCTATAGGTCCCCATGTTGTCACAGTTCATCCGTGGTCCTTTTGCGCCCCCTGGTGTCATAAGGGATTCTTAGATTGTTAGCCTCCCTTGGGTCACAATGGTTCCTTGCTTCTCTTAACCCCTGTGGTGTCACAATGCATCCCATGCCCTTTTAGGCCACTTGGTGTTACAATGAATCATTTGAGTCTTGGCCTCTATGGTGGCATAATGTTTCCATGTTTTTCTTGGGCTCCATGCTTTCACAATTCATCCCTGGCCCTATTACAACCCCTGGTGTCACAATGGATCATTAGATTGTTTGCCTCCCTTGGGTCACAATGGTTCCTTGCTTCTCTTAACCTCTGTGGTGTCACAATGCATTCCAAGCCCTTTTAGGCCACTTGATGTCACAATGAATCATTTGATTCTTGGCCTTCATGGTGTCATAATAGATCCTTGCTTCTATAGGTCCCCATGCTGTCACAGTTCATCCGTGGTCCTTTTGCGCCCCCTGGTGTCAAAAGGGATTCTTAGATTGTTAGCCTGCATTGGGTCACAATGGTTCCTTGCTTCTCTTAACCTCTGTGGTGTCACAATGCATTCCAAGCCCTTTTAGGCCACTTGATGTCACAATGAATCATTTGATTCTTGGCCTTCATGGTGTCATAATAGATCCTTGCTTCTATAGGTCCCCATGCTGTCACAGTTCATCCGTGGTCCTTTTGCGCCCCCTGGTGTCAAAAGGGATTCTTAGATTGTTAGCCTGCATTGGGTCACAATGGTTCCTTGCTTCTCTTAACCTCTGTGGTGTCACAATGCATCCCATGCCCTTTTAGGCCACTTGGTGTTACAATGAATCATTTGAATCTTGGCCTCTATGGTGTCATAATATTTCCATGATTTATTGTGCCCCATGCTTTCACAATTCATCCCTGGCCCTATTACAACCCCTGGTGTCACTGGGGATCATCAGATTGTTAGCCTCCCTTGGGCCACAATGGTTCCCGGCTTCTCTTAACCTCTGTGGTGTCACAATGCATTCCAAGCCCTTTTAGGCCACTTGATGTCACAATGAATCATTTGATTCTTGGCCTTCATGGTGTCATAATAGATCCTTGCTTCTATAGGTCCCCATGCTTTCACAGTTCATCCGTGGTCCTTTTGCGCCCCCTGGTGTCAAAAGGGATTCTTAGATTGTTAGCCTGCATTGGGCCACAATGGTTCCCAGCTTCTCTTAACCTCTGTGGTGTCACAATGCATCCCATGCCCTTTTAGGCCACTTGGTATTACAATGAATCATTTGAGTCTTGGCCTTCATGGTGTCATAATAGATCCTTGCTTCTATAGGTCCCCATGCTGTCACAGTTCATCCGTGGTCCTTTTGAGCCCCCTGGTGTCAAAAGGGATTCTTAGATTGTTAGCCTACATTGGGTCACAATGGTTCCTTGCTTCTCTTAACCCCTGTGGTGTCACAATGCATCCCATGCCCTTTTAGGCCACTTGGTGTTACAATGAATCATTTGAGTCTTGGCCTCTATGGTGTCATAATGTTTCCATGTTTTTCTTGAGCTCCATGCTTTCACAATTCATCCCTGGCCCTATTACAACCCCTGGTGTCACAATGGATCATTAGATTGTTAGCCTCCCTTGGGTCACAATTGTTCCTTGTTTCTCTTAACCTCTGTGGTGTCACAATGCATTCCAAGCCCTTTTAGGCCACTTGATGTCACAATGAATCATTTGATTCTTGGCCTTCATGGTGTTATAATAGATCCTTGCTTCTATAGGTCGCCATGCTGTCACAGTTCATGCGTGGTCCTTTTGCGCCCCCTGGTGTCAAAAGGGATTCTTAGATTGTTAGCCTGCATTGGGTCACAATGGTTCCTTGCTTCTCTTAACCTCTGTGGTGTCACAATGCATCCCATGCCCTTTTAGGCCACTTGATGTCACAATGAATCATTTGATTCTTGGCCTTCATGGTGTCATAATAGATCCTTGCTTCTATAGGTCCCCATGCTGTCACAGTTCATCCGTGGTCCTTTTGCCACCCCTTGTGTCAAAAGGGATTCTTAGATGGTTAGCCTGCATTGGGTCACAATGGTTCCTTGCTTCTCTTAACCTCTGTGGTGTCACAATGCATCCCATGCCCTTTTAGGCCACTTGGTGTAACAATGAATCATTTGAGTTTTGGCCTCTATGGTGTCCTAGTATTTCCATGATTTATTGTTCCCCATGCTTTCACAATTCATCCCTGGCCCTATTACAACCCCTGGTGTCCCAGGGGATCATTAGATTGTTAGCCTCCATTGGGTCACAATGGTTCCTTGCTTCTCTTAACCTCTGTGGTGTCACAATGCAACCCATGCCCTTTTAGGCCACTTGATGTCACAATGAATCATTTGATTCTTGGCCTTCATGGTGTCATAATAGATCCTTGCTTCTATAGGTCCCCATGCTGTCACAGTTCATCCGTGGTCCTTTTGCGCCCCCTGGTGTCAAAAGGGATTCTTTGATTGTTAGCCTGCATTGGGTCACAATGGTTCCCTGCTTCTCTTAACCTCTGTGGTGTCACAATGCATCCCATGCCCTTTTAGGCCACTTGGTGTTACAATGAATCATTTGAGTCTTGGCCTCTATGGTGTCATAATATTTCCATGATTAATTGCCCCCCATGCTTTCACAATTCATCCCTGGCCCTATTACAACCCCTGGTGTCACAGGGTATCATTAGATTGTTAGCCTCCCTTGGGTCACAATGGTTCCTTGCTTCTCTTAAACTCTGTGGTGTCACAATGCATTCCAAGCCCTTTTAGGCCACTTGGTGTCACAATGAATCATTTGATTCTTGGCCTTCATGGTGTCATAATAGATCCTTGCTTCTATAGGTCCCCATGCTGACACAGTTCATCCGTGGTCCTTTTGAGCCCCCTGGTGTCAAAAGGGAATCTTGGATAGTTAGCCTGCATTGGGTCACCATGGTCCCTTGCTTCTCTTAACCTCTGTGGTGTCACAATGCATCCCATGCCCTTTTAGGCCACTTGGTGTTACAATGAATCATTTGAGTCTTGGCCTCTATGGTGTCATAATGTTTCCATGTTTTTCTTGGGCCCCATGCTTTCACAATTCATCCCTGGCCCTATTACAACCCCTGGTGTCACAATGGATCATTAGATTGTTAGCCTCCCTTGGGTCACAATGGTTCCTTGCTTCTCTTAACCTCTGTGGTGTCACAATGCATTCCAAGCCCTTTTAGGCCACTTGATGTCACAATGAATCATTTGATTCTTGGCCTTCATGGTGTCATAATAAATCCTTGCTTCTATAGGTCCCCATGCTGTCCCAGTTCATCGGTGGTCCTTTTGCGCCCCCTGGTGTCAAAAGGGATTCTTAGATTGTTAGCCTGCATTGGGTCACAATGGTTCCCTGCTTCTCTTAACCTCTGTGATGTCACAATGCATCCCATGCCCTTTTAGGCCACTTGGTGTTACAATGAATCATTTGAGTCTTGGCCTCTATGTTGTCATAATGTTTCCATGATTAATTGCGCCCCATTCTTTCACAATTCATCCCTGGCCCTATTACAACCCCTGGTGTCACAGGGGATCATTAGATTGTTAGCCTCCCTTGGGTCACAATGGTTCCTTGCTTCTCTTAAACTCTGTGGGGTCACAATGCATTCCAAGCCCTTTTAGGCCACTTGATGTCACAATGAATCATTTGATTCTTGGCCTTCATGGTGTCATAATAGATCCTTGCTTCTATAGGTCCCCATGTTGTCACAGTTCATCCGTGGTCCTTTTGCGCCCCCTGGTGTCATAAGGGATTCTTAGATTGTTAGCCTCCCTTGGGTCACAATGGTTCCTTGCTTCTCTTAACCCCTGTGGTGTCACAATGCATCCCATGCCCTTTTAGGCCACTTGGTGTTACAATGAATCATTTGAGTCTTGGCCTCTATGGTGGCATAATGTTTCCATGTTTTTCTTGGGCTCCATGCTTTCACAATTCATCCCTGGCCCTATTACAACCCCTGGTGTCACAATGGATCATTAGATTGTTTGCCTCCCTTGGGTCACAATGGTTCCTTGCTTCTCTTAACCTCTGTGGTGTCACAATGCATTCCAAGCCCTTTTAGGCCACTTGATGTCACAAGGAATCATTTGATTCTTGGCCTTCATGGTGTCATAATAGATCCTTGCTTCTATAGGTCCCCATGCTGTCACAGTTCATCCGTGGTCCTTTTGCGCCCCCTGGTGTCAAAAGGGATTCTTAGATTGTTAGCCTGCATTGGGTCACAATGGTTCCTTGCTTCTCTTAACCTCTGTGGTGTCACAATGCATTCCAAGCCCTTTTAGGCCACTTGATGTCACAATGAATCATTTGATTCTTGGCCTTCATGGTGTCATAATAGATCCTTGCTTCTATAGGTCCCCATGCTGTCACAGTTCATCCGTGGTCCTTTTGCGCCCCCTGGTGTCAAAAGGGATTCTTAGATTGTTAGCCTGCATTGGGTCACAATGGTTCCTTGCTTCTATTAACCTCTGTGGTGTCACAATGCATCCCATGCCCTTTTAGGCCACTTGGTGTTACAATGAATCATTTGAATCTTGGCCTCTATGGTGTCATAATATTTCCATGATTTATTGTGCCCCATGCTTTCACAATTCATCCCTGGCCCTATTACAACCCCTGGTGTCACAATGGATCATTAGATTGTTAGCCTCCCTTGGGTCACAATGGTTCCTTGCTTCTCTTAACCTCTGTGGTGTCACAATGCATTCCAAGCCCTTTTAGGCCACTTGATGTCACAATGAATCATTTGATTCTTGGCCTTCATGGTGTCATAATAAATCCTTGCTTCTATAGGTCCCCATGCTGTCCCAGTTCATCCGTGGTCCTTTTGCGCCCCCTGGTGTCAAAAGGGATTCTTAGATTGTTAGCCTGCATTGGGTCACAATGGTTCCCTGCTTCTCTTAACCTCTGTGATGTCACAATGCATCCCATGCCCTTTTAGGCCACTTGGTGTTACAATGAATCATTTGAGTCTTGGCCTCTATGGTGTCATAATGTTTCCATGTTTTACTTGGGCCCCAAGCTTTCACAATTCATCCCTGGCCCTATTACAACCCCTGGTGTCACAATGGATCATTAGATTGTTAGCCTCCCTTGGGTCACAATGGTTCCTTGCTTCTCTTAACCTCTGTGGTGTCACAATGCATCCCAAGCCCTTTTAGGCCACTTGATGTCACAATGAATCATTTGATTCATGGCCTTCATGGTGTCATAATAGATCCTTGCTTCTATAGGTCCCCATGCTGTCACAGTTCATCCGTGGTCCTTTTGCGCCCCCTGGTGTCAAAAGGGATTCTTAGATTGTTAGCCTGCATTGGGTCAGAATGCTTCCTTCCTTCTCTTAACCCCTGTGGTGTCACAATGCATCCCATGCCCTTTTAGGCCACTTGGTGTTACAATGAATCATTTGAGTCTTGGCCTCTATGGTGGCATAATGTTTCCATGTTTTTCTTGGGCTCCATGCTTTCACAATTCATCCCTGGCCCTATTACAACCCCTGGTGTCACAATGGATCATTAGATTGTTTGCCTCCCTTGGGTCACAATGGTTCCTTGCTTCTCTTAACCTCTGTGGTGTCACAATGCATTCCAAGCCCTTTTAGTCCACTTGATGTCACAATGAATCATTTGATTCTTGGCCTTCATGGTGTCATAATAGATCCTTGCTTCTATAGGTCCCCATGCTGTCACAGTTCATCCGTGGTCCTTTTGCGCCCCCTGGTGTCAAAAGGGATTCTTAGATTGTTAGCCTGCATTGGGTCACAATGGTTCCTTGCTTCTCTTAACCTCTGTGGTGTCACAATGCATTCCAAGCCCTTTTAGGCCACTTGATGTCACAATGAATCATTTGATTCTTGGCCTTCATGGTGTCATAATAGATCCTTGCTTCTATAGGTCCCCATGCTGTCACAGTTCATCCGTGGTCCTTTTGCGCCCCCTGGTGTCAAAAGGGATTCTTAGATTGTTAGCCTGCATTGGGTCACAATGGTTCCTTGCTTCTATTAACCTCTGTGGTGTCACAATGCATCCCATGCCCTTTTAGGCCACTTGGTGTTACAATGAATCATTTGAATCTTGGCCTCTATGGTGTCATAATATTTCCATGATTTATTGTGCCCCATGCTTTCACAATTCATCCCTGGCCCTATTACAACCCCTGGTGTCACAATGGATCATTAGATTGTTAGCCTCCCTTGGGTCACAATGGTTCCTTGCTTCTCTTAACCTCTGTGGTGTCACAATGCATTCCAAGCCCTTTTAGGCCACTTGATGTCACAATGAATCATTTGACTCTTGGCCTTCATGGTGTCATAATAAATCCTTGCTTCTATAGGTCCCCATGCTGTCCCAGTTCATCCGTGGTCCTTTTGCGCCCCCTGGTGTCAAAAGGGATTCTTAGATTGTTAGCCTGCATTGGGTCAGAATGCTTCCTTCCTTCTCTTAACCCCTGTGGTGTCACAATGCATCCCATGCCCTTTTAGGCCACTTGGTGTAACAATGAATCATTTGAGTCTTGGCCTCTATGGTGTTAAAATGTTTCCATGTTTTTCTTGGTCCCCATGCTTTCACAATTCATCCCTGGCCCTATTACAACCCCTGGTGTCACAATGGATCATTAGATTGTTAGCCTCCCTTGAGTAACAATCGTTCCTTGCTTCTCTTAACCTCTGTGGTGTCACAATGCATTCCAAGCCCTTTTAGGCCACTTGACGTCACAATGAATCATTTGATTCTTGCCCTTCATGGTGTCATAATAGATCCTTGCTTCTATAGGTCCCCATGCTGTCACAGTTCATCTGTGGTCCTTTTGCGTGCCCTGGTGTCAAAAGGGAATCTTAGATAGTTAGCCTGCATTGGGTCACAATGGTTCCTTGCTTCTCTTAACCTCTGTGGTGTCACAATGCATCCCATGCCCTTTTAGGCCACTTGGTGTTACAATGAATCATTTGAGTCTTGGCCTCTATGGTGTCATAATGTTTCCATGTTTTTCTTGGTCCCCATGCTTTCACAATTCATCCCTGGCCCTATTACAACCCCTGGTGTCACAATGGATCATTAGATTGTTAGCCTCCCTTGGGTCACAATGGTTCCTTGCTTCTCTTAACCCCTGTGGTGTCACAATGCATCCCATGCCCTTTTAGGCCACTTGGTGTTACAATGAATCATTTGAGTCTTGGCCTCTATGGTGTTAAAATGTTTCCATGTTTTTCTTGGGCTCCATGCATTCACAATTCATCCCTGGCCCTATTACAACCCCTGGTGTCACAATGGATAATTAGATTGTTAGCCTCCCTTGAGTAACAATGGTTCCTTGCATCTCTTAACCTCTGTGATGTCACAATGCATTCCAAGCCCTTTTAGGCCACTTGGTGTCACAATGAATCATTTGATTCTTGGCCTTCATGGTGTCATAATAGATCCTTGCTTCTATAGGTCCCCATGCTGTCACAGTTCATCCGTGGTCCTTTTGCGCCCCCTGGTGTCAAAAGGGATTCTTAGATTGTTAGCCTGCATTGGGTCACAATGGTTCCTTGCTTCTCTTAACCCCTGTGGTGTCACAATGCATCCCATGCCCTTTTAGGCCACTTGGTGTTACAATGAATCATTTGAGTCTTGGCCTCTATGGTGTCAAAATGTTTCCATGTTTTTCTTGGGCTCCATGCTTTCACAATTCATCCCTAGCCCTATTACAACCCCTGGTGTCACAATGGATCATTAAATTGTTAGCATCCCTTGGGTCACAATGGTTCCTTGCTTCTCTTAACCTCTGTGGTGTCACAATGCATCCCATGCCCTTTAAGGCCACTTGGTGTTACAATGAATCATTTGAGTCTTGGCCTCTATGTTGTCATAATATTTCCATGATTAATTGTGCCCCATGCTTTCACAATTCATCCCTGGCCCTATTACAACCCCTGGTGTCACAGGGGATCATTAGATTGTTAGCCTCCCTTGGGTCACAATGTTTCCCTGCTTCTCTTAACCTCTGTGGTGTCACAATGCATTCCAAGCCCTTTTAGGCCACTTGATGTCACAATGAATCATTTGATTCTTGGCCTTCATGGTGTCATAATAGATCCTTGCTTCTATAGGTCCCCATGCTGTCACAGTTCATCCGTGGTCCTTTTGCGCCCCCTGGTGTCAAAAGGGAATCTTGGATAGCTAGCCTGCATTGGGTCACAACGGTTCCTTGCTTCTCTTAACCTCTCTGGTGTCACAATGCAACCCATGCCCTTTTAGGCCACTTGATGTCACAATGAATCATTTGATTCTTGGCCTTCATGGTGTCATAATAGATCCTTGCTTCTATAGGTCCCCATGGTTTCACAGTTCATCCGTGGTCCTTTTGCGCCCCCTGGTGTCAAAAGGGATTCTTAGATTGTTAGCCTGCATTGGGTCACAATGGTTCCTTGCTTCTCTTAACCTCTGTGGTGTCACAATGCATCCCATGCCCTTTAAGGCCACTTGGTGTTACAATGAATCATTTGAGTCTTGGCCTCTATGTTGTCATAATATTTCCATGATTAATTGTGCCCCATGCTTTCACAATTCATCCCTGGCCCTATTACAACCCCTGGTGTCACAGGGGATCGTTAGATTGTTAGCCTCCCTTGGGTCACAATGGGTCCTTGCTTCTCTTAACCTCTGTGGTGTCACAATGCATTCCAAGCCCTTTTAGGCCACTTGGTGTCACAATGAATCATTTGATTCTTGGCCTTCATGGTGTCATAATAGATCCTTGCTTCTATAGGTCCCCATGCTGTCACAGTTCATCGGTGGTCCTTTTGCGCCCCCTGGTGTCAAAAGGGATTCTTAGATTGTTAGCCTGCATTGGGTCACAATGGTTCCTTGCTTCTCTTAACCCCTATGGTGTCACAATGCATCCCATGCCCTTTTAGGCCACTTGGTGTTACAATGAATCATTTGAGTCTTGGCCTCTATGGTGTCAAAATGTTTCCATGTTTTTCTTGGGCTCCATGCTTTCACAATTCATCCCTGGCCCTATTACAACCCCTGGTGACACAGGGGATCATTAGATTGTTAGCCTCCCTTGGGTCACAATGGTTCCTTGCTTCTCTTAACCTCTGTGGTGTCACAATGCATTCCAAGCCCTTTTAGGCCACTTGATGTCACAATGAATCATTTGAGTCTTGGCCTTCATGGTGTCATAATAGATCCTTGCTTCTATAGGTCCCCATGCTGTCACAGTTCATCCGTGGTCCTTTTGCGCCCCCTGGTGTCAAAAGGGATTCTTAGATTGTTAGCCTGCATTGGGTCACAATGGTTCCTTGCTTCTCTTAACCTCTGTGGTGTCACAATGCATCCCATGCCCTTTTAGGCCACTTGGTGTCACAATGAATCATTTGATTCTTGGCCTTCATGGTGTCATAATAGATCCTTGCTTCTATAGGTCCCCATGCTGTCACAGTTCATCCGTGGTCCTTTTGCACACCCTGGTGTCAAAAGGGAATCTTAGATAGTTAGCCTGCATTGGGTCACAGTGGTTCCTTGCTTCTCTTAACCTCTGTGGTGGCACAATGCATCCCATGCCCTTTTAGGCCACTTGGTGTTACAATGAATCATTTGAGTCTTGGCCTCTATGGTGTCAAAATGTTTCCATGTTTTTCTTGGGCCCCATGCTTTCACAATTCATCCCTGGCCCTATTACAACCCCTGGTGTCACAATGGATCATTAGATTGTTAGCCTCCCTTGGGTCACAATGGTTCCTTGCTTCTCTTAACCCCTGTGGTGTCACAATGCATCCCATGCCCTTTTAGGCCACTTGGTGTTACAATGAATCATTTGAGTCTTGGCCTCTATGGTGTCAAAATGTTTCCATGTTTTTCTTGGTCCCCAAGCTTTCACAATTCATCCCTGGCCCTATTACAACCCCTGGTGTCACAATGGATCATTAGATTGTTAGCCTGCATTGGGTCACAATGGTTCCTTGCTTCTCTTAACCTCTGTGGTGTCACAATGCATTCCAAGCCCTTTTAGGCCACTTGACGTCACAATGAATCATTTGATTCTTGGCCTTCATGGTGTCATAATAGATCCTTGCTTCTATAGGTCCCCATGCTGTCACAGTTCATCTGTGGTCCTTTTGCGTGCCCTGGTGTCAAAAGGGAATCTTAGATAGTTAGCCTGCATTGGGTCACAATGGTTCCTTGCTTCTCTTAACCTCTGTGGTGTCACAATGCATCCCATGCCCTTTTAGGCCACTTGGTGTTACAATGAATCATTTGAGTCTTGGCCTCTATGGTGTCATAATGTTTCCATGTTTTTCTTGGTCCCCATGCTTTCACAATTCATCCCTGGCCCTATTACAACCCCTGGTGTCACAATGGATCATTAGATTGTTAGCCTGCATTGGGTCACAATGGTTCCTTGCTTCTCTTAACCTCTGTGGTGTCACAATGCATTCCAAGCCCTTTTAGGCCACTTGATGTCACAATGAATCATTTGATTCTTGGCCTTCATGGTGTCATAATAGATCCTTGCTTCTATAGGTCCCCATGCTGTCACAGTTCATCCGTGGTCCTTTTGCGCCCCCTGGTGTCAAAAGGGATTCTTAGATTGTTAGCCTGCATTGGGTCACAATGGTTCCTTGCTTCTCTTAACCTCTGTGGTGTCACAATGAATCCCATGCCCTTTTAGGCCACTTGATGTTACAATGAATCATTTGATTCTTGGCCTTCATGGTGTCATAATAGATCCTTGCTTCTATAGGTGCCCATGCTGTCACAGTTCATCCGTGGTCCTTTTGCGCCCCCTGGTGTCAAAAGGGATTCTTAGATTGTTAGCCTGCATTGGGTCACAATGGTTCCTTGCTTCTCTTAACCTCTGTGGTGTCACAATGCGTCCCATGCCCTTTTAGGCCACTTGGTGTTACAATGAATCATTTGAGTCTTGGCCTCTATGGTGTCAAAATGTTTCCATGTTTTTCTTGGGCTCCATGCTTTCACAATTCATCCCTAGCCCTATTACAACCCCTGGCGTCACAATGGATCATTAAATTGTTAGCATCCCTTGGGTCACAATGGTTCCTTGCTTCTCTTAACCCCTGTGGTGTCACAATGCATCCCATGCCCTTTAAGGCCACTTGGTGTTACAATGAATCATTTGAGTCTTGGCCTCTATGTTGTCATAATATTTCCATGATTAATTGTGCCCCATGATTTCACAATTCATCCCTGGCCCTATTACAAACCCTGGTGTCACAGGGGATCATTAGATTGTTAGCCTCCCTTGGGTCACAATGTTTCCCTGCTTCTCTTAACCTCTGTGGTGTCACAATGCATTCCAAGCCCTTTTAGGCCACTTGATGTCACAATGAATCATTTGATTCTTGGCCTTCATGGTGTCATAATAGATCCTTGCTTCTATAGGTCCCCATGCTGTCACAGTTCATCCGTGGTCCTTTTGCGCCCCCTGGTGTCAAAAGGGAATCTTGGATAGCTAGCCTCCATTGGGTCACAATGGTTCCTTGCTTCTCTTAACCTCTCTGGTGTCACAATGCAACCCATGCCCTTTTAGGCCACTTGATGTCACAATGAATCATTTGATTCTTGGCCTTCATGGTGTCATAATAGATCCTTGCTTCTATAGGTCCCCATGCTTTCACAGTTCATCCGTGGTCCTTTTGCGCCCCCTGGTGTCAAAAGGGATTCTTAGATTGTTAGCCTGCATTGGGTCACAATGGTTCCCAGCTTCTCTTAACCTCTGTGGTGTCACAATGCATCCCATGCCCTTTAAGGCCACTTGGTGTTACAATGAATCATTTGAGTCTTGGCCTCTATGTTGTCATAATATTTCCATGATTAATTGTGCCCCATGCTTTCACAATTCATCCCTGGCCCTATTACAACCCCTGGTGACACAGGGATCATTAGATTGTTAGCCTCCCTTGGGTCACAATGGTTCCTTGCTTCTCTTAACCTCTGTGGTGTCACAATGCATTCCAAGCCCTTTTAGGCCACTTGATGTCACAATGAATCATTTGATTCTTGGCCTTCATGGTGTCATAATAGATCCTTGCTTCGATAGGTCCCCATGCTGTCACAGTTCATCCGTGGTCCTTTTGCGCCCCCCGGTGTCAAAAGGGATTCTTAGATTGTTAGCCTGCATTGGGTCACAATGGTTCCTTGCTTCTCTTAACCTCTGTGGTGTCACAATGCATCCCATGCCCTTTTAGGCCACTTGATGTCACAATGAATCATTTGATTCTTGGCCTTCATGGTGTCATAATAGATCCTTGCTTCTATAGGTCCCCATGCTGTCACAGTTCATCCGTGGTCCTTTTGCACCCCCTGGTGTCAAAAGGGAATCTTAGATAGTTAGCCTGCATTGGGTCACAATGGTTCCTTGCTTCTCTTAACCTCTGTGGTGGCACAATGCATCCCATGCCCTTTTAGGCCACTTCGTGTTACAATGAATCATTTGAGTCTTGGCCTCTATGGTGTCAAAATGTTTCCATGTTTTCCTTGGGCCCCATGCTTTCACAATTCATCCCTGGCCCTATTACAACCCCTGGTGTCACAATGGATCATTAGATTGTTAGCCTCCCTTGGGTCACAATGGTTCCTTGCTTCTCTTAACCCCTGTGGTGTCACAATGCATCCCATGCCCTTTTAGGCCACTTGGTGTTGCAATGAATCATTTGAGTCTTGGCCTCTATGGTGTCAAAATGTTTCCATGTTTTTTTGGGCTCCATGCTTTCACAATTCATCCCTGGCCCTATTACAACCCCTGGTGTCACAATGGATCATTAGATTGTTAGCCTCCCTTGGGTCACAATGGTTCCTTGCTTCTCTTAACCTCTGTGGTGTCACAATGCATTCCAAGCCCTTTTAGGCCACTTGATGTCACAATGAATCATTTGATTCTTGGCCTTCATGGTGTCATAATAGATCCTTGCTTCTATAGGTCCCCATGCTGTCACAGTTCATCGGTGGTCCTTTTGCGTGCCCTGGTGTCAAAAGGGAATCTTAGATAGTTAGCCTGCATTGGGTCACAATGGTTCCTTGCTTCTCTTAACCTCTGTGGTGTCACAATGCATCCCATGCCCTTTTAGTCCACTTGGTGTTGCAATGAATCATTTGAGTCTTGGCCTCTATGGTGTCATAATGTTTCCATGTTTTTCTTGGTCGCCATGCTTTCACAATTCATGCCTGGCCCTATTACAACCCCTGGTGTCACAATGGATCATTAGATTGTTAGCTTCCCTTGGGTCACAATGGTTCCTTGCTTCTCTTAACCTCTGTGGTGTCACAATGCATTCCAAGCCCTTTTAGGCCACTTGACGTCACAATGAATCATTTGATTCTTGGCCTTCATGGTGTCATAATAGATCCTTGCTTCTATAGGTCCCCATGCTGTCACAGTTCATGCGTGGTCCTTTTGCGCCCCCTGGTGTCAAAAGGGATTTTTAGATTGTTAGCGTGCATTGGGTCACAATGGTTCCTTGCTTCTCTTAACCTCTGTGTTGTCACAATGCATCCCATGCCCTTTTAGGCCACTTGGTGTTACAATGAATCATTTCATTCTTGGCCTTCATGGTGTCATAATAGATCCTTGCTTCTATAGGTCCCCATGCTGTCACAGTTCATCCGTGGTCCTTTTGCACCCCCTGGTGTCAAAAGGGAATCCTAGATAGTTAGCCTGCATTGGGTCACAATGGTTCCTTGCTTCTCTTTACCTCTGTGGTGTCACAATGCATCCCATGCCCTTTTAGTCCACTTGGTGTTACAATGAATCATTTGAGTCTTGGCCTCTATGGTGTCATAATGTTTCCATGTTTTTCTTGGTCCCCATGCTTTCACAATTCATCCCTGGCCCTATTGCAACCAATGGTGTCACAATGGATCATTAGATTGTTAGCCTCCCTTGGGTCACAATGGTTCCTTGCTTCTCTTAACCTCTGTGGTGTCACAATGCATTCCAAGCCCTTTTAGGCCACTTGACGTCACAATGAATCATTTGATTCTTGGCCTTCATGGTGTCATAATAGATCCTTGCTTCTATAGGTCCCCATGCTGTCACAGTTCATCCGTGGTCCTTTTGCGCCCCCTGGTGTCAAAAGGGATTCTTAGATTGTTAGCCTGCATTGGGTCACAATGGTTCCTTGCTTCTCTTAACCTCTGTGTTGTCACAATGCATCCCATGCCCTTTTAGGCCACTTCGTGTTACAATGAATCATTTGAGTCTTGGCCTCTATGGTGTCAAATTGTTTCCATGTTTTTCTTGGGCCCCATGCTTTCACAATTCATCCCTGGCCCTATTACAACCCCTGGTGTCACAATGGATCATTAGATTGTTAGCCTCCCTTGGGTCACAATGGTTCCTTGCTTCTCTTAACCCCTGTGGTGTCACAATGCATCCCATGCCCTTTTAGGCCACTTGGTGTTACAATGAATCATTTGAGTCTTGGCCTCTATGGTGTCAAAAGGTTTCCATGTTTTTCTTGGGCCCCATGCTTTCACAATTCATCCCTGGCCCTATTACAACCCCTGGTGTCACAATGGATCATTAGATTGTTAGCCTCCCTTGGGTCACAATGGTTCCTTGCTTCTCTTAACCTCTGTGGTGTCACAATGCAACCCATGCCCTTTTAGGCCACTTGATGTCACAATGAATCATTTGATTCTTGGCCTTCATGGTGTCATAATAGATCCTTGCTTCTATAGGTCCCCATGCTGTCACAGTTCATCTGTGGTCCTTTTGCGTGCCCTGGTGTCAAAAGGGAATCTTAGATAGTTAGCCTGCATTGGGTCACAATGGTTCCTTGCTTCTCTTAACCTCTGTGGTGTCACAATGCATCCCATGCCCTTTTAGTCCACTTGGTGTTACAATGAATCATTTGAGTCTTGGCCTCTATGGTGTCATAATGTTTCCATGTTTTTCTTGGTCCCCATGCTTTCACAATTCATCCCTGGCCCTATTACAACCCCTGGTGGCACAATGGATCACTAGATTGTTAGCCTCCCTTGGGTCACAATGGTTCCTTGCTTCTCTTAACCTCTGTGGTGTCACAATGCATTCCAAGCCCTTTTAGGCCACTTGATGTCACAATGAATCATTTGATTCTTGGCCTTCATGGTGTCATAATAGATCCTTGCTTCTACAGGTCCCCATGCTGTCACAGTTCATCGGTGGTCCTTTTGCGCCCCCTGGTGTCAAAAGGGATTCTTAGATTGTTAGCCTGCATTGGGTCACAATGGTTCCTTGCTTCTCTTAACCCCTATGGTGTCACAATGCATCCCATGCCCTTTTAGGCCACTTGGTGTTGCAATGAATCATTTGAGTCTTGGCCTCTATGGTGTCAAAATGTTTCCATGTTTTTCTTGGGCCCCATGCTTTCACAATTCATCCCTGGCCCTATTACAACCCCTGGTGTCACAATGGATCATTAGATTGTTAGCCTCCCTTGGGTCACAATGGTTCCTTGCTTCTCTTAACCCCTGTGGTGTCACAATGCATCCCATGCCCTTTTAGGCCACTTGGTGTTACAATGAATCATTTGAGTCTTGGCCTCTATGGTGTCAAAAGGTTTCCATGTTTTTTTGGGCTCCATGCTTTCACAGTTCATCCGTGGTCCTTTTGCGCCCCCTGGTGTCAAAAGGGATTCTTAGATTGTTAGCCTCCCTTGGGTCACAATGGTTCCTTGCTTCTCTTAACCTCTGTGGTGTCAAAATGCAACCCATGCCCTTTTAGGCCACTTGATGTCACAATGAATCATTTGATTCTTGGCCTTCATGGTGTCATAATAGATCCTTGCTTCTATAGGTCCCCATGCTGTCACAGTTCATCTGTGGTCCTTTTGCGTGCCCTGGTGTCAAAAGGGAATCTTAGATAGTTAGCCTGCATTGGGTCACAATGGTTCCTTGCTTCTCTTAACCCCTATGGTGTCACAATGCATCCCATGCCCTTTTAGGCCACTTGGTGTTACAATGAATCATTTGAGTCTTGGCCTCTATGGTGTCATAATGTTTCCATGTTTTTCTTGGGCTCCATGCTTTCACAATTCATCCCTAGCCCTATTACAACCCCTGGTGTCACAATGGATCATTAGATTGTTAGCCTCCCTTGGGTCACAATGGTTCCTTGCTTCTCTTAACCTCTGTGGTGTCACAATGCATTCCAAGCCCTTTTAGGCCACTTGATGTCACAATGAATCATTTGATTCTTGGCCTTCATGGTGTCATAATAGATCCTTGCTTCTATAGGTCCCCATGCTGTCACAGTTCATCCGTGGTCCTTTTGCGCCCCCTGGTGTCAAAAGGGATTCTTAGATTGTTAGCCTGCATTGGGTCACAATGGTTCCTTGCTTCTCTTAACCTCTGTGGTGTCACAATGCATCCCATGCCCTTTTAGGCCACTTGGTGTTACAATGAATCATTTGAGTCTTGGCCTCTATGGTGTCAAAATGTTTCCATGTTTTTCTTGGGCTCCATGCTTTCACAATTCATTCCTAGCCCTATTACAACCCCTGTTGTCACAATGGATCATTAAATTGTTAGCATCCCTTGGGTCACAATGGTTCCTTGCTTCTCTTAACCTGTGTGGTGTCACAATGCATCCCATGCCCTTTAAGGCCACTTGGTGTTACAATGAATCATTTGAGTCTTGGCCTCTATGTTGTCATAATATTTCCATGATTAATTGTGCCCCATGCTTTCACAATTCATCCCTGGCCCTATTACAACCCCTGGTGTCACAATGGATCATTAGATTGTTAGCCTCCCTTGGGTCACAATGGTTCCCTGCTTCTCTTAACCTCTGTGGTGTCACAATGCATTCCAAGCCCTTTTAGGCCACTTGATGTCACAGTGAATCATTTGATTCTTGGCCTTCATGGTGTCATAATAGATCCTTGCTTCTATAGGTCCCCATGCTGTCACAGTTCATCCGTTGTCCTTTTGCGCCCCCTGGTGTCAAAAGGGAATCTTGGATAGCTAGCCTGCATTGGGTCACAATGGTTCCTTGCTTCTCTTAACCTCTCTGGTGTCACAATGCAACCCATGCCCTTTTAGGCCACTTGATGTCACAATGAATCATTTGATTCTTGGCCTTCATGGTGTCATAATAGATCCTTGCTTCTATAGGTCCCCATGCTTTCACAGTTCATCCGTGGTCCTTTTGCGCCCCCTGGTGTCAAAAGGGATTCTTAGATTGTTAGCCTCCCTTGGGTCACAATGGTTCCTTGCTTCTCTTAACCTCTGTGGTGTCACAATGCATTCCAAGCCCTTTTAGGCCACTTGATGTCACAATGAATCATTTGATCCTTGGCCTTCATGGTGTCATTATAGATCCTTGCTTCTATAGGTCCCCATGCTGTCACAGTTCATCCGTGGTCCTTTTGAGCCCCCTGGTGTCAAAAGGGATTCTTAGATTGTTAGCCTGCATTGGGTCACAATGGTTCCTTGCTTCTCTTAACCTCTGTGGTGTCACAATGCATCCCATGCCCTTTTAGGCCACTTGGTGTTACAATGAATCATTTGAGTCTTGGCCTCTATGGTGTCATAATGTTTCCATGTTTTTCTTGGGCTCCATGCTTTCACAATTCATCCCTAGCCCTATTACAACCAATGGTGTCACAATGGATCATTAGATTGTTAGCCTCCCTTGGGTCACAATGGTTCCTTGCTTCTCTTAACCTCTGTGGTGTCACAATGCATTCCAAGCCCTTTTAGGCCACTTGATGTCACAATGAATCATTTGATTCTTGGCCTTCATGGTGTCATAATAGATCCTTGCTTCTATAGGTCCCCATGCTGTCACAGTTCATCCGTGGTCCTTTTGCGCCCCCTGGTGTCAAAAGGGATTCTTAGATTGTTAGCCTGCATTGGGTCACAATGGTTCCTTGCTTCTCTTAACCTCTGTGGTGTCACAATGCATCCCATGCCCTTTTAGGCCACTTGGTGTTACAATGAATCATTTGAGTCTTGGCCTCTATGGTGTCAAAATGTTTCCATGTTTTTCTTGGGCTCCATGCTTTCACAATTCATTCCTAGCCCTATTACAACCCCTGTTGTCACAATGGATCATTAAATTGTTAGCATCCCTTGGGTCACAATGGTTCCTTGCTTCTCTTAACCTGTGTGGTGTCACAATGCATCCCATGCCCTTTAAGGCCACTTGGTGTTACAATGAATCATTTGAGTCTTGGCCTCTATGTTGTCATAATATTTCCATGATTAATTGTGCCCCATGCTTTCACAATTCATCCCTGGCCCTATTACAACCCCTGGTGTCACAATGGATCATTAGATTGTTAGCCTCCCTTGGGTCACAATGGTTCCCTGCTTCTCTTAACCTCTGTGGTGTCACAATGCATTCCAAGCCCTTTTAGGCCACTTGATGTCACAGTGAATCATTTGATTCTTGGCCTTCATGGTGTCATAATAGATCCTTGCTTCTATAGGTCCCCATGCTGTCACAGTTCATCCGTTGTCCTTTTGCGCCCCCTGGTGTCAAAAGGGAATCTTGGATAGCTAGCCTGCATTGGGTCACAATGGTTCCTTGCTTCTCTTAACCTCTCTGGTGTCACAATGCAACCCATGCCCTTTTAGGCCACTTGATGTCACAATGAATCATTTGATTCTTGGCCTTCATGGTGTCATAATAGATCCTTGCTTCTATAGGTCCCCATGCTTTCACAGTTCATCCGTGGTCCTTTTGCGCCCCCTGGTGTCAAAAGGGATTCTTAGATTGTTAGCCTCCCTTGGGTCACAATGGTTCCCACCTTCTCTTAACCTCTGTGGTGTCACAATGCATCCCATGCCCTTTAAGGCCACTTGGTGTTACAATGAATCATTTGAGTCTTGGCCTCTATGTTGTCATAATATTTCCATGATTAATTGTGCCCCATGCTTTCACAATTCATCCCTGGCCCTATTACAACCCCTGGTGTCACAGGGGATCGTTAGATTGTTAGCCTCCCTTGGGTCACAATGGTTCCTTGCTTCTCTTAACCTCTGTGGTGTCACAATGCATTCCAAGCCCTTTTAGGCCACTTGGTGTCACAATGAATCATTTGATTCTTGGCCTTCATGGTGTCATAATAGATCCTTGCTTCTATAGGTCCCCATGCTGTCACAGTTCATCGGTGGTCCTTTTGCGCCCCCTGGTGTCAAAAGGGATTCTTAGATTGTTAGCCTGCATTGGGTCACAATGGTTCCTTGCTTCTCTTAACCCCTATGGTGTCACAATGCATCCCATGCCCTTTTAGGCCACTTGGTGTTACAATGAATCATTTGAGTCTTGGCCTCTATGGTGTCAAAATGTTTCCATGTTTTTCTTGGGCTGCATGCTTTCACAATTCATCCCTGGCCCTATTACAACCCCTGGTGACACAGGGGATCATTAGATTGTTAGCCTCCCTTGGGTCACAATGGTTCCTTGCTTCTCTTAACCTCTGTGGTGTCACAATACATTCCAAGCCCTTTTAGGCCACTTGATGTCACAATGAATCATTTGATCCTTGGCCTTCATGGTGTCATAATAGATCCTTGCTTCTATAGGTCCCCATGCTGTCACAGTTCATCCGTGGTCCTTTTGCGCCCCCTGGTGTCAAAAGGGATTCTTAGATTGTTAGCCTGCATTGGGTCACAATGGTTCCTTGCTTCTCTTAACCTCTGTGGTGTCACAATGCATCCCATGCCCTTTTAGGCCACTTGATGTCACAATGAATCATTTGATTCTTGGCCTTCATGGTGTCATAATAGATCCTTGCTTCTATAGGTCCCCATGCTGTCACAGTTCATCCGTGGTCCTTTTGCACCCCCTGGTGTCAAAAGGGAATCTTAGATAGTTAGCCTGCATTGGGTCACAATGGTTCCTTGCTTCTCTTAACCTCTGTGGTGGCACAATGCATCCCATGCCCTTTTAGGCCACTTGGTGTTACAATGAATCATTTGAGTCTTGGCCTCTATGGTGTCAAAATGTTTCCATGTTTTTCTTGGGCCCCATGCTTTCACAATTCATCCCTGGCCCTATTACAACCCCTGGTGTCACAATGGATCATTAGATTGTTAGCCTCCCTTGGGTCACAATGGTTCCTTGCTTCTCTTAACCCCTGTGGTGTCACAATGCATCCCATGCCCTTTTAGGCCACTTGGTGTTACAATGAATCATTTGAGTCTTGGCCTCTATGTTGTCATAATATTTCCATGATTAATTGTGCCCCATGCTTTCACAATTCATCCCTGGCCCTATTACAACCCCTGGTGACACAGGGGATCGTTAGATTGTTAGCCTCCCTTGGGTCACAATGGTTCCTTGCTTCTCTTAACCTCTGTGGTGTCACAATGCATTCCAAGCCCTTTTAGGCCACTTGATGTCACAATGAATCATTTGATTCTTGGCCTTCATGGTGTCATAATAGATCCTTGCTTCTATAGGTCCCCATGCTTTCACAGTTCATCCGTGGTCCTTTTGCGCCCCCTGGTGTCAAAAGGGATTCTTAGATTGTTAGCCTCCCTTGGGTCACAATGGTTCCCACCTTCTCTTAACCTCTGTGGTGTCACAATGCATCCCATGCCCTTTAAGGCCACTTGGTGTTACAATGAATCATTTGAGTCTTGGCCTCTATGTTGTCATAATATTTCCATGATTAATTGTGCCCCATGCTTTCACAATTCATCCCTGGCCCTATTACAACCCCTGGTGTCACAGGGGATCGTTAGATTGTTAGCCTCCCTTGGGTCACAATGGGTCCTTGCTTCTCTTAACCTCTGTGGTGTCACAATGCATTCCAAGCCCTTTTAGGCCACTTGGTGTCACAATGAATCATTTGATTCTTGGCCTTCATGGTGTCATAATAGATCCTTGCTTCTATAGGTCCCCATGCTGTCACAGTTCATCGGTGGTCCTTTTGCGCCCCCTGGTGTCAAAAGGGATTCTTAGATTGTTAGCCTCCCTTGGGTCACAATGGTTCCTTGCTTCTCTTAACCCCTATGGTGTCACAATGCATCCCATGCCCTTTTAGGCCACTTGGTGTTACAATGAATCATTTGAGTCTTGGCCTCTATGGTGTCAAAATGTTTCCATGTTTTTCTTGGGCTCCATGCTTTCACAATTCATCCCTGGCCCTATTACAACCCCTGGTGACACAGGGGATCATTAGATTGTTAGCCTCCCTTGGGTCACAATGGTTCCTTGCTTCTCTTAACCTCTGTGGTGTCACAATGCATTCCAAGCCCTTTTAGGCCACTTGATGTCACAATGAATCATTTGATCCTTGGCCTTCATGGTGTCATAATAGATCCTTGCTTCTATAGGTCCCCATGCTGTCACAGTTCATCCGTGGTCCTTTTGCGCCCCCTGGTGTCAAAAGGGATTCTTAGATTGTTAGCCTCCCTTGGGTCACAATGGTTCCTTGCTTCTCTTAACCTCTGTGGTGTCACAATGCATCCCATGCCCTTTTAGGCCACTTGATGTCACAATGAATCATTTGATTCATGGCCTTCATGGTGTCATAATAGATCCTTGCTTCTATAGGTCCCCATGCTGTCACAGTTCATCCGTGGTCCTTTTGCACCCCCTGGTGTCAAAAGGGAATCTTAGATAGTTAGCCTGCATTGGGTCACAATGGTTCCTTGCTTCTCTTAACCTCTGTGGTGGCACAATGCATCCCATGCCCTTTTAGGCCACTTGGTGTTACAATGAATCATTTGAGTCTTGGCCTCTATGGTGTCAAAATGTTTCCATGTTTTTCTTGGGCCCCATGCTTTCACAATTCATCCCTGGCCCTATTACAACCCCTGGTGTCACAATGGATCATTAGATTGTTAGCCTCCCTTGGGTCACAATGGTTCCTTGCTTCTCTTAACCCCTGTGGTGTCACAATGCATCCCATGCCCTTTTAGGCCACTTGGTGTTACAATGAATCATTTGAGTCTTGGCCTCTATGGTGTCAAAATGTTTCCATGTTTTTTTGGGCTCCATGCTTTCACAATTCATCCCTGGCCCTATTACAACCCCTGGTGTCACAATGGATCATTAGATTGTTAGCCTCCCTTGGGTCACAATGGTTCCTTGCTTCTCTTAACCTCTGTGGTGTCATAATGCATTCCAAGCCCTTTTAGGCCACTTGATGTCACAATGAATCATTTGATTCTTGGCCTTCATGGTGTCATAATAGATCCTTGCTTCTATAGGTCCCCATGCTGTCACAGTTCATCTGTGGTCCTTTTGCGTGCCCTGGTGTCAAAAGGGAATCTTAGATAGTTAGCCTGCATTGGGTCACAATGGTTCCTTGCTTCTCTTAACCTCTGTGGTGTCACAATGCATCCCATGCCCTTTTAGTCCACTTGGTGTTACAATGAATCATTTGAGTCTTGGCCTCTATGGTGTCATAATGTTTCCATGTTTTTCTTGGTCCCCATGCTTTCACAATTCATCCCTGGCCCTATTACAACCCCTGGTGTCACAATGGATCATTAGATTGTTAGCCTCCCTTGGGTCACAATGGTTCCTTGCTTCTCTTAACCTCTGTGGTGTCACAATGCATTCCAAGCCCTTTTAGGCCACTTGATGTCACAATGAATCATTTGATTCTTGGCCTTCATGGTGTCATAATAGATCCTTGCTTCTATAGGTCCCCATGCTGTCACAGTTCAGGCGTGGTCCTTTTGCGCCCCCTGGTGTCAAAAGGGATTCTTAGATTGTTAGCCTGCATTGGGTCACAATGGTTCCTTGCTTCTCTTAACCTCTGTGGTGTCACAATGCATCCCATGCCCTTTTAGGCCACTTGATGTCACAATGAATCATTTGATCCTTGGCCTTCATGGTGTCATAATAGATCCTTGCTTCTATAGGTCCCCATGCTTTCACAGTTCATCCGTGGTCCTTTTGCGCCCCCTGGTGTCAAAAGGGATTCTTAGATTGTTAGCCTGCATTGGGTCACAAGGGTTCCCAGCTTCTCTTAACCTCTGTGGTGTCACAATGCATCCCATGCCCTTTTAGGCCACTTGGTGTTACAATGAATCATTTGAGTCTTGGCCTCTATGGTGTCATAATGTTTCCATGTTTTTCTTGGGCCCCATGCTTTCACAATTCATCCCTGGCACTATTACAAACCCTGGTGTCACAATGGATCATTAGATTGTTAGCCTCCCTTGGGTCACAATGGTTCCTTGCTTCTCTTATCCTCTGTGGTGTCGCAATGCATTCCAAGCCCTTTTAGGCCACTTCATGTCACAATGAATCATTTGATTCTTGGCCTTCATGGTGTCATAATAGATCCTTGCTTCTATAGGTCCCCATGCTGTCACAGTTCATCCGTGGTCCTTTTGCGCCCCCTGGTGTCAAAAGGGATTCTTAGATTGTTAGCCTGCATTGGGTCACAATGGTTCCTTGCTTCTCTTAACCTCTGTGGTGTCACAATGCATCCCATGCCCTTTTAGGCCACTTGATGTCACAATGAATCATTTGATTCTTGGCCTTCATGGTGTCATTATAGATCCTTGCTTCTATAGGTCCCCATGCTGTCACAGTTCATCGGTGGTCCTTTTGCGCCCCCTGGTGTCAAAAGGGATTCTTAGATTGTTAGCCTCCCTTTGGTCACAATGGTTCCTTGCTTCTCTTAACCTCTGTGGTGTCACAATGCATTCCAAGCCCTTTTAGGCCACTTGATGTCACAATGAATCATTTGATCCTTGGCCTTCATGGTGTCATAATAGATCCTTGCTTCTATAGGTCCCCATGCTGTCACAGTTCATCCGTGGTCCTTTTGAGCCCCCTGGTGTCAAAAGGGATTGTTAGATTGTTAGCCTGCATTGGGTCACAATTGTTCCTTGCTTCTCTTAACCTCTGTGGTGTCACAATGCATCCCATGCCCTTTTAGGCCACTTGGTGTTACAATGAATCATTTGAGTCTTGGCCTCTATGGTGTCATAATGTTTCCATGTTTTTCTTGGGCTCCATGCTTTCACAATTCATCCCTGGCCCTATTACAACCCCTGGTGTCACAGGGGATCATTAGATTGTTAGCCTCCATTGGGTCACAATGGTTCCTTGCTTCTCTTAACCTCTCTGGTGTCACAATGCATTCCAAGCCCTTTTAGGCCACTTGATGTCACAATGAATCATTTGATTCTTGGCCTTCATGGTGTCATAATAGATCCTTGCTTCTATAGGTCCCCATGCTTTCACAGTTCATCCGTGGTCCTTTTGCGCCCCCTGGTGTCAAAAGGGATTCTTAGATTGTTAGCCTCCCTTGGGTCACAATGGTTCCCAGCTTCTCTTAACCTCTGTGGTGTCACAATGCATCCCATGCCCTTTAAGGCCACTTGGTGTTACAATGAATCATTTGAGTCTTGGCCTCTATGTTGTCATAATATTTCCATGATTAATTGTGCCCCATGCTTTCACAATTCATCCCTGGCCCTATTACAACCCCTGGTGTCACAATGGATCATTAGATTGTTAGCCTCCCTTGGGTCACAATGGTTCCTTGCTTCTCTTAACCTCTGTGGTGTCACAATGCATTCCAAGCCCTTTTAGGCCACTTGATGTCACAATGAATCATTTGATTCTTGGCCTTCATGGTGTCATAATAGATCCTTGCTTCTATAGGTCCCCATGCTGTCACAGTTCATCTGTGGTCCTTTTGCGTGCCCTGGTGTCAAAAGGGAATCTTAGATAGTTAGCCTGCATTGGGTCACAATGGTTCCTTGCTTCTCTTAACCTCTGTGGTGTCACAATGCATCCCATGCCCTTTTAGTCCACTTGGTTTTACAATGAATCATTTGAGTCTTGGCCTCTATGGTGTCATAATGTTTCCATGTTTTTCTTGGTCCCCATGCTTTCACAATTCATCCCTGGCCCTATTACAACCCCTGGTGTCACAATGGATCATTAGATTGTTAGCCTCCCTTGGGTCACAATGGTTCCTTGCTTCTCTTAACCTCTGTGGTGTCACAATGCATTCCAAGCCCTTTTAGGCCACTTGATGTCACAATGAATCATTTGATTCTTGGCCTTCATGGTGTCATAATAGATCCTTGCTTCTATAGGTCCCCATGCTGTCACAGTTCATCCGTGGTCCTTTTGCGCCCCCTGGTGTCAAAAGGGATTCTTAGATTGTTAGCCTGCATTGGGTCACAATGGTTCCTTGCTTCTCTTAACCTCTGTGGTGTCACAATGCATCCCATGCCCTTTTAGGCCACTTGATGTCACAATGAATCATTTGATCCTTGGCCTTCATGGTGTCATAATAGATCCTTGCTTCTATAGGTCCCCATGCTTTCACAGTTCATCCGTGGTCCTTTTGCGCCCCCTGGTGTCAAAAGGGATTCTTAGATTGTTAGCCTGCATTGGGTCACAATGGTTCCTTGCTTCTCTTAACCTCTGTGGTGTCACAATGCATCCCATGCCCTTTTAGGCCACTTGGTGTTACAATGAATCATTTGAGTCTTGGCCTCTATGGTGTCATAATGTTTCCATGTTTTTCTTGGGCGCCATGCTTTCACAATTCATCCCTGGCACTATTACAAACCCTGGTGTCACAATGGATCATTAGATTGTTAGCCTCCCTTGGGTCACAATGGTTCCTTGCTTCTCTTAACCTCTGTGGTGTCACAATGCATTCCAAGCCCTTTTAGGCCACTTCATGTCACAATGAATCATTTGATTCTTGGCCTTCATGGTGTCATAATAGATCCTTGCTTCTATAGGTCCCCATGCTGTCACAGTTCATCCGTGGTCCTTTTGCGCCCCCTGGTGTCACAATGGATCATTAGATTGTTAGCCTGCATTGGGTCACAATGGTTCCTTGCTTCTCTTAACCTCTGTGGTGTCACAATGCATTCCAAGCCCTTTTAGGCCACTTGATGTCACAATGAATCATTTGATTCTTGGCCTTCATGGTGTCATAATAGATCCTTGCTTCTATAGGTCCCCATGCTGTCACAGTTCATCCGTGGTCCTTTTGCGCCCCCTGGTGTCAAAAGGGATTCTTAGATTGTTAGCCTGCATTGGGTCACAATGGTTCCTTGCTTCTCTTAACCTCTGTGGTGTCACAATGCATCCCATGCCCTTTTAGGCCACTTGATGTCACAATGAATCATTTGATCCTTGGCCTTCATGGTGTCATAATAGATCCTTGCTTCTATAGGTCCCCATGCTTTCACAGTTCATCCGTGGTCCTTTTGCGCCCCCTGGTGTCAAAAGGGATTCTTAGATTGTTAGCCTGCATTGGGTCACAATGGTTCCTTGCTTCTCTTAACCTCTGTGGTGTCACAATGCATCCCATGCCCTTTTAGGCCACTTGGTGTTACAATGAATCATTTGAGTCTTGGCCTCTATGGTGTCATAATGTTTCCATGTTTTTCTTGGGCGCCATGCTTTCACAATTCATCCCTGGCACTATTACAAACCCTGGTGTCACAATGGATCATTAGATTGTTAGCCTCCCTTGGGTCACAATGGTTCCTTGCTTCTCTTAACCTCTGTGGTGTCACAATGCATTCCAAGCCCTTTTAGGCCACTTCATGTCACAATGAATCATTTGATTCTTGGCCTTCATGGTGTCATAATAGATCCTTGCTTCTATAGGTCCCCATGCTGTCACAGTTCATCCGTGGTCCTTTTGCGCCCCCTGGTGTCACAATGGATCATTAGATTGTTAGCCTGCATTGGGTCACAATGGTTCCTTGCTTCTCTTAACCTCTGTGGTGTCACAATGCATTCCAAGCCCTTTTAGGCCACTTGATGTCACAATGAATCATTTGATTCTTGGCCTTCATGGTGTCATAATAGATCCTTGCTTCTATAGGTCCCCATGCTGTCACAGTTCATCCGTGGTCCTTTTGCGCCCCCTGGTGTCAAAAGGGATTCTTAGATTGTTAGCCTGCATTGGGTCACAATGGTTCCTTGCTTCTCTTAACCTCTGTGGTGTCACAATGCATCCCATGCCCTTTTAGTCCACTTGATGTCACAATGAATCATTTGATCCTTGGCCTTCATGGTGTCATAATAGATCCTTGCTTCTATAGGTCCCCATGCTTTCACAGTTCATCCGTGGTCCTTTTGCGCCCCCTGGTGTCAAAAGGGATTCTTAGATTGTTAGCCTGCATTGGGTCACAATGGTTCCTTGCTTCTCTTAACCTCTGTGGTGTCACAATGCATCCCATGCCCTTTTAGGCCACTTGGTGTTACAATGAATCATTTGAGTCTTGGCCTCTATGGTGTCATAATGTTTCCATGTTTTTCTTGGGCGCCATGCTTTCACAATTCATCCCTGGCCCTATTACAAACCCTGGTGTCACAATGGATCATTAGATTGTTAGCCTCCCTTGGGTCACAATGGTTCCTTGCTTCTCTTATCCTCTGTGGTGTCACAATGCATTCCAAGCCCTTTTAGGCCACTTCATGTCACAATGAATCATTTGATTCTTGGCCTTCATGGTGTCATAATAGATCCTTGCTTCTATAGGTCCCCATGCTGTCACAGTTCATCCGTGGTCCTTTTGCGCCCCCTGGTGTCAAAAGGGATTCTTAGATTGTTAGCCTGCATTGGGTCACAATGGTTCCTTGCTTCTCTTAACCTCTGTGGTGTCACAATGCATCCCATGCCCTTTTAGGCCACTTGATGTCACAATGAATCATTTGATTCTTGGCCTTCATGGTGTCATAATAGATCCTTGCTTCTATAGGTCCCCATGCTGTCACAGTTCATCCGTGGTCCTTTTGCGCCCCCTGGTGTCAAAAGGGATTCTTAGATTGTTAGCCTCCCTTGGGTCACAATGGTTCCTTGCTTCTCTTAACCTCTGTGGTGTCAAAATGCAACCCATGCCCTTTTAGGCCACTTGATGTCACAATGAATCATTTGATTCTTGGCCTTCATGGTGTCATAATAGATCCTTGCTTCTATAGGTCCCCATGCTGTCACAGTTCATCTGTGGTCCTTTTGCGTGCCCTGGTGTCAAAAGGGAATCTTAGATAGTTAGCCTGCATTGGGTCACAATGGTTCCTTGCTTCTCTTAACCTCTGTGGTGTCACAATGCATCCCATGCCCTTTTAGTCCACTTGGTGTTACAATGAATCATTTGAGTCTTGGCCTCTATGGTGTCATAATGTTTCCATGTTTTTCTTGGGCGCCATGCTTTCACAATTCATCCCTGGCACTATTACAAACCCTGGTGTCACAATGGATCATTAGATTGTTAGCCTCCCTTGGGTCACAATGGTTCCTTGCTTCTCTTATCCTCTGTGGTGTCACAATGCATTCCAAGCCCTTTTAGGCCACTTGATGTCACAATGAATCATTTGATTCTTGGCCTTCATGGTGTCATAATAGATCCTTGCTTCTATAGGTCCCCATGCTGTCACAGTTCATCCGTGGTCCTTTTGCGCCCCCTGGTGTCAAAAGGGATTCTTAGATTGTTAGCCTGCATTGGGTCACAATGGTTCCTTGCTTCTCTTAACCTCTGTGGTGTCACAATGCATCCCATGCCCTTTTAGGCCACTTGATGTCACAATGAATCATTTGATCCTTGGCCTTCATGGTGTCATAATAGATCCTTGCTTCTATAGGTCCCCATGCTTTCACAGTTCATCCGTGGTCCTTTTGCGCCCCCTGGTGTCAAAAGGGATTCTTAGATTGTTAGCCTGCATTGGGTCACAATGGTTCCTTGCTTCTCTTAACCTCTGTGGTGTCACAATGCATCCCATGCCCTTTTAGGCCACTTGGTGTTACAATGAATCATTTGAGTCTTGGCCTCTATGGTGTCATAATGTTTCCATGTTTTTCTTGGGCGCCATGCTTTCACAATTCATCCCTGGCACTATTACAAACCCTGGTGTCACAATGGATCATTAGATTGTTAGCCTCCCTTGGGTCACAATGGTTCCTTGCTTCTCTTATCCTCTGTGGTGTCACAATGCATTCCAAGCCCTTTTAGGCCACTTCATGTCACAATGAATCATTTGATTCTTGGCCTTCATGGTGTCATAATAGATCCTTGCTTCTATAGGTCCCCATGCTGTCACAGTTCATCCGTGGTCCTTTTGCGCCCCCTGGTGTCAAAAGGGATTCTTAGATTGTTAGCCTGCATTGGGTCACAATGGTTCCTTGCTTCTCTTAACCTCTGTGGTGTCACAATGCATCCCATGCCCTTTTAGGCCACTTGATGTCACAATGAATCATTTGATTCTTGGCCTTCATGGTGTCATAATAGATCCTTGCTTCTATAGGTCCCCATGCTGTCACAGTTCATCCGTGGTCCTTTTGCGCCCCCTGGTGTCAAAAGGGATTCTTAGATTGTTAGCCTCCCTTGGGTCACAATGGTTCCTTGCTTCTCTTAACCTCTGTGGTGTCAAAATGCAACCCATGCCCTTTTAGGCCACTTGATGTCACAATGAATCATTTGATTCTTGGCCTTCATGGTGTCATAATAGATCCTTGCTTCTATAGGTCCCCATGCTGTCACAGTTCATCTGTGGTCCTTTTGCGTGCCCTGGTGTCAAAAGGGAATCTTAGATAGTTAGCCTGCATTGGGTCACAATGGTTCCTTGCTTCTCTTAACCTCTGTGGTGTCACAATGCATCCCATGCCCTTTTAGTCCACTTGGTGTTACAATGAATCATTTGAGTCTTGGCCTCTATGGTGTCATAATGTTTCCATGTTTTTCTTGGTCCCCATGCTTTCACAATTCATCCCTGGCCCTATTACAACCCCTGGTGTCACAATGGATCATTAGATTGTTAGCCTCCCTTGGTTCACAATGGTTCCTTGCTTCTCTTAACCTCTGTGGTGTCACAATGCATTCCAAGCCCTTTTAGGCCACTTGACGTCACAATGAATCATTTGATTCTTGGCCTTCATGGTGTCATAATAGATCCTTGCTTCTATAGGTCCCCATGCTGTCACAGTTCAGGCGTGGTCCTTTTGCGCCCCCTGGTGTCAAAAGGGATTTTTAAATTGTTAGCCTGCATTGGGTCACAATGGTTCCTTGCTTCTCTTAACCTCTGTGTTGTCACAATGCATCCCATGCCCTTTTAGGCCACTTGGTGTTACAATGAATCATTTGATTCTTGGCCTTCATGGTGTCATAATAGATCCTTGCTTCTATAGGTCCTCATGCTGTCACAGTTCATTCGTGGTCCTTTTGCGCCCCCTGGTGTCAAAAGGGATTCTTAGATTGCTAGCCTGCATTGGGTCACAAGGGTTCCTTGCTTCTCTTAACCTCTGTGGTGTCACAACGCATCCCATGCCCTTTTAGGCCACTTGGGGTTACAATGAATCATTTTAGTCTTGGCCTCTATGGTGTCATAATATTTCCATGATTTATTGTGCCCCATGCTTTCACAATTCATCCCTGGCCCTTTTACAACCCCTGGTGTCACAAGGGATCATTAGATTGTTAGCCTGCATTGGGTCACAATGGTTCCCTGCTTCTCTAAACCTCTGTGGTGTCACAATGCATTCCAAGCCCTTTTAGGCCACTTGATGTCACAATGAATCATTTGATTCTTGGCCTTCATGGTGTCATAATAGATCCTTGCTTCTATAGGTCCCCATGCTGTCACAGTTCATCCATGGTCCTTTTGAGCCCCCTGGCGTCAAAAGGGATTCTTAGATTGTTAGCCTACATTGGGTCACAATGGTTCCTTGCTTCTCTTAACCCCTGTGGTGTCACAATGCATCCCATGCCCTTTTAGGCCACTTGGTGTTACAATGAATCATTTGAGTCTTGGCCACTATGGTGTCATAATGTTTCCATGTTTTTCTTGGGCTCCATGCTTTCACAATTCATCCCTGGCCCTATTACAACCCCTGGTGTCACAATGGATCATTAGATTGTTCGCCACCCTTGGGTCACAATGGTTCCTTGTTTCTCTTAACCTCTGTGGTGTCACAATGCATTCCAAGCCCTTTTAGGCCACTTGATGTCACAATGAATCATTTGATTCTTGGCCTTCATGGTGTCATAATAGATCCTTGCTTCTATAGGTCCCCATGCTGTCACAGTTCATCCGTGGTCCTTTTGCGCCCCCTGGTGTCAAAAGGGATTCTTAGATTGTTAGCCTGCATTGGGTCACAATGGTTCCCAGCTTCTCTTAACCTCTGTGGTGTCACAATGCATCCCATGCCCTTTTAGGCCACTTGGTGTTACAATGAATCATTTGAGTCTTGGCCTCTATGGTGTCATAATGTTTCCATGTTTTTCTTGGGCCCCATGCTTTCACAATTCATCCCTGGCACTATTACAAACCCTGGTGTCACAATGGATCATTAGATTGTTAGCCTCCCTTGGGTCACAATGGTTCCTTGCTTCTCTTATCCTCTGTGGTGTCACAATGCATTCCAAGCCCTTTTAGGCCACTTCATGTCACAATGAATCATTTGATTCTTGGCCTTCATGGTGTCATAATAGATCCTTGCTTCTATAGGTCCCCATGCTGTCACAGTTCATCCGTGGTCCTTTTGCGCCCCCTGGTGTCAAAAGGGATTCTTAGATTGTTAGCCTGCATTGGGTCACAATGGTTCCTTGCTTCTCTTAACCTCTGTGGTGTCACAATGCATCCCATGCCCTTTTAGGCCACTTGATGTCACAATGAATCATTTGATTCTTGGCCTTCATGGTGTCATAATAGATCCTTGCTTCTATAGGTCCCCATGCTGTCACAGTTCATCCGTGGTCCTTTTGAGCCCCCTGGTGTCAAAAGGGATTCTTAGATTGTTAGCCTGCATTGGGTCACAATGGTTCCTTGCTTCTCTTAACCTCTGTGGTGTCACAATGCATCCCATGCCCTTTTAGGCCACTTGGTGTTACAATGAATCATTTGAGTCTTGGCCTCTATGGTGTCATAATGTTTCCATGTTTTTCTTGGGCTCCATGCTTTCACAATTCATCCCTAGCCCTATTACAACCCCTGGTGTCACAATGGATCATTAGATTGTTAGCCTCCCTTGGGTCACAATGGTTCCTTGCTTCTCTTAACCTCTGTGGTGTCACAATGCATTCCAAGCCCTTTTAGGCCACTTGATGTCACAATGAATCATTTGATTCTTGGCCTTCATGGTGTCATAATAGATCCTTGCTTCTATAGGTCCCCATGCTGTCACAGTTCATCCGTGGTCCTTTTGCGCCCCCTGGTGTCAAAAGGGATTCTTAGATTGTTAGCCTGCATTGGGTCACAATGGTTCCTTGCTTCTCTTAACCTCTGTGGTGTCACAATGCATCCCATGCCCTTTTAGGCCACTTGGTGTTACAATGAATCATTTGAGTCTTGGCCTCTATGGTGTCAAAATGTTTCCATGTTTTTCTTGGGCTCCATGCTTTCACAATTCATTCCTAGCCCTATTACAACCCCTGGTGTCAAAAGGGATTGTTAGATTGTTAGCCTGCATTGGGTCACAATGGTTCCTTGCTTCTCTTAACCTGTGTGGTGTCACAATGCATCCCATGCCCTTTAAGGCCACTTGGTGTTACAATGAATCATTTGAGTCTTGGCCTCTATGTTGTCATAATATTTCCATGATTAATTGTGCCCCATGCTTTCACAATTCATCCCTGGCCCTATTACAACCCCTGGTGTCACAATGGATCATTAGATTGTTAGCCTCCCTTGGGTCACAATGGTTCCCTGCTTCTCTTAACCTCTGTGGTGTCACAATGCATTCCAAGCCCTTTTAGGCCACTTGATGTCACAGTGAATCATTTGATTCTTGGCCTTCATGGTGTCATAATAGATCCTTGCTTCTATAGGTCCCCATGCTGTCACAGTTCATCCGTTGTCCTTTTGCGCCCCCTGGTGTCAAAAGGGAATCTTGGATAGCTAGCCTGCATTGGGTCACAATGGTTCCTTGCTTCTCTTAACCTCTCTGGTGTCACAATGCAACCCATGCCCTTTTAGGCCACTTGATGTCACAATGAATCATTTGATTCTTGGCCTTCATGGTGTCATAATAGATCCTTGCTTCTATAGGTCCCCATGCTTTCACAGTTCATCCGTGGTCCTTTTGCGCCCCCTGGTGTCAAAAGGGATTCTTAGATTGTTAGCCTCCCTTGGGTCACAATGGTTCCCAGCTTCTCTTAACCTCTGTGGTGTCACAATGCATCCCATGCCCTTTAAGGCCACTTGGTGTTACAATGAATCATTTGAGTCTTGGCCTCTATGTTGTCATAATATTTCCATGATTAATTGTGCCCCATGCTTTCACAATTCATCCCTGGCCCTATTACAACCCCTGGTGTCACAGGGGATCGTTAGATTGTTAGCCTCCCTTGGGTCACAATGGGTCCTTGCTTCTCTTAACCTCTGTGGTGTCACAATGCATTCCAAGCCCTTTTAGGCCACTTGATGTCACAATGAATCATTTGAGTCTTGGCCTTCATGGTGTCATAATAGATCCTTGCTTCTATAGGTCCCCATGCTGTCACAGTTCATCCGTGGTCCTTTTGCGCCCCCTGGTGTCAAAAGGGATTCTTAGATTGTTAGCCTGCATTGGGTCACAATGGTTCCTTGCTTCTCTTAACCCCTATGGTGTCACAATGCATCCCATGCCCTTTTAGGCCACTTGGTGTTACAATGAATCATTTGAGTCTTGGCCTCTATGGTGTCAAAATGTTTCCATGTTTTTCTTGGGCTCCATGCTTTCACAATTCATCCCTGGCCCTATTACAACCCCTGGTGACACAGGGGATCATTAGATTGTTAGCCTCCCTTGGGTCACAATGGTTCCTTGCTTCTCTTAACCTCTGTGGTGTCACAATGCATTCCAAGCCCTTTTAGGCCACTTGATGTCACAATGAATCATTTGATCCTTGGCCTTCATGGTGTCATAATAGATCCTTGCTTCTATAGGTCCCCATGCTGTCACAGTTCATCCGTGGTCCTTTTGCGCCCCCTGGTGTCAAAAGGGATTCTTAGATTGTTAGCCTGCATTGGGTCACAATGGTTCCTTGCTTCTCTTAACCTCTGTGGTGTCACAATGCATCCCATGCCCTTTTAGGCCACTTGATGTCACAATGAATCATTTGATTCTTGGCCTTCATGGTGTCATAATAGATCCTTGCTTCTATAGGTCCCCATGCTGTCACAGTTCATCCGTGGTCCTTTTGCACCCCCTGGTGTCAAAAGGGAATCTTAGATAGTTAGCCTGCATTGGGTCACAATGGTTCCTTGCTTCTCTTAACCTCTGTGGTGGCACAATGCATCCCATGCCCTTTTAGGCCACTTGGTGTTACAATGAATCATTTGAGTCTTGGCCTCTATGGTGTCATAATGTTTCCATGTTTTTCTTGGGCCCCATGCTTTCACAATTCATCCCTGGCCCTATTACAACCCCTGGTGTCACAATGGATCATTAGATTGTTAGCCTCCCTTGGGTCACAATGGTTCCTTGCTTCTCTTAACCCCTGTGGTGTCACAATGCATCCCATGCCCTTTTAGGCCACTTGGTGTTACAATGAATCATTTGAGTCTTGGCCTCTATGGTGTCAAAATGTTTCCATGTTTTTTTGGGCTCCATGCTTTCACAATTCATCCCTGGCCCTATTACAACGCCTGGTGTCACAGGGGATCATTAGATTGTTAGCCTCCCTTGGGTCACAATGGTTCCCAGCTTCTCTTAACCTCTGTGGTGTCACAGTGCATTCCAAGCCCTTTTAGGCCACTTGATGTCACAGTGAATCATTTGATTCTTGGCCTTCATGGTGTCATAACAGATCCTTGCTTCTATAGGTCCCCATGCTGTCACAGTTCATCCTTTGTCCTTTTGCGCCCCCTGGTGTCAAAAGGGAATCTTGGATAGCTAGCCTGCATTGGGTCACAATGGTTCCTTGCTTCTCTTAACCTCTGTGGTGTCACAATGCATCCCATGCCCTTTTAGGCCACTTGATGTCACAATGAATCATTTGATTCTTGGCCTTCATGGTGTCATAATAGATCCTTGCTTCTATAGGTCCCCATGCTTTCACAGTTCATCCGTGGTCCTTTTGCGCCCCCTGGTGTCAAAAGGGATTCTTAGATTGTTAGCCTCCCTTGGGTCACAATGGTTCCCAGCTTCTCTTAACCTCTGTGGTGTCACAATGCATCCCATGCCCTTTAAGGCCACTTGGTGTTACAATGAATCATTTGAGTCTTGGCCTCTATGTTGTCATAATATTTCCATGATTAATTGTGCCCCATGCTTTCACAATTCATCCCTGGCCCTTTTACAACCCCTGGTGTCACAGGGGATCGTTAGATTGTTAGCCTCCCTTGGGTCACAATGGGTCCTTGCTTCTCTTAACCTCTGTGGTGTCACAATGCATTCCAAGCCCTTTTAGGCCACTTGGTGTCACAATGAATCATTTGATTCTTGGCCTTCATGGTGTCATAATAGATCCTTGCTTCTATAGGTCCCCATGCTGTCACAGTTCATCCGTGGTCCTTTTGCGCCCCCTGGTGTCAAAAGGGATTCTTAGATTGTTAGCCTGCATTGGGTCACAATGGTTCCTTGCTTCTCTTAACCTCTGTGGTGGCACAATGCATCCCATGCCCTTTTAGGCCACTTGGTGTTACAATGAATCATTTGAGTCTTGGCCTCTATGGTGTCAAAATGTTTCCATGTTTTTCTTGGGCCCCATGCTTTCACAATTCATCCCTGGCCCTATTACAACCCCTGGTGTCACAATGGATCATTAGATTGTTAGCCTCCCTTGGGTCACAATGGTTCCTTGCTTCTCTTAACCCCTGTGGTGTCACAATGCATCCCATGCCCTTTTAGGCCACTTGGTGTTACAATGAATCATTTGAGTCTTGGCCTCTATGGTGTCAAAATGTTTCCATGTTTTTTTGGGCTCCTTGCTTTCACAATTCATCCCTGGCCCTATTACAACCCCTGGTGTCACAATGGATCATTAGATTGTTAGCCTCCCTTGGGTCACAATGGTTCCTTGCTTCTCTTAACCTCTGTGGTGTCACAATGCATTCCAAGCCCTTTTAGGCCACTTGATGTCACAATGAATCATTTGATTCTTGGCCTTCATGGTGTCATAATAGATCCTTGCTTCTATAGGTCCCCATGCTGTCACAGTTCATCTGTGGTCCTTTTGCGTGCCCTGGTGTCAAAAGGGAATCTTAGATAGTTAGCCTGCATTGGGTCACAATGGTTCCTTGCTTCTCTTAACCTCTGTGGTGTCACAATGCATCCCATGCCCTTTTAGTCCACTTGGTGTTACAATGAATCATTTGAGTCTTGGCCTCTATGGTGTCATAATGTTTCCATGTTTTTCTTGGTCCCCATGCTTTCACAATTCATCCCTGGCCCTATTACAACCCCTGGTGTCACAATGGATCATTAGATTGTTAGCCTCCCTTGGGTCACAATGGTTCCTTGCTTCTCTTAACCTCTGTGGTGTCACAATGCATTCCAAGCCCTTTTAGGCCACTTGATGTCACAATGAATCATTTGATCCTTGGCCTTCATGGTGTCATAATAGATCCTTGCTTCTATAGGTCCCCATGCTGTCACAGTTCATCCGTGGTCCTTTTGAGCCCCCTGGTGTCAAAAGGGATTGTTAGATTGTTAGCCTGCATTGGGTCACAATTGTTCCTTGCTTCTCTTAACCTCTGTGGTGTCACAATGCATCCCATGCCCTTTTAGGCCACTTGGTGTTACAATGAATCATTTGAGTCTTGGCCTCTATGGTGTCATAATGTTTCCATGTTTTTCTTGGGCTCCATGCTTTCACAATTCATCCCTGGCCCTATTACAACCCCTGGTGTCACAATGGATCATTAGATTGTTAGCCTGCATTGGGTCACAATGGTTCCTTGCTTCTCTTAACCTCTGTGGTGTCACAATGCATTCCAAGCCCATTTAGGCCACTTGATGTCACAATGAATCATTTGATCCTTGGCCTTCATGGTGTCATAATAGATCCTTGCTTCTATAGGTCCCCATGCTGTCACAGTTCATCCGTGGTCCTTTTGCGCCCCCTGGTGTCAAAAGGGATTCTTAGATTGTTAGCCTGCATGGGGTCACAATGGTTCCTTGCTTCTCTTAACCTCTGTGGTGTCACAATGCATCCCATGCCCTTTTAGGCCACTTGGTGTTACAATGAATCATTTGAGTCTTGGCCTCTATGGTGTCAAAATGTTTCCATGTTTTTCTTGGGCCCCATGCTTTCACAATTCATCCCTGGCCCTATTACAATCCCTGTTGTCACAATGGATCATTAAATTGTTAGCATCCCTTGGGTCACAATGGTTCCTTGCTTCTCTTAACCTGTGTGGTGTCACAATGCATCCCATGCCCTTTAAGGCCACTTGGTGTTACAATGAATCATTTGAGTCTTGGCCTCTATGTTGTCATAATATTTCCATGATTAATTGTGCCCCATGCTTTCAGAATTCATCCCTGACCCTATTACAACCCCTGGTGTCACAGGGGATCATTAGATTGTTAGCCTCCCTTGGGTCACAATGGTTCCTTGCTTCTCTTAACCTCTCTGGTGTCACAATGCATTCCAAGCCCTTTTAGGCCACTTGATGTCACAATGAATCATTTGATTCTTGGCCTTCATGGTGTCATAATAGATCCTTGCTTCTATAGGTCCCCATGCTTTCACAGTTCATCCGTGGTCCTTTTGCGCCCCCTGGTGTCAAAAGGGATTCTTAGATTGTTAGCCTCCCTTGGGTCACAATGGTTCCCAGCTTCTCTTAACCTCTGTGGTGTCACAATGCATCCCATGCCCTTTAAGGCCACTTGGTGTTACAATGAATCATTTGAGTCTTGGCCTCTATGTTGTCATAATATTTCCATGATTAATTGTGCCCCATGCTTTCACAATTCATACCTGGCCCTATTACAACCCCTGGTGTCACAATGGATCATTAGATTGTTAGCCTCCCTTGGGTCACAATGGTTCCTTGCTTCTCTTAACCTCTGTGGTGTCACAATGCATTCCAAGCCCTTTTAGGCCACTTGACGTCACAATGAATCATTTGATTCTTGGCCTTCATGGTGTCATAATAGATCCTTGCTTCTATAGGTCCCCATGCTGTCACAGTTCATCTGTGGTCCTTTTGCGTGCCCTGGTGTCAAAAGGGAATCTTAGATAGTTAGCCTGCATTGGGTCACAATGGTTCCTTGCTTCTCTTAACCTCTGTGGTGTCACAATGCATCCCATGCCCTTTTAGTCCACTTGGTTTTACAATGAATCATTTGAGTCTTGGCCTCTATGGTGTCATAATGTTTCCATGTTTTTCTTGGTCCCCATGCTTTCACAATTCATCCCTGGCCCTATTACAACCCCTGGTGTCACAATGGATCATTAGATTGTTAGCCTCCCTTGGGTCACAATGGTTCCTTGCTTCTCTTAACCTCTGTGGTGTCACAATGCATTCCAAGCCCTTTTAGGCCACTTGATGTCACAATGAATCATTTGATTCTTGGCCTTCATGGTGTCATAATAGATCCTTGCTTCTATAGGTCCCCATGCTGTCACAGTTCATCCGTGGTCCTTTTGCGCCCCCTGGTGTCAAAAGGGATTCTTAGATTGTTAGCCTGCATTGGGTCACAATGGTTCCTTGCTTCTCTTAACCTCTGTGGTGTCACAATGCATCCCATGCCCTTTTAGGCCACTTGATGTCACAATGAATCATTTGATCCTTGGCCTTCATGGTGTCATAATAGATCCTTGCTTCTATAGGTCCCCATGCTTTCACAGTTCATTCGTGGTCCTTTTGCGCCCCCTGGTGTCAAAAGGGATTCTTAGATTGTTAGCCTGCATTGGGTCACAATGGTTCCTTGCTTCTCTTAACCTCTGTGGTGTCACAATGCATCCCATGCCCTTTTAGGCCACTTGGTGTTACAATGAATCATTTGAGTCTTGGCCTCTATGGTGTCATAATGTTTCCATGTTTTTCTTGGGCGCCATGCTTTCACAATTCATCCCTGGCACTATTACAAACCCTGGTGTCACAATGGATCATTAGATTGTTAGCCTCCCTTGGGTCACAATGGTTCCTTGCTTCTCTTATCCTCTGTGGTGTCACAATGCATTCCAAGCCCTTTTAGGCCACTTCATGTCACAATGAATCATTTGATTCTTGGCCTTCATGGTGTCATAATAGATCCTTGCTTCTATAGGTCCCCATGCTGTCACAGTTCATCCGTGGTCCTTTTGCGCCCCCTGGTGTCAAAAGGGATTCTTAGATTGTTAGCCTGCATTGGGTCACAATGGTTCCTTGCTTCTCTTAACCTCTGTGGTGTCACAATGCATCCCATGCCCTTTTAGGCCACTTGATGTCACAATGAATCATTTGATTCTTGGCCTTCATGGTGTCATAATAGATCCTTGCTTCTATAGGTCCCCATGCTGTCACAGTTCATCCGTGGTCCTTTTGCGCCCCCTGGTGTCAAAAGGGATTCTTAGATTGTTAGCCTCCCTTGGGTCACAATGGTTCCTTGCTTCTCTTAACCTCTCTGGTGTCACAATGCATTCCAAGCCCTTTTAGGCCACTTGATGTCACAATGAATCATTTGATCCTTGGCCTTCATGGTGTCATAATAGATCCTTGCTTCTATAGGTCCCCATGCTGTCACAGTTCATCCGTGGTCCTTTTGAGCCCCCTGGTGTCAAAAGGGATTGTTAGATTGTTAGCCTGCATTGGGTCACAATTGTTCCTTGCTTCTCTTAACCTCTGTGGTGTCACAATGCATCCCATGCCCTTTTAGGCCACTTGGTGTTACAATGAATCATTTGAGTCTTGGCCTCTATGGTGTGATAATGTTTCCATGTTTTTCTTGGGCTCCATGCTTTCACAATTCATCCCTGGCCCTATTACAACCCCTGGTGTCACAATGGATCATTAGATTGTTAGCCTCCCTTGGGTCACAATGGTTCCTTGCTTCTCTTAACCTCTGTGGTGTCACAATGCATTCCAAGCCCTTTTAGGCCACTTGATGTCACAATGAATCATTTGATTCTTGGCCTTCATGGTGTCATAATAGATCCTTGCTTCTATAGGTCCCCATGCTGTCACAGTTCATCCGTGGTCCTTTTGCGCCCCCTGGTGTCAAAAGGGATTCTTAGATTGTTAGCCTGCATTGGGTCACAATGGTTCCTTGCTTCTCTTAACCTCTGTGGTGTCACAATGCATCCCATGCCCTTTTAGGCCACTTGGTGTTACAATGAATCATTTGAGTCTTGGCCTCTATGGTGTCAAAATGTTTCCATGTTTTTCTTGGGCCCCATGCTTTCACAATTCATCCCTGGCCCTATTACAATCCCTGTTGTCACAATGGATCATTAAATTGTTAGCATCCCTTGGGTCACAATGGTTCCTTGCTTCTCTTAACCTGTGTGGTGTCACAATGCATCCCATGCCCTTTAAGGCCACTTGGTGTTACAATGAATCATTTGAGTCTTGGCCTCTATGTTGTCATAATATTTCCATGATTAATTGTGCCCCATGCTTTCACAATTCATCCCTGGCCCTATTACAACCCCTGGTGTCACAGGGGATCATTAGATTGTTAGCCTCCCTTGGGTCACAATGGTTCCTTGCTTCTCTTAACCTCTCTGGTGTCACAATGCAACCCATGCCCTTTTAGGCCACTTGATGTCACAATGAATCATTTGATTCTTGGCCTTCATGGTGTCATAATAGATCCTTGCTTCTATAGGTCCCCATGCTTTCACAGTTCATCCGTGGTCCTTTTGCGCCCCCTGGTGTCAAAAGGGATTCTTAGATTGTTAGCCTCCCTTGGGTCACAATGGTTCCCAGCTTCTCTTAACCTCTGTGGTGTCACAATGCATCCCATGCCCTTTAAGGCCACTTGGTGTTACAATGAATCATTTGAGTCTTGGCCTCTATGTTGTCATAATATTTCCATGATTAATTGTGCCCCATGCTTTCACAATTCATCCCTGGCCCTATTACAACCCCTGGTGACACAGGGGATCATTAGATTGTTAGCCTCCCTTGGGTCACAATGGTTCCTTGCTTCTCTTAACCTCTGTGGTGTCACAATGCATTCCAAGCCCTTTTAGGCCACTTGATGTCACAATGAATCATTTGATTCTTGGCCTTCATGGTGTCATAATAGATCCTTGCTTCTATAGGTCCCCATGCTGTCACAGTTCATCCGTGGTCCTTTTGCGCCCCCTGGTGTCAAAAGGGATTCTTAGATTGTTAGCCTGCATTGGGTCACAATGGTTCCTTGCTTCTCTTAACCTCTGTGGTGTCACAATGCATCCCATGCCCTTTTAGGCCACTTGATGTCACAATGAATCATTTGATTCTTGGCCTTCATGGTGTCATAATAGATCCTTGCTTCTATAGGTCCCCATGCTGTCACAGTTCATCCGTGGTCCTTTTGCACCCCCTGGTGTCAAAAGGGAATCTTAGATAGTTAGCCTGCATTGGGTCACAATGGTTCCTTGCTTCTCTTAACCTCTGTGGTGTCACAATGCATCCCATGCCCTTTTAGTCCACTTGGTGTTACAATGAATCATTTGAATCTTGGCCTCTATGGTGTCATAATGTTTTCATGTTTTTCTTGGGCCCCATGCTTTCACAATTCATCCCTGGCCCTATTACAACCCCTGGTGTCACAATGGATCATTAGATTGTTAGCCTCCCTTGGGTCACAATGGTTCCTTGCTTCTCTTAACCTCTGTGGTGTCACAATGCATCCCATGCCCTTTTAGGCCACTTGATGTCACAATGAATCATTTGATTCTTGGCCTTCATGGTGTCATAATAGATCCTTGCTTCTATAGGTCCCCATGCAGTCACAGTTCATCCGTGGTCCTTTTGCACCCCCTGGTGTCAAAAGGGAATCCTAGATAGTTAGCCTGCATTGGGTCACAATGGTTCCTTGCTTCTCTTAACCTCTGTGGTGTCACAATGCATCCCATGCCCTTTTAGTCCACTTGGTGTTACAATGAATCATTTGAGTCTTGGCCTCTATGGTGTCATAATGTTTCCATGTTTTTCTTGGTCCCCATGCTTTCACAATTCATCCCTGGCCCTATTACAACCAATGGTGTCACAATGGATCATTAGATTGTTAGCCTCCCTTGGGTCACAATGGTTCCTTGCTTCTCTTAACCTCTGTGGTGTCACAATGCATTCCAAGCCCTTTTAGGCCACTTGACGTCACAATGAATCATTTGATTCTTGGCCTTCATGGTGTCATAATAGATCCTTGCTTCTATAGGTCCCCATGCTGTCACAGTTGATCCGTGGTCCTTTTGCGCCCCCTGGTGTCAAAAGGGATTCTTAGATTGTTAGCCTGCATTGGGTCACAATGGTTCCTTGCTTCTCTTAACCTCTGTGTTGTCACAATGCATCCCATGCCCTTTTAGGCCACCTCGTGTTACAATGAATCATTTGAGTCTTGGCCTCTATGGTGTCAAATTGTTTCCATGTTTTTCTTGGGCCCCATGCTTTCACAATTCATCCCTGGCCCTATTACAACCCCTGGTGTCACAATGGATCATTAGATTGTTAGCCTCCCTTGGGTCACAATGGTTCCTTGCTTCTCTTAACCCCTGTGGTGTCACAATGCATCCCATGCCCTTTTAGGCCACTTGGTGTTACAATGAATCATTTGAGTCTTGGCCTCTATGGTGTCAAAAGTTTTCCATGTTTTTTTGGGCTCCATGCTTTCACAATTCATCCCTGGCCCTATTACAACCCCTGGTGTCACAGGGGATCATTAGATTGTTAGCCTCCCTTGGGTCACAATGGTTCCTTGCTTCTCTTAACCTCTCTGGTGTCACAATGCATTCCAAGCCCTTTTAGGCCACTTGATGTCACAATGAATCATTTGATTCTTGGCCTTCATGGTGTCATAATAGATCCTTGCTTCTATAGGTCCCCATGCTTTCACAGTTCATCCGTGGTCCTTTTGCGCCCCCTGGTGTCAAAAGGGATTCTTAGATTGTTAGCCTCCCTTGGGTCACAATGGTTCCCAGCTTCTCTTAACCTCTGTGGTGTCACAATGCATCCCATGCCCTTTAAGGCCACTTGGTGTTACAATGAATCATTTGAGTCTTGGCCTCTATGTTGTCATAATATTTCCATGATTAATTGTGCCCCATGCTTTCACAATTCATCCCTGGCCCTATTACAACCCCTGGTGTCACAATGGATCATTAGATTGTTAGCCTCCCTTGGGTCACAATGGTTCCTTGCTTCTCTTAACCTCTGTGGTGTCACAATGCATTCCAAGCCCTTTTAGGCCACTTGATGTCACAATGAATCATTTGATTCTTGGCCTTCATGGTGTCATAATAGATCCTTGCTTCTATAGGTCCCCATGCTGTCACAGTTGATCCGTGGTCCTTTTGCGCCCCCTGGTGTCAAAAGGGATTCTTAGATTGTTAGCCTGCATTGGGTCACAATGGTTCCTTGCTTCTCTTAACCTCTGTGGTGTCACAATGCATCCCATGCCCTTTTAGTCCACTTGGTTTTACAATGAATCATTTGAGTCTTGGCCTCTATGGTGTCATAATGTTTCCATGTTTTTCTTGGTCCCCATGCTTTCACAATTCATCCCTGGCCCTATTACAAACCCTGGTGTCACAATGGATCATTAGATTGTTAGCCTCCCTTGGGTCACAATGGTTCCTTGCTTCTCTTAACCTCTGTGGTGTCACAATGCATTCCAAGCCCTTTTAGGCCACTTGATGTCACAATGAATCATTTGATTCTTGGCCTTCATGGTGTCATAATAGATCCTTGCTTCTATAGGTCCCCATGCTGTCACAGTTCATCCGTGGTCCTTTTGCGCCCCCTGGTGTCAAAAGGGATTCTTAGATTGTTAGCCTGCATTGGGTCACAATGGTTCCTTGCTTCTCTTAACCTCTGTGGTGTCACAATGCATCCCATGCCCTTTTAGGCCACTTGATGTCACAATGAATCATTTGATCCTTGGCCTTCATGGTGTCATAATAGATCCTTGCTTCTATAGGTCCCCATGCTTTCACAGTTCATTCGTGGTCCTTTTGCGCCCCCTGGTGTCAAAAGGGATTCTTAGATTGTTAGCCTGCATTGGGTCACAATGGTTCCTTGCTTCTCTTAACCTCTGTGGTGTCACAATGCATCCCATGCCCTTTTAGGCCACTTGGTGTTACAATGAATCATTTGAGTCTTGGCCTCTATGGTGTCATAATGTTTCCATGTTTTTCTTGGGCGCCATGCTTTCACAATTCATCCCTGGCACTATTACAACCCCTGGTGTCACAATGGATCATTAGATTGTTAGCCTCCCTTGGGTCACAATGGTTCCTTGCTTCTCTTATCCTCTGTGGTGTCACAATGCATTCCAAGCCCTTTTAGGCCACTTCATGTCACAATGAATCATTTGATTCTTGGCCTTCATGGTGTCATAATAGATCCTTGCTTCTATAGGTCCCCATGCTGTCACAGTTCATCCGTGGTCCTTTTGCGCCCCCTGGTGTCAAAAGGGATTCTTAGATTGTTAGCCTGCATTGGGTCACAATGGTTCCTTGCTTCTCTTAACCTCTGTGGTGTCACAATGCATCTCATGCCCTTTTAGGCCACTTGATGTCACAATGAATCATTTGATTCTTGGCCTTCATGGTGTCATAATAGATCCTTGCTTCTATAGGTCCCCATGCTGTCACAGTTCATCCGTGGTCCTTTTGCGCCCCCTGGTGTCAAAAGGGATTCTTAGATTGTTAGCCTCCCTTGGGTCACAATGGTTCCTTGCTTCTCTTAACCTCTGTGGTGTCACAATGCATTCCAAGCCCTTTTAGGCCACTTGATGTCACAATGAATCATTTGATCCTTGGCCTTCATGGTGTCATAATAGATCCTTGCTTCTATAGGTCCCCATGCTGTCACAGTTCATCCGTGGTCCTTTTGAGCCCCCTGGTGTCAAAAGGGATTGTTAGATTGTTAGCCTGCATTGGGTCACAATTGTTCCTTGCTTCTCTTAACCTCTGTGGTGTCACAATGCATCCCATGCCCTTTTAGGCCACTTGGTGTTACAATGAATCATTTGAGTCTTGGCCTCTATGGTGTGATAATGTTTCCATGTTTTTCTTGGGCTCCATGCTTTCACAATTCATCCCTGGCCCTATTACAACCCCTGGTGTCACAATGGATCATTAGATTGTTAGCCTCCCTTGGGTCACAATGGTTCCTTGCTTCTCTTAACCTCTGTGGTGTCACAATGCATTCCAAGCCCTTTTAGGCCACTTGATGTCACAATGAATCATTTGATTCTTGGCCTTCATGGTGTCATAATAGATCCTTGCTTCTATAGGTCCCCATGCTGTCACAGTTCATCCGTGGTCCTTTTGCGCCCCCTGGTGTCAAAAGGGATTCTTAGATTGTTAGCCTGCATTGGGTCACAATGGTTCCTTGCTTCTCTTAACCTCTGTGGTGTCACAATGCATCCCATGCCCTTTTAGGCCACTTGGTGTTACAATGAATCATTTGAGTCTTGGCCTCTATGGTGTCAAAATGTTTCCATGTTTTTCTTGGGCCCCATGCTTTCACAATTCATCCCTGGCCCTATTACAATCCCTGTTGTCACAATGGATCATTAAATTGTTAGCATCCCTTGGGTCACAATGGTTCCTTGCTTCTCTTAACCTGTGTGGTGTCACAATGCATCCCATGCCCTTTAAGGCCACTTGGTGTTACAATGAATCATTTGAGTCTTGGCCTCTATGTTGCCATAATATTTCCATGATTAATTGTGCCCCATGCTTTCACAATTCATCCCTGGCCCTATTACAACCCCTGGTGTCACAGGGGATCATTAGATTGTTAGCCTCCCTTGGGTCACAATGGTTCCTTGCTTCTCTTAACCTCTGTGGTGTCACAATGCATTCCAAGCCCTTTTAGGCCACTTGATGTCACAATGAATCATTTGATTCTTGGCCTTCATGGTGTCATAATAGATCCTTGCTTCTATAGGTCCCCATGCTTTCACAGTTCATCCGTGGTCCTTTTGCGCCCCCTGGTGTCAAAAGGGATTCTTAGATTGTTAGCCTGCATTGGGTCACAATGGTTCCTTGCTTCTCTTAACCTCTGTGGTGTCACAATGCATCCCATGCCCTTTTAGGCCACTTGATGTCACAATGAATCATTTGATCCTTGGCCTTCATGGTGTCATAATAGATCCTTGCTTCTATAGGTCCCCATGCTTTCACAGTTCATTCGTGGTCCTTTTGCGCCCCCTGGTGTCAAAAGGGATTCTTAGATTGTTAGCCTGCATTGGGTCACAATGGTTCCTTGCTTCTCTTAACCTCTGTGGTGTCACAATGCATCCCATGCCCTTTTAGGCCACTTGGTGTTACAATGAATCATTTGAGTCTTGGCCTCTATGGTGTCATAATGTTTCCATGTTTTTCTTCGGCGCCATGCTTTCACAATTCATCCCTGGCACTATTACAAACCCTGGTGTCACAATGGATCATTAGATTGTTAGCCTCCCTTGGGTCACAATGGTTCCTTGCTTCTCTTATCCTCTGTGGTGTCACAATGCATTCCAAGCCCTTTTAGGCCACTTCATGTCACAATGAATCATTTGATTCTTGGCCTTCATGGTGTCATAATAGATCCTTGCTTCTATAGGTCCCCATGCTGTCACAGTTCATCCGTGGTCCTTTTGCGCCCCCTGGTGTCAAAAGGGATTCTTAGATTGTTAGCCTGCATTGGGTCACAATGGTTCCTTGCTTCTCTTAACCTCTGTGGTGTCACAATGCATCTCATGCCCTTTTAGGCCACTTGATGTCACAATGAATCATTTGATTCTTGGCCTTCATGGTGTCATAATAGATCCTTGCTTCTATAGGTCCCCATGCTGTCACAGTTCATCCGTGGTCCTTTTGCGCCCCCTGGTGTCAAAAGGGATTCTTAGATAGTTAGCCTCCCTTGGGTCACAATGGTTCCTTGCTTCTCTTAACCTCTGTGGTGTCACAATGCATTCCAAGCCCTTTTAGGCCACTTGATGTCACAATGAATCATTTGATCCTTGGCCTTCATGGTGTCATAATAGATCCTTGCTTCTATAGGTCCCCATGCTGTCACAGTTCATCCGTGGTCCTTTTGAGCCCCCTGGTGTCAAAAGGGATTGTTAGATTGTTAGCCTGCATTGGGTCACAATTGTTCCTTGCTTCTCTTAACCTCTGTGGTGTCACAATGCATCCCATGCCCTTTTAGGCCACTTGGTGTTACAATGAATCATTTGAGTCTTGGCCTCTATGGTGTGATAATGTTTCCATGTTTTTCTTGGGCTCCATGCTTTCACAATTCATCCCTGGCCCTATTACAACCCCTGGTGTCACAATGGATCATTAGATTGTTAGCCTCCCTTGGGTCACAATGGTTCCTTGCTTCTCTTAACCTCTGTGGTGTCACAATGCATCCCAAGCCCTTTTAGGCCACTTGATGTCACAATGAATCATTTGATTCTTGGCCTTCATGGTGTCATAATAGATCCTTGCTTCTATAGGTCCCCATGCTGTCACAGTTCATCCGTGGTCCTTTTGCGCCCCCTGGTGTCAAAAGGGATTCTTAGATTGTTAGCCTGCATTGGGTCACAATGGTTCCTTGCTTCTCTTAACCTCTGTGGTGTCACAATGCATCCCATGCATTTTAGACCACTTGGTGTTACAATGAATCATTTGAGTCTTGGCCTCTATGGTGTCAAAATGTTTCCATGTTTTTCTTGGGCCCCATGCTTTCACAATTCATCCCTGGCCCTATTACAATCCCTGTTGTCACAATGGATCATTAAATTGTTAGCATCCCTTGGGTCACAATGGTTCCTTGCTTCTCTTAACCTGTGTGGTGTCACAATGCATCCCATGCCCTTTAAGGCCACTTGGTGTTACAATGAATCATTTGAGTCTTGGCCTCTATGTTGTCATAATATTTCCATGATTAATTGTGCCCCATGCTTTCACAATTCATCCCTGGCCCTATTACAACCCCTGGTGTCACAGGGGATCATTAGATTGTTAGCCTCCCTTGGGTCACAATGGTTCCTTGCTTCTCTTAACCTCTCTGGCGTCACAATGCAACCCATGCCCTTTTAGGCCACTTGATGTCACAATGAATCATTTGATTCTTGGCCTTCATGGTGTCATAATAGATCCTTGCTTCTATAGGTCCCCATGCTTTCACAGTTCATCCGTGGTCCTTTTGCGCCCCCTGGTGTCAAAAGGGATTCTTAGATTGTTAGCCTCCCTTGGGTCACAATGGTTCCCAGCTTCTCTTAACCTCTGTGGTGTCACAATGCATCCCATGCCCTTTAAGGCCACTTGGTGTTACAATGAATCATTTGAGTCTTGGCCTCTATGTTGTCATAATATTTCCATGATTAATTGTGCCCCATGCTTTCACAATTCATCCCTAGCCCTATTACAACCCCTGGTGACTCAGGGGATCATTAGATTGTTAGCCTCCCTTGGGTCACAATGGTTCCTTGCTTCTCTTAACCTCTGTGGTGTCACAATGCATTCCAAGCCCTTTTAGGCCACTTGATGTCACAATGAATCATTTGATTCTTGGCCTTCATGGTGTCATAATAGATCCTTGCTTCTATAGGTCCCCATGCTGTCACAGTTCATCGGAGGACCTTTTGCGCCCCCTGGTGTCAAAAGGGATTCTTAGATTGTTAGCCTGCATTGGGTCACAATGGTTCCTTGCTTCTCTTAACCTCTGTGGTGTCACAATGCATCCCATGCCCTTTTAGGCCACTTGATGTCACAATGAATCATTTGATTCTTGGCCTTCATGGTGTCATAATAGATCCTTGCTTCTATAGGTCCCCATGCTGTCACAGTTCATCCGTGGTCCTTTTGCACCCCCTGGTGTCAAAAGGGAATCTTAGATAGTTAGCCTGCATTGGGTCACAATGGTTCCTTGCTTCTCTTAACCTCTGTGGTGGCACAATGCATCCCATGCCCTTTTAGGCCACTTGGTGTTACAATGAATCATTTGAGTCTTGGCCTCTATGGTGTCAAAATGTTTCCATGTTTTTCTTGGGCCCCATGCTTTCACAATTCATCCCTGGCCCTATTACAACCCCTGGTGTCACAATGGATCATTAGATTGTTAGCCTCCCTTGGGTCACAATGGTTCCTTGCTTCTCTTAACCCCTGTGGTGTCACAATGCATCCCATGCCCTTTTAGGCCACTTGGTGTTACAATGAATCATTTGAGTCTTGGCCTCTATGGTGTCAAAATGTTTCCATGTTTTTTTGGGCTCCATGATTTCACAATTCATCCCTGGCCCTATTACAACCCCTGGTGTCACAATGGATCATTAGATTGTTAGCCTCCCTTGGGTCACAATGGTTCCTTGCTTCTCTTAACCTCTGTGGTGTCACAATGCATTCCAAGCCCTTTTAGGCCACTTGATGTCACAATGAATCATTTGATTCTTGGCCTTCATGGTGTCATAATAGATCCTTGCTTCTATAGGTTCCCATGCTGTCACAGTTCATCTGTGGTCCTTTTGCGTGCCCTGGTGTCAAAAGGGAATCTTAGATAGTTAGCCTGCATTGGGTCACAATGGTTCCTTGCTTGTCTTAACCTCTGTGGTGTCACAATGCATCCCATGCCCTTTTAGTCCACTTGGTGTTACAATGAATCATTTGAATCTTGGCCTCTATGGTGTCATAATGTTTCCATGTTTTTCTTGGTCCCCATGCTTTCACAATTCATGCCTGGCCCTATTACAACCCCTGGTGTCACAATGGATCATTAGATTGTTAGCCTCCCTTGGGTCACAATGGTTCCTTGCTTCTCTTAACCTCTGTGGTGTCACAATGCATCCCATGCCCTTTTAGGCCACTTGATGTCACAATGAATCATTTGATCCTTGGCCTTCATGGTGTCATAATAGATCCTTGCTTCTATAGGTCCCCATGCTGTCACAGTTCATCCGTGGTCCTTTTGAGCCCCCTGGTGTCAAAAGGGATTGTTAGATTGTTAGCCTGCATTGGGTCACAATTGTTCCTTGCTTCTCTTAACCTCTGTGGTGTCACAATGCATCCCATGCCCTTTTAGGCCACTTGGTGTTACAATGAATCATTTGAGTCTTGGCCTCTATGGTGTCATAATGTTTCCATGTTTTTCTTGGGCTCCATGCTTTCACAATTCATCCCTGGCCCTATTACAACCCCTGGTGTCACAATGGATCATTAGATTGTTAGCCTGCATTGGGTCACAATGGTTCCTTGCTTCTCTTAACCTCTGTGGTGTCACAATGCATTCCAAGCCCTTTTAGGCCACTTGATGTCACAATGAATCATTTGATCCTTGGCCTTCATGGTGTCATAATAGATCCTTGCTTCTATAGGTCCCCATGCTGTCACAGTTCATCCGTGGTCCTTTTGCGCCCCCTGGTGTCAAAAGGGATTCTTAGATTGTTAGCCTGCATTGGGTCACAATGGTTCCTTGCTTCTCTTAACCTCTGTGGTGTCACAATGCATCCCATGCCCTCTTAGGCCACTTGGTGTTACAATGAATCATTTGAGTCTTGGCCTCTATGGTGTCAAAATGTTTCCATGTTTTTCTTGGGCCCCATGCTTTCACAATTCATCCCTGGCCCTATTACAATCCCTGTTGTCACAATGGATCATTAAATTGTTAGCATCCCTTGGGTCACAATGGTTCCTTGCTTCTCTTAACCTGTGTGGTGTCACAATGCATCCCATGCCCTTTAAGGCCACTTGGTGTTACAATGAATCATTTGAGTCTTGGCCTCTATGTTGTCATAATATTTCCATGATTAATTGTGCCCCATGCTTTCACAATTCATCCCTGGCCCTATTACAACCCCTGGTGTCACAGGCGATCATTAGATTGTTAGCCTCCCTTGGGTCACAATGGTTCCTTGCTTCTCTTAACCTCTGTGGTGTCACAATGCATTCCAAGCCCTTTTAGGCCACTTGATGTCACAATGAATCATTTGATTCTTGGCCTTCATGGTGTCATAATAGATCCTTGCTTCTATAGGTCCCCATGCTGTCACAGTTCATCTGTGGTCCTTTTGCGTGCCCTGGTGTCAAAAGGGAATCTTAGATAGTTAGCCTGCATTGGGTCACAATGGTTCCTTGCTTCTCTTAACCTCTGTGGTGTCACAATGCATCCCATGCCCTTTTAGTCCACTTGGTTTTACAATGAATCATTTGAGTCTTGGCCTCTATGGTGTCATAATGTTTCCATGTTTTTCTTGGTCCCCATGCTTTCACAATTCATCCCTGGCCCTATTACAACCCCTGGTGTCACAATGGATCATTAGATTGTTAGCCTCCCTTGGGTCACAATGGTTCCTTGCTTCTCTTAACCTCTGTGGTGTCACAATGCATTCCAAGCCCTTTTAGGCCACTTGATGTCACAATGAATCATTTGATTCTTGGCCTTCATGGTGTCATAATAGATCCTTGCTTCTATAGGTCCCCATGCTGTCACAGTTCATCCGTGGTCCTTTTGCGCCCCCTGGTGTCAAAAGGGATTCTTAGATTGTTAGCCTGCATTGGGTCACAATGGTTCCTTGCTTCTCTTAACCTCTGTGGTGTCACAATGCATCCCATGCCCTTTTAGGCCACTTGATGTCTCAATGAATCATTTGATCCTTGGCCTTCATGGTGTCATAATAGATCCTTGCTTCTATAGGTCCCCATGCTTTCACAGTTCATTCGTGGTCCTTTTTCGCCCCCTGGTGTCAAAAGGGATTCTTAGATTGTTAGCCTGCATTGGGTCATAATGGTTCCTTGCTTCTCTTAACCTCTGTGGTGTCACAATGCATCCCATGCCCTTTTAGGCCACTTGGTGTTACAATGAATCATTTGAGTCTTGGCCTCTATGGTGTCATAATGTTTCCATGTTTTTCTTGGGCGCCATGCTTTCACAATTCATCCCTGGCACTATTACAAACCCTGGTGTCACAATGGATCATTAGATTGTTAGCCTCCCTTGGGTCACAATGGTTCCTTGCTTCTCTTATCCTCTGTGGTGTCACAATGCATTCCAAGCCCTTTTAGGCCACTTCATGTCACAATGAATCATTTGATTCTTGGCCTTCATGGTGTCATAATAGATCCTTGCTTCTATAGGTCCCCATGCTGTCACAGTTCATCCGTGGTCCTTTTGCGCCCCCTGGTGTCAAAAGGGATTCTTAGATTGTTAGCCTGCATTGGGTCACAATGGTTCCTTGCTTCTCTTAACCTCTGTGGTGTCACAATGCATCCCATGCCCTTTTAGGCCACTTGATGTCACAATGAATCATTTGATTCTTGGCCTTCATGGTGTCATAATAGATCCTTGCTTCTATAGGTCCCCATGCTGTCACAGTTCATCCGTGGTCCTTTTGCGCCCCCTGGTGTCAAAAGGGATTCTTAGATTGTTAGCCTCCCTTGGGTCACAATGGTTCCTTGCTTCTCTTAACCTCTGTGGTGTCACAATGCATTCCAAGCCCTTTTAGGCCACTTGATGTCACAATGAATCATTTGATTCTTGGCCTTCATGGTGTCATAATAGATCCTTGCTTCTATAGGTCCCCATGCTGTCACAGTTCATCCGTGGTCCTTTTGAGCCCCCTGGTGTCAAAAGGGATTGTTAGATTGTTAGCCTGCATTGGGTCACAATTTTTCCTTGCTTCTCTTAACCTCTGTGGTGTCACAATGCATCCCATGCCCTTTTAGGCCACTTGGTGTTACAATGAATCATTTGAGTCTTGGCCTCTATGGTGTGATAATGTTTCCATGTTTTTCTTGGGCTCCATGCTTTCACAATTCATCCCTGGCCCTATTACAACCCCTGGTGTCACAATGGATCATTAGATTGTTAGCCTCCCTTGGGTCACAATGGTTCCTTGCTTCTCTTAACCTCTGTGGTGTCACAATGCATTCCAAGCCCTTTTAGGCCACTTGATGTCACAATGAATCATTTGATTCTTGGCCTTCATGGTGTCATAATAGATCCTTGCTTCTATAGGTCCCCATGCTGTCACAGTTCATCCGTGGTCCTTTTGCGCCCCCTGGTGTCAAAAGGGATTCTTAGATTGTTAGCCTGCATTGGGTCACAATGGTTCCTTGCTTCTCTTAACCTCTGTGGTGTCACAATGCATCCCATGCCCTTTTAGGCCACTTGGTGTTACAATGAATCATTTGAGTCTTGGCCTCTATGGTGTCAAAATGTTTCCATGTTTTTCTTGGGCCCCATGCTTTCACAATTCATCCCTGGCCCTATTACAATCCCTGTTGTCACAATGGATCATTAAATTGTTAGCATCCCTTGGGTCACAATGGTTCCTTGCTTCTCTTAACCTCTGTGGTGTCACAATGCATTCCAAGCCCTTTTAGGCCACTTGATGTCACAATGAATCATTTGATTCTTGGCCTTCATGGTGTCATAATAGATCCTTGCTTCTATAGGTCCCCATGCTGTCACAGTTCATCCGTGGTCCTTTTGCGCCCCCTGGTGTCAAAAGGGATTCTTAGATTGTTAGCCTCCCTTGGGTCACAATGGTTCCCAGCTTCTCTTAACCTCTGTGGTGTCACAATGCATCCCATGCCCTTTAAGGCCACTTGGTGTTACAATGAATCATTTGAGTCTTGGCCTCTATGTTGTCATAATATTTCCATGATTAATTGTGCCCCATGCTTTCACAATTCATCCCTGGCCCTATTACAACCCCTGGTGACTCAGGGGATCATTAGATTGTTAGCCTCCCTTGGGTCACAATGGTTCCTTGCTTCTCTTAACCTCTGTGGTGTCACAATGCATTCCAAGCCCTTTTAGGCCACTTGATGTCACAATGAATCATTTGATTCTTGGCCTTCATGGTGTCATAATAGATCCTTGCTTCTATAGGTCCCCATGCTGTCACAGTTCATCGGAGGTCCTTTTGCGCCCCCTGGTGTCAAAAGGGATTCTTAGATTGTTAGCCTGCATTGGGTCACAATGGTTCCTTGCTTCTCTTAACCTCTGTGGTGTCACAATGCATCCCATGCCCTTTTAGGCCACTTGATGTCACAATGAATCATTTGATTCTTGGCCTTCATGGTGTCATAATAGATCCTTGCTTCTATAGGTCCCCATGCTGTCACAGTTCATCCGTGGTCCTTTTGCACCCCCTGGTGTCAAAAGGGAATCTTAGATAGTTAGCCTGCATTGGGTCACAATGGTTCCTTGCTTCTCTTAACCTCTGTGGTGGCACAATGCATCCCATGCCCTTTTAGGCCACTTGGTGTTACAATGAATCATTTGAGTCTTGGCCTCTATGGTGTCAAAATGTTTCCATGTTTTTCTTGGGCCCCATGCTTTCACAATTCATCCCTGGCCCTATTACAACCCCTGGTGTCACAATGGATCATTAGATTGTTAGCCTCCCTTGGGTCACAATGGTTCCTTGCTTCTCTTAACCCCTGTGGTGTCACAATGCATCCCATGCCCTTTTAGGCCACATGGTGTTACAATGAATCATTTGAGTCTTGGCCTCTATGGTGTCAAAATGTTTCCATGTTTTTTTGGGCTCCATGCTTTCACAATTCATCCCTGGCCCTATTACAACCCCTGGTGTCAAAATGGATCATTAGATTGTTAGCCTCCCTTGGGTCACAATGGTTCCTTGCTTCTCTTAACCTCTGTGGTGTCACAATGCATTCCAAGCCCTTTTAGGCCACTTGATGTCACAATGAATCATTTGATCCTTGGCCTTCATGGTGTCATAATAGATCCTTGCTTCTATAGGTCCCCATGCTGTCACAGTTCATCCGTGGTCCTTTTGCGCCCCCTGGTGTCAAAAGGGATTCTTAGATTGTTAGCCTGCATTGGGTCACAATGGTTCCTTGCTTCTCTTAACCTCTGTGGTGTCACAATGCATCCCATGCCCTTTTAGTCCACTTGGTGTTACAATGAATCATTTGAATCTTGGCCTCTATGGTGTCATAATGTTTCCATGTTTTTCTTGGTCCCCATGCTTTCACAATTCATGCCTTGCCCTATTACAACCCCTGGTGTCACAATGGATCATTAGATTGTTAGCCTCCCTTGGGTCACAATGGTTCCTTGCTTCTCTTAACCTCTGTGGTGTCACAATGCATCCCATGCCCTTTTAGGCCACTTGATGTCACAATGAATCATTTGATCCTTGGCCTTCATGGTGTCATAATAGATCCTTGCTTCTATAGGTCCCCATGCTGTCACAGTTCATCCGTGGTCCTTTTGAGCCCCCTGGTGTCAAAAGGGATTGTTAGATTGTTAGCCTGCATTGGGTCACAATTGTTCCTTGCTTCTCTTAACCTCTGTGGTGTCACAATGCATCCCATGCCCTTTTAGGCCACTTGGTGTTACAATGAATCTTTTGAGTCTTGGCCTCTATGGTGTCATAATGTTTCCATGTTTTTCTTGGGCTCCATGCTTTCACAATTCATCCCTGGCCCTATTACAACCCCTGGTGTCACAATGGATCATTAGATTGTTAGCCTGCATTGGGTCACAATGGTTCCTTGCTTCTCTTAACCTCTGTGGTGTCACAATGCATTCCAAGCCCTTTTAGGCCACTTGATGTCACAATGAATCATTTGATCCTTGGCCTTCATGGTGTCATAATAGATCCTTGCTTCTATAGGTCCCCATGCTGTCACAGTTCATCCGTGGTCCTTTTGCGCCCCCTGGTGTCAAAAGGGATTCTTAGATTGTTAGCCTGCATTGGGTCACAATGGTTCCTTGCTTCTCTTAACCTCTGTGGTGTCACAATGCATCCCATGCCCTTTTAGGCCACTTGGTGTTACAATGAATCATTTGAGTCTTGGCCTCTATGGTGTCAAAATGTTTCCATGTTTTTCTTGGGCCCCATGCTTTCACAATTCATCCCTGGCCCTATTACAATCCCTGTTGTCACAATGGATCATTAAATTGTTAGCATCCCTTGGGTCACAATGGTTCCTTGCTTCTCTTAACCTGTGTGGTGTCACAATGCATCCCATGCCCTTTTAGGCCACTTGGTGTTACAATGAATCATTTGAGTCTTGGCCTCTATGTTGTCATAATATTTCCATGATTAATTGTGCCCCATGCTTTCACAATTCATCCCTGGCCCTATTACAACCCCTGGTGTCACAATGGATCATTAGATTGTTAGCCTCCCTTGGGTCACAATGGTTCCTTGCTTCTCTTAACCTCTGTGGTGTCACAATGCATTCCAAGCCCTTTTAGGCCACTTGATGTCACAATGAATCATTTGATTCTTGGCCTTCATGGTGTCATAATAGATCCTTGCTTCTATAGGTCCCCATGCTGTCACAGTTCATCTGTGGTCCTTTTGCGTGCCCTGGTGTCAAAAGGGAATCTTAGATAGTTAGCCTGCATTGGGTCACAATGGTTCCTTGCTTCTCTTAACCTCTGTGGTGTCACAATGCATCCCATGCCCTTTTAGTCCACTTGGTTTTACAATGAATCATTTGAGTCTTGGCCTCTATGGTGTCATAATGTTTCCATGTTTTTCTTGGTCCCCATGCTTTCACAATTCATCCCTGGCCCTATTACAACCCCTGGTGTCACAATGGATCATTAGATTGTTAGCCTCCCTTGGGTCACAATGGTTCCTTGCTTCTCTTAACCTCTGTGGTGTCACAATGCATTCCAAGCCCTTTTAGGCCACTTGATGTCACAATGAATCATTTGATTCTTGGCCTTCATGGTGTCATAATAGATCCTTGCTTCTATAGGTCCCCATGCTGTCACAGTTCATCGGAGGACCTTTTGCGCCCCCTGGTGTCAAAAGGGATTCTTAGATTGTTAGCCTGCATTGGGTCACAATGGTTCCTTGCTTCTCTTAACCTCTGTGGTGTCACAATGCATCCCATGCCCTTTTAGGCCACTTGATGTCACAATGAATCATTTGATTCTTGGCCTTCATGGTGTCATAATAGATCCTTGCTTCTATAGGTCCCCATGCTGTCACAGTTCATCCGTGGTCCTTTTGCACCCCCTGGTGTCAAAAGGGAATCTTAGATAGTTAGCCTGCATTGGGTCACAATGGTTCCTTGCTTCTCTTAACCTCTGTGGTGGCACAATGCATCCCATGCCCTTTTAGGCCACTTGGTGTTACAATGAATCATTTGAGTCTTGGCCTCTATGGTGTCAAAATGTTTCCATGTTTTTCTTGGGCCCCATGCTTTCACAATTCATCCCTGGCCCTATTACAACCCCTGGTGTCACAATGGATCATTAGATTGTTAGCCTCCCTTGGGTCACAATGGTTCCTTGCTTCTCTTAACCCCTGTGGTGTCACAATGCATCCCATGCCCTTTTAGGCCACTTGGTGTTACAATGAATCATTTGAGTCTTGGCCTCTATGGTGTCAAAATGTTTCCATGTTTTTTTGGGCTCCATGATTTCACAATTCATCCCTGGCCCTATTACAACCCCTGGTGTCACAATGGATCATTAGATTGTTAGCCTCCCTTGGGTCACAATGGTTCCTTGCTTCTCTTAACCTCTGTGGTGTCACAATGCATCCCATGCCCTTTTAGGCCACTTGATGTCACAATGAATCATTTGATCCTTGGCCTTCATGGTGTCATAATAGATCCTTGCTTCTATAGGTCCCCATGCTGTCACAGTTCATCCGTGGTCCTTTTGAGCCCCCTGGTGTCAAAAGGGATTGTTAGATTGTTAGCCTGCATTGGGTCACAATTTTTCCTTGCTTCTCTTAACCTCTGTGGTGTCACAATGCATCCCATGCCCTTTTAGGCCACTTGGTGTTACAATGAATCATTTGAGTCTTGGCCTCTATGGTGTCATAATGTTTCCATGTTTTTCTTGGGCTCCATGCTTTCACAATTCATCCCTGGCCCTATTACAACCCCTGGTGTCACAATGGATCATTAGATTGTTAGCCTGCATTGGGTCACAATGGTTCCTTGCTTCTCTTAACCTCTGTGGTGTCACAATGCATTCCAAGCCCTTTTAGGCCACTTGATGTCACAATGAATCATTTGATCCTTGGCCTTCATGGTGTCATAATAGATCCTTGCTTCTATAGGTCCCCATGCTGTCACAGTTCATCCGTGGTCCTTTTGCGCCCCCTGGTGTCAAAAGGGATTCTTAGATTGTTAGCCTGCATTGGGTCACAATGGTTCCTTGCTTCTCTTAACCTCTGTGGTGTCACAATGCATCCCATGCCCTTTTAGGCCACTTGGTGTTACAATGAATCATTTGAGTCTTGGCCTCTATGGTGTCAAAATGTTTCCATGTTTTTCTTGGGCCCCATGCTTTCACAATTCATCCCTGGCCCTATTACAATCCCTGTTGTCACAATGGATCATTAAATTGTTAGCATCCCTTGGGTCACAATGGTTCCTTGCTTCTCTTAACCTGTGTGGTGTCACAATGCATCCCATGCCCTTTAAGGCCACTTGGTGTTACAATGAATCATTTGAGTCTTGGCCTCTATGTTGTCATAATATTTCCATGATTAATTGTGCCCCATGCTTTCACAATTCATCCCTGGCCCTATTACAACCCCTGGTGTCACAATGGATCATTAGATTGTTAGCCTCCCTTGGGTCACAATGGTTCCTTGCTTCTCTTAACCTCTGTGGTGTCACAATGCATTCCAAGCCCTTTTAGGCCACTTGATGTCACAATGAATCATTTGATTCTTGGCCTTCATGGTGTCATAATAGATCCTTGCTTCTATAGGTCCCCATGCTGTCACAGTTCATCTGTGGTCCTTTTGCGTGCCCTGGTGTCAAAAGGGAATCTTAGATAGTTAGCCTGCATTGGGTCACAATGGTTCCTTGCTTCTCTTAACCTCTGTGGTGTCACAATGCATCCCATGCCCTTTTAGTCCACTTGGTTTTACAATGAATCATTTGAGTCTTGGCCTCTATGGTGTCATAATGTTTCCATGTTTTTCTTGGTCCCCATGCTTTCACAATTCATCCCTGGCCCTATTACAACCCCTGGTGTCACAATGGATCATTAGATTGTTAGCCTCCCTTGGGTCACAATGGTTCCTTGCTTCTCTTAACCTCTGTGGTGTCACAATGCATTCCAAGCCCTTTTAGGCCACTTGATGTCACAATGAATCATTTGATTCTTGGCCTTCATGGTGTCATAATAGATCCTTGCTTCTATAGGTCCCCATGCTGTCACAGTTCATCCGTGGTCCTTTTGCGCCCCCTGGTGTCAAAAGGGATTCTTAGATTGTTAGCCTGCATTGGGTCACAATGGTTCCTTGCTTCTCTTAACCTCTGTGGTGTCACAATGCATCCCATGCCCTTTTAGGCCACTTGATGTCTCAATGAATCATTTGATCCTTGGCCTTCATGGTGTCATAATAGATCCTTGCTTCTATAGGTCCCCATGCTTTCACAGTTCATTCGTGGTCCTTTTTCGCCCCCTGGTGTCAAAAGGGATTCTTAGATTGTTAGCCTGCATTGGGTCATAATGGTTCCTTGCTTCTCTTAACCTCTGTGGTGTCACAATGCATCCCATGCCCTTTTAGGCCACTTGGTGTTACAATGAATCATTTGATCCTTGGCCTCTATGGTGTCATAATGTTTCCATGTTTTTCTTGGGCGCCATGCTTTCACAATTCATCCCTGGCACTATTACAAACCCTGGTGTCACAATGGATCATTAGATTGTTAGCCTCCCTTGGGTCACAATGGTTCCTTGCTTCTCTTATCCTCTGTGGTGTCACAATGCATTCCAAGCCCTTTTAGGCCACTTCATGTCACAATGAATCATTTGATTCTTGGCCTTCATGGTGTCATAATAGATCCTTGCTTCTATAGGTCCCCATGCTGTCACAGTTCATCCGTGGTCCTTTTGCGCCCCCTGGTGTCAAAAGGGATTCTTAGATTGTTAGCCTGCATTGGGTCACAATGGTTCCTTGCTTCTCTTAACCTCTGTGGTGTCACAATGCATCCCATGCCCTTTTAGGCCACTTGATGTCACAATGAATCATTTGATTCTTGGCCTTCATGGTGTCATAATAGATCCTTGCTTCTATAGGTCCCCATGCTGTCACAGTTCATCCGTGGTCCTTTTGCGCCCCCTGGTGTCAAAAGGGATTCTTAGATTGTTAGCCTCCCTTGGGTCACAATGGTTCCTTGCTTCTCTTAACCTCTGTGGTGTCACAATGCATTCCAAGCCCTTTTAGGCCACTTGATGTCACAATGAATCATTTGATTCTTGGCCTTCATGGTGTCATAATAGATCCTTGCTTCTATAGGTCCCCATGCTGTCACAGTTCATCCGTGGTCCTTTTGAGCCCCCTGGTGTCAAAAGGGATTGTTAGATTGTTAGCCTGCATTGGGTCACAATTTTTCCTTGCTTCTCTTAACCTCTGTGGTGTCACAATGCATCCCATGCCCTTTTAGGCCACTTGGTGTTACAATGAATCATTTGAGTCTTGGCCTCTATGGTGTGATAATGTTTCCATGTTTTTCTTGGGCTCCATGCTTTCACAATTCATCCCTGGCCCTATTACAACCCCTGGTGTCACAATGGATCATTAGATTGTTAGCCTCCCTTGGGTCACAATGGTTCCTTGCTTCTCTTAACCTCTGTGGTGTCACAATGCATTCCAAGCCCTTTTAGGCCACTTGATGTCACAATGAATCATTTGATTCTTGGCCTTCATGGTGTCATAATAGATCCTTGCTTCTATAGGTCCCCATGCTGTCACAGTTCATCCGTGGTCCTTTTGCGCCCCCTGGTGTCAAAAGGGATTCTTAGATTGTTAGCCTGCATTGGGTCACAATGGTTCCTTGCTTCTCTTAACCTCTGTGGTGTCACAATGCATCCCATGCCCTTTTAGGCCACTTGGTGTTACAATGAATCATTTGAGTCTTGGCCTCTATGGTGTCAAAATGTTTCCATGTTTTTCTTGGGCCCCATGCTTTCACAATTCATCCCTGGCCCTATTACAATCCCTGTTGTCACAATGGATCATTAAATTGTTAGCATCCCTTGGGTCACAATGGTTCCTTGCTTCTCTTAACCTGTGTGGTGTCACAATGCATCCCATGCCCTTTAAGGCCACTTGGTGTTACAATGAATCATTTGAGTCTTGGCCTCTATGTTGTCATAATATTTCCATGATTAATTGTGCCCCATGCTTTCACAATTCATCCCTGGCCCTATTACAACCCCTGGTGTCACAATGGATCATTAGATTGTTAGCCTCCCTTGGGTCACAATGGTTCCTTGCTTCTCTTAACCTCTGTGGTGTCACAATGCATTCCAAGCCCTTTTAGGCCACTTGATGTCACAATGAATCATTTGATTCTTGGCCTTCATGGTGTCATAATAGATCCTTGCTTCTATAGGTCCCCATGCTGTCACAGTTCATCCGTGGTCCTTTTGCGCCCCCTGGTGTCAAAAGGGATTCTTAGATTGTTAGCCTCCCTTGGGTCACAATGGTTCCCAGCTTCTCTTAACCTCTGTGGTGTCACAATGCATCCCATGCCCTTTAAGGCCACTTGGTGTTACAATGAATCATTTGAGTCTTGGCCTCTATGTTGTCATAATATTTCCATGATTAATTGTGCCCCATGCTTTCACAATTCATCCCTGGCCCTATTACAACCCCTGGTGACTCAGGGGATCATTAGATTGTTAGCCTCCCTTGGGTCACAATGGTTCCTTGCTTCTCTTAACCTCTGTGGTGTCACAATGCATTCCAAGCCCTTTTAGGCCACTTGATGTCACAATGAATCATTTGATTCTTGGCCTTCATGGTGTCATAATAGATCCTTGCTTCTATAGGTCCCCATGCTGTCACAGTTCATCGGAGGTCCTTTTGCGCCCCCTGGTGTCAAAAGGGATTCTTAGATTGTTAGCCTGCATTGGGTCACAATGGTTCCTTGCTTCTCTTAACCTCTGTGGTGTCACAATGCATCCCATGCCCTTTTAGGCCACTTGATGTCACAATGAATCATTTGATTCTTGGCCTTCATGGTGTCATAATAGATCCTTGCTTCTATAGGTCCCCATGCTGTCACAGTTCATCCGTGGTCCTTTTGCACCCCCTGGTGTCAAAAGGGAATCTTAGATAGTTAGCCTGCATTGGGTCACAATGGTTCCTTGCTTCTCTTAACCTCTGTGGTGGCACAATGCATCCCATGCCCTTTTAGGCCACTTGGTGTTACAATGAATCATTTGAGTCTTGGCCTCTATGGTGTCAAAATGTTTCCATGTTTTTCTTGGGCCCCATGCTTTCACAATTCATCCCTGGCCCTATTACAACCCCTGGTGTCACAATGGATCATTAGATTGTTAGCCTCCCTTGGGTCACAATGGTTCCTTGCTTCTCTTAACCCCTGTGGTGTCACAATGCATCCCATGCCCTTTTAGGCCACATGGTGTTACAATGAATCATTTGAGTCTTGGCCTCTATGGTGTCAAAATGTTTCCATGTTTTTTTGGGCTCCATGCTTTCACAATTCATCCCTGGCCCTATTACAACCCCTGGTGTCACAATGGATCATTAGATTGTTAGCCTCCCTTGGGTCACAATGGTTCCTTGCTTCTCTTAACCTCTGTGGTGTCACAATGCATTCCAAGCCCTTTTAGGCCACTTGATGTCACAATGAATCATTTGATCCTTGGCCTTCATGGTGTCATAATAGATCCTTGCTTCTATAGGTCCCCATGCTGTCACAGTTCATCGGAGGTCCTTTTGCGCCCCCTGGTGTCAAAAGGGATTGTTAGATTGTTAGCCTGCATTGGGTCACAATTGTTCCTTGCTTCTCTTAACCTCTGTGGTGTCACAATGCATCCCATGCCCTTTTAGTCCACTTGGTGTTACAATGAATCATTTGAATCTTGGCCTCTATGGTGTCATAATGTTTCCATGTTTTTCTTGGTCCCCATGCTTTCACAATTCATGCCTGGCCCTATTACAACCCCTGGTGTCACAATGGATCATTAGATTGTTAGCCTCCCTTGGGTCACAATGGTTCCTTGCTTCTCTTAACCTCTGTGGTGTCACAATGCATCCCATGCCCTTTTAGGCCACTTGATGTCACAATGAATCATTTGATCCTTGGCCTTCATGGTGTCATAATAGATCCTTGCTTCTATAGGTCCCCATGCTGTCACAGTTCATCCGTGGTCCTTTTGAGCCCCCTGGTGTCAAAAGGGATTGTTAGATTGTTAGCCTGCATTGGGTCACAATTGTTCCTTGCTTCTCTTAACCTCTGTGGTGTCACAATGCATCCCATGCCCTTTTAGGCCACTTGGTGTTACAATGAATCTTTTGAGTCTTGGCCTCTATGGTGTCATAATGTTTCCATGTTTTTCTTGGGCTCCATGCTTTCACAATTCATCCCTGGCCCTATTACAACCCCTGGTGTCACAATGGATCATTAGATTGTTAGCCTGCATTGGGTCACAATGGTTCCTTGCTTCTCTTAACCTCTGTGGTGTCACAATGCATTCCAAGCCCTTTTAGGCCACTTGATGTCACAATGAATCATTTGATCCTTGGCCTTCATGGTGTCATAATAGATCCTTGCTTCTATAGGTCCCCATGCTGTCACAGTTCATCCGTGGTCCTTTTGCGCCCCCTGGTGTCAAAAGGGATTCTTAGATTGTTAGCCTGCATTGGGTCACAATGGTTCCTTGCTTCTCTTAACCTCTGTGGTGTCACAATGCATCCCATGCCCTTTTAGGCCACTTGGTGTTACAATGAATCATTTGAGTCTTGGCCTCTATGGTGTCAAAATGTTTCCATGTTTTTCTTGGGCCCCATGCTTTCACAATTCATCCCTGGCCCTATTACAATCCCTGTTGTCACAATGGATCATTAAATTGTTAGCATCCCTTGGGTCACAATGGTTCCTTGCTTCTCTTAACCTGTGTGGTGTCACAATGCATCCCATGCCCTTTAAGGCCACTTGGTGTTACAATGAATCATTTGAGTCTTGGCCTCTATGTTGTCATAATATTTCCATGATTAATTGTGCCCCATGCTTTCACAATTCATCCCTGGCCCTATTACAACCCCTGGTGTCACAATGGATCATTAGATTGTTAGCCTCCCTTGGGTCACAATGGTTCCTTGCTTCTCTTAACCTCTGTGGTGTCACAATGCATTCCAAGCCCTTTTAGGCCACTTGATGTCACAATGAATCATTTGATTCTTGGCCTTCATGGTGTCATAATAGATCCTTGCTTCTATAGGTCCCCATGCTGTCACAGTTCATCTGTGGTCCTTTTGCGTGCCCTGGTGTCAAAAGGGAATCTTAGATAGTTAGCCTGCATTGGGTCACAATGGTTCCTTGCTTCTCTTAACCTCTGTGGTGTCACAATGCATCCCATGCCCTTTTAGTCCACTTGGTTTTACAATGAATCATTTGAGTCTTGGCCTCTATGGTGTCATAATGTTTCCATGTTTTTCTTGGTCCCCATGCTTTCACAATTCATCCCTGGCCCTATTACAACCCCTGGTGTCACAATGGATCATTAGATTGTTAGCCTCCCTTGGGTCACAATGGTTCCTTGCTTCTCTTAACCTCTGTGGTGTCACAATGCATTCCAAGCCCTTTTAGGCCACTTGATGTCACAATGAATCATTTGATTCTTGGCCTTCATGGTGTCATAATAGATCCTTGCTTCTATAGGTCCCCATGCTGTCACAGTTCATCGGAGGACCTTTTGCGCCCCCTGGTGTCAAAAGGGATTCTTAGATTGTTAGCCTGCATTGGGTCACAATGGTTCCTTGCTTCTCTTAACCTCTGTGGTGTCACAATGCATCCCATGCCCTTTTAGGCCACTTGATGTCACAATGAATCATTTGATTCTTGGCCTTCATGGTGTCATAATAGATCCTTGCTTCTATAGGTCCCCATGCTGTCACAGTTCATCCGTGGTCCTTTTGCACCCCCTGGTGTCAAAAGGGAATCTTAGATAGTTAGCCTGCATTGGGTCACAATGGTTCCTTGCTTCTCTTAACCTCTGTGGTGGCACAATGCATCCCATGCCCTTTTAGGCCACTTGGTGTTACAATGAATCATTTGAGTCTTGGCCTCTATGGTGTCAAAATGTTTCCATGTTTTTCTTGGGCCCCATGCTTTCACAATTCATCCCTGGCCCTATTACAACCCCTGGTGTCACAATGGATCATTAGATTGTTAGCCTCCCTTGGGTCACAATGGTTCCTTGCTTCTCTTAACCCCTGTGGTGTCACAATGCATCCCATGCCCTTTTAGGCCACTTGGTGTTACAATGAATCATTTGAGTCTTGGCCTCTATGGTGTCAAAATGTTTCCATGTTTTTTTGGGCTCCATGATTTCACAATTCATCCCTGGCCCTATTACAACCCCTGGTGTCACAATGGATCATTAGATTGTTAGCCTCCCTTGGGTCACAATGGTTCCTTGCTTCTCTTAACCTCTGTGGTGTCACAATGCATTCCAAGCCCTTTTAGGCCACTTGATGTCACAATGAATCATTTGATTCTTGGCCTTCATGGTGTCATAATAGATCCTTGCTTCTATAGGTCCCCATGCTGTCACAGTTCATCTGTGGTCCTTTTGCGTGCCCTGGTGTCAAAAGGGAATCTTAGATAGTTAGCCTGCATTGGGTCACAATGGTTCCTTGCTTGTCTTAACCTCTGTGGTGTCACAATGCATCCCATGCCCTTTTAGTCCACTTGGTGTTACAATGAATCATTTGAATCTTGGCCTCTATGGTGTCATAATGTTTCCATGTTTTTCTTGGTCCCCATGCTTTCACAATTCATGCCTGGCCCTATTACAACCCCTGGTGTCACAATGGATCATTAGATTGTTAGCCTCCCTTGGGTCACAATGGTTCCTTGCTTCTCTTAACCTCTGTGGTGTCACAATGCATCCCATGCCCTTTTAGGCCACTTGATGTCACAATGAATCATTTGATCCTTGGCCTTCATGGTGTCATAATAGATCCTTGCTTCTATAGGTCCCCATGCTGTCACAGTTCATCCGTGGTCCTTTTGAGCCCCCTGGTGTCAAAAGGGATTGTTAGATTGTTAGCCTGCATTGGGTCACAATTGTTCCTTGCTTCTCTTAACCTCTGTGGTGTCACAATGCATCCCATGCCCTTTTAGGCCACTTGGTGTTACAATGAATCATTTGAGTCTTGGCCTCTATGGTGTCATAATGTTTCCATGTTTTTCTTGGGCTCCATGCTTTCACAATTCATCCCTGGCCCTATTACAACCCCTGGTGTCACAATGGATCATTAGATTGTTAGCCTGCATTGGGTCACAATGGTTCCTTGCTTCTCTTAACCTCTGTGGTGTCACAATGCATTCCAAGCCCTTTTAGGCCACTTGATGTCACAATGAATCATTTGATCCTTGGCCTCTATGTTGTCATAATAGATCCTTGCTTCTATAGGTCCCCATGCTGTCACAGTTCATCCGTGGTCCTTTTGCGCCCCCTGGTGTCAAAAGGGATTCTTAGATTGTTAGCCTGCATTGGGTCACAATGGTTCCTTGCTTCTCTTAACCTCTGTGGTGTCACAATGCATCCCATGCCCTTTTAGGCCACTTGGTGTTACAATGAATCATTTGAGTCTTGGCCTCTATGGTGTCAAAATGTTTCCATGTTTTTCTTGGGCCCCATGCTTTCACAATTCATCCCTGGCCCTATTACAATCCCTGTTGTCACAATGGATCATTAAATTGTTAGCATCCCTTGGGTCACAATGGTTCCTTGCTTCTCTTAACCTGTGTGGTGTCACAATGCATCCCATGCCCTTTAAGGCCACTTGGTGTTACAATGAATCATTTGAGTCTTGGCCTCTATGTTGTCATAATATTTCCATGATTAATTGTGCCCCATGCTTTCACAATTCATCCCTGGCCCTATTACAACCCCTGGTGTCACAATGGATCATTAGATTGTTAGCCTCCCTTGGGTCACAATGGTTCCTTGCTTCTCTTAACCTCTGTGGTGTCACAATGCATTCCAAGCCCTTTTAGGCCACTTGATGTCACAATGAATCATTTGATTCTTGGCCTTCATGGTGTCATAATAGATCCTTGCTTCTATAGGTCCCCATGCTGTCACAGTTCATCTGTGGTCCTTTTGCGTGCCCTGGTGTCAAAAGGGAATCTTAGATAGTTAGCCTGCATTGGGTCACAATGGTTCCTTGCTTCTCTTAACCTCTGTGGTGTCACAATGCATCCCATGCCCTTTTAGTCCACTTGGTTTTACAATGAATCATTTGAGTCTTGGCCTCTATGGTGTCATAATGTTTCCATGTTTTTCTTGGTCCCCATGCTTTCACAATTCATCCCTGGCCCTATTACAACCCCTGGTGTCACAATGGATCATTAGATTGTTAGCCTCCCTTGGGTCACAATGGTTCCTTGCTTCTCTTAACCTCTGTGGTGTCACAATGCATTCCAAGCCCTTTTAGGCCACTTGATGTCACAATGAATCATTTGATTCTTGGCCTTCATGGTGTCATAATAGATCCTTGCTTCTATAGGTCCCCATGCTGTCACAGTTCATCCGTGGTCCTTTTGCGCCCCCTGGTGTCAAAAGGGATTCTTAGATTGTTAGCCTGCATTGGGTCACAATGGTTCCTTGCTTCTCTTAACCTCTGTGGTGTCACAATGCATCCCATGCCCTTTTAGGCCACTTGATGTCTCAATGAATCATTTGATCCTTGGCCTTCATGGTGTCATAATAGATCCTTGCTTCTATAGGTCCCCATGCTTTCACAGTTCATTCGTGGTCCTTTTTCGCCCCCTGGTGTCAAAAGGGATTCTCTAGATTGTTAGCCTGCATTGGGTCATAATGGTTCCTTGCTTCTCTTAACCTCTGTGGTGTCACAATGCATCCCATGCCCTTTTAGGCCACTTGGTGTTACAATGAATCATTTGATCCTTGGCCTCTATGGTGTCATAATGTTTCCATGTTTTTCTTGGGCGCCATGCTTTCACAATTCATCCCTGGCACTATTACAAACCCTGGTGTCACAATGGATCATTAGATTGTTAGCCTCCCTTGGGTCACAATGGTTCCTTGCTTCTCTTATCCTCTGTGGTGTCACAATGCATTCCAAGCCCTTTTAGGCCACTTCATGTCACAATGAATCATTTGATTCTTGGCCTTCATGGTGTCATAATAGATCCTTGCTTCTATATGTCCCCATGCTGTCACAGTTCATCCGTGGTCCTTTTGCGCCCCCTGGTGTCAAAAGGGATTCTTAGATTGTTAGCCTGCATTGGGTCACAATGGTTCCTTGCTTCTCTTAACCTCTGTGGTGTCACAATGCATCCCATGCCCTTTTAGGCCACTTGATGTCACAATGAATCATTTGATTCTTGGCCTTCATGGTGTCATAATAGATCCTTGCTTCTATAGGTCCCCATGCTGTCACAGTTCATCCGTGGTCCTTTTGCGCCCCCTGGTGTCAAAAGGGATTCTTAGATTGTTAGCCTCCCTTGGGTCACAATGGTTCCTTGCTTCTCTTAACCTCTGTGGTGTCACAATGCATTCCAAGCCCTTTTAGGCCACTTGATGTCACAATGAATCATTTGATTCTTGGCCTTCATGGTGTCATAATAGATCCTTGCTTCTATAGGTCCCCATGCTGTCACAGTTCATCCGTGGTCCTTTTGAGCCCCCTGGTGTCAAAAGGGATTGTTAGATTGTTAGCCTGCATTGGGTCACAATTTTTCCTTGCTTCTCTTAACCTCTGTGGTGTCACAATGCATCCCATGCCCTTTTAGGCCACTTGGTGTTACAATGAATCATTTGAGTCTTGGCCTCTATGGTGTGATAATGTTTCCATGTTTTTCTTGGGCTCCATGCTTTCACAATTCATCCCTGGCCCTATTACAACCCCTGGTGTCACAATGGATCATTAGATTGTTAGCCTCCCTTGGGTCACAATGGTTCCTTGCTTCTCTTAACCTCTGTGGTGTCACAATGCATTCCAAGCCCTTTTAGGCCACTTGATGTCACAATGAATCATTTGATTCTTGGCCTTCATGGTGTCATAATAGATCCTTGCTTCTATAGGTCCCCATGCTGTCACAGTTCATCCGTGGTCCTTTTGCGCCCCCTGGTGTCAAAAGGGATTCTTAGATTGTTAGCCTGCATTGGGTCACAATGGTTCCTTGCTTCTCTTAACCTCTGTGGTGTCACAATGCATCCCATGCCCTTTTAGGCCACTTGGTGTTACAATGAATCATTTGAGTCTTGGCCTCTATGGTGTCAAAATGTTTCCATGTTTTTCTTGGGCCCCATGCTTTCACAATTCATCCCTGGCCCTATTACAATCCCTGTTGTCACAATGGATCATTAAATTGTTAGCATCCCTTGGGTCACAATGGTTCCTTGCTTCTCTTAACCTGTGTGGTGTCACAATGCATCCCATGCCCTTTAAGGCCACTTGGTGTTACAATGAATCATTTGAGTCTTGGCCTCTATGTTGTCATAATATTTCCATGATTAATTGTGCCCCATGCTTTCACAATTCATCCCTGGCCCTATTACAACCCCTGGTGTCACAGGGGATCATTAGATTGTTAGCCTCCCTTGGGTCACAATGGTTCCTTGCTTCTCTTAACCTCTCTGGTGTCACAATGCAACCCATGCCCTTTTAGGCCACTTGATGTCACAATGAATCATTTGATTCTTGGCCTTCATGGTGTCATAATAGATCCTTGCTTCTATAGGTCCCCATGCTGTCACAGTTCATCCGTGGTCCTTTTGCGCCCCCTGGTGTCAAAAGGGATTCTTAGATTGTTAGCCTCCCTTGGGTCACAATGGTTCCCAGCTTCTCTTAACCTCTGTGGTGTCACAATGCATCCCATGCCCTTTAAGGCCACTTGGTGTTACAATGAATCATTTGAGTCTTGGCCTCTATGTTGTCATAATATTTCCATGATTAATTGTGCCCCATGCTTTCACAATTCATCCCTGGCCCTATTACAACCCCTGGTGACTCAGGGGATCATTAGATTGTTAGCCTCCCTTGGGTCACAATGGTTCCTTGCTTCTCTTAACCTCTGTGGTGTCACAATGCATTCCAAGCCCTTTTAGGCCACTTGATGTCACAATGAATCATTTGATTCTTGGCCTTCATGGTGTCATAATAGATCCTTGCTTCTATAGGTCCCCATGCTGTCACAGTTCATCGGAGGTCCTTTTGCGCCCCCTGGTGTCAAAAGGGATTCTTAGATTGTTAGCCTGCATTGGGTCACAATGGTTCCTTGCTTCTCTTAACCTCTGTGGTGTCACAATGCATCCCATGCCCTTTTAGGCCACTTGATGTCACAATGAATCATTTGATTCTTGGCCTTCATGGTGTCATAATAGATCCTTGCTTCTATAGGTCCCCATGCTGTCACAGTTCATCCGTGGTCCTTTTGCACCCCCTGGTGTCAAAAGGGAATCTTAGATAGTTAGCCTGCATTGGGTCACAATGGTTCCTTGCTTCTCTTAACCTCTGTGGTGGCACAATGCATCCCATGCCCTTTTAGGCCACTTGGTGTTACAATGAATCATTTGAGTCTTGGCCTCTATGGTGTCAAAATGTTTCCATGTTTTTCTTGGGCCCCATGCTTTCACAATTCATCCCTGGCCCTATTACAACCCCTGGTGTCACAATGGATCATTAGATTGTTAGCCTCCCTTGGGTCACAATGGTTCCTTGCTTCTCTTAACCCCTGTGGTGTCACAATGCATCCCATGCCCTTTTAGGCCACTTGGTGTTACAATGAATCATTTGAGTCTTGGCCTCTATGGTGTCAAAATGTTTCCATGTTTTTTTGGGCTCCATGCTTTCACAATTCATCCCTGGCCCTATTACAACCCCTGGTGTCACAATGGATCATTAGATTGTTAGCCTCCCTTGGGTCACAATGGTTCCTTGCTTCTCTTAACCTCTGTGGTGTCACAATGCATTCCAAGCCCTTTTAGGCCACTTGATGTCACAATGAATCATTTGATCCTTGGCCTTCATGGTGTCATAATAGATCCTTGCTTCTATAGGTCCCCATGCTGTCACAGTTCATCGGAGGTCCTTTTGCGCCCCCTGGTGTCAAAAGGGATTGTTAGATTGTTAGCCTGCATTGGGTCACAATTGTTCCTTGCTTCTCTTAACCTCTGTGGTGTCACAATGCATCCCATGCCCTTTTAGTCCACTTGGTGTTACAATGAATCATTTGAATCTTGGCCTCTATGGTGTCATAATGTTTCCATGTTTTTCTTGGTCCCCATGCTTTCACAATTCATGCCTGGCCCTATTACAACCCCTGGTGTCACAATGGATCATTAGATTGTTAGCCTCCCTTGGGTCACAATGGTTCCTTGCTTCTCTTAACCTCTGTGGTATCACAATGCATCCCATGCCCTTTTAGGCCACTTGATGTCACAATGAATCATTTGATCCTTGGCCTTCATGGTGTCATAATAGATCCTTGCTTCTATAGGTCCCCATGCTGTCACAGTTCATCCGTGGTCCTTTTGAGCCCCCTGGTGTCAAAAGGGATTGTTAGATTGTTAGCCTGCATTGGGTCACAATTGTTCCTTGCTTCTCTTAACCTCTGTGGTGTCACAATGCATCCCATGCCCTTTTAGGCCACTTGGTGTTACAATGAATCATTTGAGTCTTGGCCTCTATGGTGTCATAATGTTTCCATGTTTTTCTTGGGCTCCATGCTTTCACAATTCATCCCTGGCCCTATTACAACCCCTGGTGTCACAATGGATCATTAGATTGTTAGCCTGCATTGGGTCACAATGGTTCCTTGCTTCTCTTAACCTCTGTGGTGTCACAATGCATTCCAAGCCCTTTTAGGCCACTTGATGTCACAATGAATCATTTGATCCTTGGCCTTCATGGTGTCATAATAGATCCTTGCTTCTATAGGTCCCCATGCTGTCACAGTTCATCCGTGGTCCTTTTGCGCCCCCTGGTGTCAAAAGGGATTCTTAGATTGTTAGCCTGCATTGGGTCACAATGGTTCCTTGCTTCTCTTAACCTCTGTGGTGTCACAATGCATCCCATGCCCTTTTAGGCCACTTGGTGTTACAATGAATCATTTGAGTCTTGGCCTCTATGGTGTCAAAATGTTTCCATGTTTTTCTTGGGCCCCATGCTTTCACAATTCATCCCTGGCCCTATTACAATCCCTGTTGTCACAATGGATCATTAAATTGTTAGCATCCCTTGGGTCACAATGGTTCCTTGCTTCTCTTAACCTGTGTGGTGTCACAATGCATCCCATGCCCTTTAAGGCCACTTGGTGTTACAATGAATCATTTGAGTCTTGGCCTCTATGTTGTCATAATATTTCCATGATTAATTGTGCCCCATGCTTTCACAATTCATCCCTGGCCCTATTACAACCCCTGGTGTCACAATGGATCATTAGATTGTTAGCCTCCCTTGGGTCACAATGGTTCCTTGCTTCTCTTAACCTCTGTGGTGTCACAATGCATTCCAAGCCCTTTTAGGCCACTTGATGTCACAATGAATCATTTGATTCTTGGCCTTCATGGTGTCATAATAGATCCTTGCTTCTATAGGTCCCCATGCTGTCACAGTTCATCTGTGGTCCTTTTGCGTGCCCTGGTGTCAAAAGGGAATCTTAGATAGTTAGCCTGCATTGGGTCACAATGGTTCCTTGCTTCTCTTAACCTCTGTGGTGTCACAATGCATCCCATGCCCTTTTAGTCCACTTGGTTTTACAATGAATCATTTGAGTCTTGGCCTCTATGGTGTCATAATGTTTCCATGTTTTTCTTGGTCCCCATGCTTTCACAATTCATCCCTGGCCCTATTACAACCCCTGGTGTCACAATGGATCATTAGATTGTTAGCCTCCCTTGGGTCACAATGGTTCCTTGCTTCTCTTAACCTCTGTGGTGTCACAATGCATTCCAAGCCCTTTTAGGCCACTTGATGTCACAATGAATCATTTGATTCTTGGCCTTCATGGTGTCATAATAGATCCTTGCTTCTATAGGTCCCCATGCTGTCACAGTTCATCCGTGGTCCTTTTGCGCCCCCTGGTGTCAAAAGGGATTCTTAGATTGTTAGCCTGCATTGGGTCACAATGGTTCCTTGCTTCTCTTAACCTCTGTGGTGTCACAATGCATCCCATGCCCTTTTAGGCCACTTGATGTCACAATGAATCATTTGATCCTTGGCCTTCATGGTGTCATAATAGATCCTTGCTTCTATAGGTCCCCATGCTTTCACAGTTCATTCGTGGTCCTTTTTCGCCCCCTGGTGTCAAAAGGGATTCTTAGATTGTTAGCCTGCATTGGGTCATAATGGTTCCTTGCTTCTCTTAACCTCTGTGGTGTCACAATGCATCCCATGCCCTTTTAGGCCACTTGGTGTTACAATGAATCATTTGAGTCTTGGCCTCTATGGTGTCATAATGTTTCCATGTTTTTCTTGGGCGCCATGCTTTCACAATTCATCCCTGGCACTATTACAAACCCTGGTGTCACAATGGATCATTAGATTGTTAGCCTCCCTTGGGTCACAATGGTTCCTTGCTTCTCTTATCCTCTGTGGTGTCACAATGCATTCCAAGCCCTTTTAGGCCACTTCATGTCACAATGAATCATTTGATTCTTGGCCTTCATGGTGTCATAATAGATCCTTGCTTCTATAGGTCCCCATGCTGTCACAGTTCATCCGTGGTCCTTTTGCGCCCCCTGGTGTCAAAAGGGATTCTTAGATTGTTAGCCTGCATTGGGTCACAATGGTTCCTTGCTTCTCTTAACCTCTGTGGTGTCACAATGCATCCCATGCCCTTTTAGGCCACTTGATGTCACAATGAATCATTTGATTCTTGGCCTTCATGGTGTCATAATAGATCCTTGCTTCTATAGGTCCCCATGCTGTCACAGTTCATCCGTGGTCCTTTTGCGCCCCCTGGTGTCAAAAGGGATTCTTAGATTGTTAGCCTCCCTTGGGTCACAATGGTTCCTTGCTTCTCTTAACCTCTGTGGTGTCACAATGCATTCCAAGCCCTTTTAGGCCACTTGATGTCACAATGAATCATTTGATTCTTGGCCTTCATGGTGTCATAATAGATCCTTGCTTCTATAGGTCCCCATGCTGTCACAGTTCATCCGTGGTCCTTTTGAGCCCCCTGGTGTCAAAAGGGATTGTTAGATTGTTAGCCTGCATTGGGTCACAATTTTTCCTTGCTTCTCTTAACCTCTGTGGTGTCACAATGCATCCCATGCCCTTTTAGGCCACTTGGTGTTACAATGAATCATTTGAGTCTTGGCCTCTATGGTGTGATAATGTTTCCATGTTTTTCTTGGGCTCCATGCTTTCACAATTCATCCCTGGCCCTATTACAACCCCTGGTGTCACAATGGATCATTAGATTGTTAGCCTCCCTTGGGTCACAATGGTTCCTTGCTTCTCTTAACCTCTGTGGTGTCACAATGCATTCCAAGCCCTTTTAGGCCACTTGATGTCACAATGAATCATTTGATTCTTGGCCTTCATGGTGTCATAATAGATCCTTGCTTCTATAGGTCCCCATGCTGTCACAGTTCATCCGTGGTCCTTTTGCGCCCCCTGGTGTCAAAAGGGATTCTTAGATTGTTAGCCTGCATTGGGTCACAATGGTTCCTTGCTTCTCTTAACCTCTGTGGTGTCACAATGCATCCCATGCCCTTTTAGGCCACTTGGTGTTACAATGAATCATTTGAGTCTTGGCCTCTATGGTGTCAAAATGTTTCCATGTTTTTCTTGGGCCCCATGCTTTCACAATTCATCCCTGGCCCTATTACAATCCCTGTTGTCACAATGGATCATTAAATTGTTAGCATCCCTTGGGTCACAATGGTTCCTTGCTTCTCTTAACCTGTGTGGTGTCACAATGCATCCCATGCCCTTTAAGGCCACTTGGTGTTACAATGAATCATTTGAGTCTTGGCCTCTATGTTGTCATAATATTTCCATGATTAATTGTGCCCCATGCTTTCACAATTCATCCCTGGCCCTATTACAACCCCTGGTGTCACAGGGGATCATTAGATTGTTAGCCTCCCTTGGGTCACAATGGTTCCTTGCTTCTCTTAACCTCTCTGGTGTCACAATGCAACCCATGTCCTTTTAGGCCACTTGATGTCACAATGAATCATTTGATTCTTGGCCTTCATGGTGTCATAATAGATCCTTGCTTCTATAGGTCCCCATGCTTTCACAGTTCATCCGTGGTCCTTTTGCGCCCCCTGGTGTCAAAAGGGATTCTTAGATTGTTAGCCTCCCTTGGGTCACAATGGTTCCCAGCTTCTCTTAACCTCTGTGGTGTCACAATGCATCCCATGCCCTTTAAGGCCACTTGGTGTTACAATGAATCATTTGAGTCTTGGCCTCTATGTTGTCATAATATTTCCATGATTAATTGTGCCCCATGCTTTCACAATTCATCCCTGGCCCTATTACAACCCCTGGTGACTCAGGGGATCATTAGATTGTTAGCCTCCCTTGGGTCACAATGGTTCCTTGCTTCTCTTAACCTCTGTGGTGTCACAATGCATTCCAAGCCCTTTTAGGCCACTTGATGTCACAATGAATCATTTGATTCTTGGCCTTCATGGTGTCATAATAGATCCTTGCTTCTATAGGTCCCCATGCTGTCACAGTTCATCGGAGGTCCTTTTGCGCCCCCTGGTGTCAAAAGGGATTCTTAGATTGTTAGCCTGCATTGGGTCACAATGGTTCCTTGCTTCTCTTAACCTCTGTGGTGTCACAATGCATCCCATGCCCTTTTAGGCCACTTGATGTCACAATGAATCATTTGATTCTTGGCCTTCATGGTGTCATAATAGATCCTTGCTTCTATAGGTCCCCATGCTGTCACAGTTCATCCGTGGTCCTTTTGCACCCCCTGGTGTCAAAAGGGAATCTTAGATAGTTAGCCTGCATTGGGTCACAATGGTTCCTTGCTTCTCTTAACCTCTGTGGTGGCACAATGCATCCCATGCCCTTTTAGGCCACTTGGTGTTACAATGAATCATTTGAGTCTTGGCCTCTATGGTGTCAAAATGTTTCCATGTTTTTCTTGGGCCCCATGCTTTCACAATTCATCCCTGGCCCTATTACAACCCCTGGTGTCACAATGGATCATTAGATTGTTAGCCTCCCTTGGGTCACAATGGTTCCTTGCTTCTCTTAACCCCTGTGGTGTCACAATGCATCCCATGCCCTTTTAGGCCACTTGGTGTTACAATGAATCATTTGAGTCTTGGCCTCTATGGTGTCAAAATGTTTCCATGTTTTTTTGGGCTCCATGCTTTCACAATTCATCCCTGGCCCTATTACAACCCCTGGTGTCACAATGGATCATTAGATTGTTAGCCTCCCTTGGGTCACAATGGTTCCTTGCTTCTCTTAACCTCTGTGGTGTCACAATGCATTCCAAGCCCTTTTAGGCCACTTGATGTCACAATGAATCATTTGATCCTTGGCCTTCATGGTGTCATAATAGATCCTTGCTTCTATAGGTCCCCATGCTGTCACAGTTCATCGGAGGTCCTTTTGCGCCCCCTGGTGTCAAAAGGGATTGTTAGATTGTTAGCCTGCATTGGGTCACAATTGTTCCTTGCTTCTCTTAACCTCTGTGGTGTCACAATGCATCCCATGCCCTTTTAGTCCACTTGGTGTTACAATGAATCATTTGAATCTTGGCCTCTATGGTGTCATAATGTTTCCATGTTTTTCTTGGTCCCCATGCTTTCACAATTCATGCCTGGCCCTATTACAACCCCTGGTGTCACAATGGATCATTAGATTGTTAGCCTCCCTTGGGTCACAATGGTTCCTTGCTTCTCTTAACCTCTGTGGTGTCACAATGCATCCCATGCCCTTTTAGGCCACTTGATGTCACAATGAATCATTTGATCCTTGGCCTTCATGGTGTCATAATAGATCCTTGCTTCTATAGGTCCCCATGCTGTCACAGTTCATCCGTGGTCCTTTTGAGCCCCCTGGTGTCAAAAGGGATTGTTAGATTGTTAGCCTGCATTGGGTCACAATTGTTCCTTGCTTCTCTTAACCTCTGTGGTGTCACAATGCATCCCATGCCCTTTTAGGCCACTTGGTGTTACAATGAATCATTTGAGTCTTGGCCTCTATGGTGTCATAATGTTTCCATGTTTTTCTTGGGCTCCATGCTTTCACAATTCATCCCTGGCCCTATTACAACCCCTGGTGTCACAATGGATCATTAGATTGTTAGCCTGCATTGGGTCACAATGGTTCCTTGCTTCTCTTAACCTCTGTGGTGTCACAATGCATTCCAAGCCCTTTTAGGCCACTTGATGTCACAATGAATCATTTGATCCTTGGCCTTCATGGTGTCATAATAGATCCTTGCTTCTATAGGTCCCCATGCTGTCACAGTTCATCCGTGGTCCTTTTGCGCCCCCTGGTGTCAAAAGGGATTCTTAGATTGTTAGCCTGCATTGGGTCACAATGGTTCCTTGCTTCTCTTAACCTCTGTGGTGTCACAATGCATCCCATGCCCTTTTAGGCCACTTGGTGTTACAATGAATCATTTGAGTCTTGGCCTCTATGGTGTCAAAATGTTTCCATGTTTTTCTTAGGCCCCATGCTTTCACAATTCATCCCTGGCCCTATTACAATCCCTGTTGTCACAATGGATCATTAAAATGTTAGCATCCCTTGGGTCACAATGGTTCCTTGCTTCTCTTAACCTGTGTGGTGTCACAATGCATCCCATGCCCTTTAAGGCCACTTGGTGTTACAATGAATCATTTGAGTCTTGGCCTCTATGTTGTCATAATATTTCCATGATTAATTGTGCCCCATGCTTTCACAATTCATCCCTGGCCCTATTACAACCCCTGGTGTCACAATGGATCATTAGATTGTTAGCCTCCCTTGGGTCACAATGGTTCCTTGCTTCTCTTAACCTCTGTGGTGTCACAATGCATTCCAAGCCCTTTTAGGCCACTTGATGTCACAATGAATCATTTGATTCTTGGCCTTCATGGTGTCATAATAGATCCTTGCTTCTATAGGTCCCCATGCTGTCACAGTTCATCTGTGGTCCTTTTGCGTGCCCTGGTGTCAAAAGGGAATCTTAGATAGTTAGCCTGCATTGGGTCACAATGGTTCCTTGCTTCTCTTAACCTCTGTGGTGTCACAATGCATCCCATGCCCTTTTAGTCCACTTGGTTTTACAATGAATCATTTGAGTCTTGGCCTCTATGGTGTCATAATGTTTCCATGTTTTTCTTGGTCCCCATGCTTTCACAATTCATCCCTGGCCCTATTACAACCCCTGGTGTCACAATGGATCATTAGATTGTTAGCCTCCCTTGGGTCACAATGGTTCCTTGCTTCTCTTAACCTCTGTGGTGTCACAATGCATTCCAAGCCCTTTTAGGCCACTTGATGTCACAATGAATCATTTGATTCTTGGCCTTCATGGTGTCATAATAGATCCTTGCTTCTATAGGTCCCCATGCTGTCACAGTTCATCCGTGGTCCTTTTGCGCCCCCTGGTGTCAAAAGGGATTCTTAGATTGTTAGCCTGCATTGGGTCACAATGGTTCCTTGCTTCTCTTAACCTCTGTGGTGTCACAATGCATCCCATGCCCTTTTAGGCCACTTGATGTCACAATGAATCATTTGATCCTTGGCCTTCATGGTGTCATAATAGATCCTTGCTTCTATAGGTCCCCATGCTTTCACAGTTCATTCGTGGTCCTTTTTCGCCCCCTGGTGTCAAAAGGGATTCTTAGATTGTTAGCCTGCATTGGGTCATAATGGTTCCTTGCTTCTCTTAACCTCTGTGGTGTCACAATGCATCCCATGCCCTTTTAGGCCACTTGGTGTTACAATGAATCATTTGAGTCTTGGCCTCTATGGTGTCATAATGTTTCCATGTTTTTCTTGGGCGCCATGCTTTCACAATTCATCCCTGGCACTATTACAAACCCTGGTGTCACAATGGATCATTAGATTGTTAGCCTCCCTTGGGTCACAATGGTTCCTTGCTTCTCTTATCCTCTGTGGTGTCACAATGCATTCCAAGCCCTTTTAGGCCACTTCATGTCACAATGAATCATTTGATTCTTGGCCTTCATGGTGTCATAATAGATCCTTGCTTCTATAGGTCCCCATGCTGTCACAGTTCATCCGTGGTCCTTTTGCGCCCCCTGGTGTCAAAAGGGATTCTTAGATTGTTAGCCTGCATTGGGTCACAATGGTTCCTTGCTTCTCTTAACCTCTGTGGTGTCACAATGCATCCCATGCCCTTTTAGGCCACTTGATGTCACAATGAATCATTTGATTCTTGGCCTTCATGGTGTCATAATAGATCCTTGCTTCTATAGGTCCCCATGCTGTCACAGTTCATCCGTGGTCCTTTTGAGCCCCCTGGTGTCAAAAGGGATTCTTAGATTGTTAGCCTCCCTTGGGTCACAATTGTTCCTTGCTTCTCTTAACCTCTGTGGTGTCACAATGCATCCCATGCCCTTTTAGGCCACTTGGTGTTACAATGAATCATTTGAGTCTTGGCCTCTATGGTGTGATAATGTTTCCATGTTTTTCTTGGGCTCCATGCTTTCACAATTCATCCCTGGCCCTATTACAACCCCTGGTGTCACAATGGATCATTAGATTGTTAGCCTCCCTTGGGTCACAATGGTTCCTTGCTTCTCTTAACCTCTGTGGTGTCACAATGCATTCCAAGCCCTTTTAGGCCACTTGATGTCACAATGAATCATTTGATCCTTGGCCTTCATGGTGTCATAATAGATCCTTGCTTCTATAGGTCCCCATGCTGTCACAGTTCATCCGTGGTCCTTTTGCGCCCCCTGGTGTCAAAAGGGATTCTTAGATTGTTAGCCTGCATTGGGTCACAATGGTTCCTTGCTTCTCTTAACCTCTGTGGTGTCACAATGCATCCCATGCCCTTTTAGGCCACTTGGTGTTACAATGAATCATTTGAGTCTTGGCCTCTATGGTGTCAAAATGTTTCCATGTTTTTCTTGGGCCCCATGCTTTCACAATTCATCCCTGGCCCTATTACAATCCCTGTTGTCACAATGGATCATTAAATTGTTAGCATCCCTTGGGTCACAATGGTTCCTTGCTTCTCTTAACCTGTGTGGTGTCACAATGCATCCCATGCCCTTTAAGGCCACTTGGTGTTACAATGAATCATTTGAGTCTTGGCCTCTATGTTGTCATAATATTTCCATGATTAATTGTGCCCCATGCTTTCACAATTCATCCCTGGCCCTATTACAACCCCTGGTGTCACAGGGGATCATTAGATTGTTAGCCTCCCTTGGGTCACAATGGTTCCTTGCTTCTCTTAACCTCTCTGGTGTCACAATGCAACCCATGCCCTTTTAGGCCACTTGATGTCACAATGAATCATTTGATTCTTGGCCTTCATGGTGTCATAATAGATCCTTGCTTCTATAGGTCCCCATGCTTTCACAGTTCATCCGTGGTCCTTTTGCGCCCCCTGGTGTCAAAAGGGATTCTTAGATTGTTAGCCTCCCTTGGGTCACAATGGTTCCCAGCTTCTCTTAACCTCTGTGGTGTCACAATGCATCCCATGCCCTTTAAGGCCACTTGGTTTTACAATGAATCATTTGAGTCTTGGCCTCTATGTTGTCATAATATTTCCATGATTAATTGTGCCCCATGCTTTCACAATTCATCCCTGGCCCTATTACAACCCCTGGTGACTCAGGGGATCATTAGATTGTTAGCCTCCCTTGGGTCACAATGGTTCCTTGCTTCTCTTAACCTCTGTGGTGTCACAATGCATTCCAAGCCCTTTTAGGCCACTTGATGTCACAATGAATCATTTGATTCTTGGCCTTCATGGTGTCATAATAGATCCTTGCTTCTATAGGTCCCCATGCTGTCACAGTTCATCGGAGGTCCTTTTGCGACCCTGGTGTCAAAAGGGATTCTTAGATTGTTAGCCTGCATTGGGTCACAATGGTTCCTTGCTTCTCTTAACCTCTGTGGTGTCACAATGCATCCCATGCCCTTTTAGGCCACTTGATGTCACAATGAATCATTTGATTCTTGGCCTTCATGGTGTCATAATAGATCCTTGCTTCTATAGGTCCCCATGCTGTCACAGTTCATCCGTGGTCCTTTTGCACCCCCTGGTGTCAAAAGGGAATCTTAGATAGTTAGCCTGCATTGGGTCACAATGGTTCCTTGCTTCTCTTAACCTCTGTGGTGGCACAATGCATCCCATGCCCTTTTAGGCCACTTGGTGTTACAATGAATCATTTGAGTCTTGGCCTCTATGGTGTCAAAATGTTTCCATGTTTTTCTTGGGCCCCATGCTTTCACAATTCATCCCTGGCCCTATTACAACCCCTGGTGTCACAATGGATCATTAGATTGTTAGCCTCCCTTGGGTCACAATGGTTCCTTGCTTCTCTTAACCCCTGTGGTGTCACAATGCATCCCATGCCCTTTTAGGCCACTTGGTGTTACAATGAATCATTTGAGTCTTGGCCTCTATGGTGTCAAAATGTTTCCATGTTTTTTTGGGCTCCATGATTTCACAATTCATCCCTGGCCCTATTACAACCCCTGGTGTCACAATGGATCATTAGATTGTTAGCCTCCCTTGGGTCACAATGGTTCCTTGCTTCTCTTAACCTCTGTGGTGTCACAATGCATTCCAAGCCCTTTTAGGCCACTTGATGTCACAATGAATCATTTGATTCTTGGCCTTCATGGTGTCATAATAGATCCTTGCTTCTATAGGTTCCCATGCTGTCACAGTTCATCTGTGGTCCTTTTGCGTGCCCTGGTGTCAAAAGGGAATCTTAGATAGTTAGCCTGCATTGGGTCACAATGGTTCCTTGCTTGTCTTAACCTCTGTGGTGTCACAATGCATCCCATGCCCTTTTAGTCCACTTGGTGTTACAATGAATCATTTGAATCTTGGCCTCTATGGTGTCATAATGTTTCCATGTTTTTCTTGGTCCCCATGCTTTCACAATTCATGCCTGGCCCTATTACAACCCCTGGTGTCACAATGGATCATTAGATTGTTAGCCTCCCTTGGGTCACAATGGTTCCTTGCTTCTCTTAACCTCTGTGGTGTCACAATGCATCCCATGCCCTTTTAGGCCACTTGATGTCACAATGAATCATTTGATTCTTGGCCTTCATGGTGTCATAATAGATCCTTGCTTCTATAGGTCCCCATGCTGTCACAGTTCATCCGTGGTCCTTTTGCACCCCCTGGTGTCAAAAGGGAATCCTAGATAGTTAGCCTGCATTGGGTCACAATGGTTCCTTGCTTCTCTTAACCTCTGTGGTGTCACAATGCATCCCATGCCCTTTTAGTCCACTTGGTGTTACAATGAATCATTTGAGTCTTGGCCTCTATGGTGTCATAATGTTTCCATGTTTTTCTTGGTCCCCATGCTTTCACAATTCATCCCTGGCCCTATTACAACCAATGGTGTCACAATGGATCATTAGATTGTTAGCCTCCCTTGGGTCACAATGGTTCCTTGCTTCTCTTAACCTCTGTGGTGTCACAATGCATTCCAAGCCCTTTTAGGCCACTTGACGTCACAATGAATCATTTGATTCTTGGCCTTCATGGTGTCATAATAGATCCTTGCTTCTATAGGTCCCCATGCTGTCACAGTTGATCCGTGGTCCTTTTGAGCCCCCTGGTGTCAAAAGGGATTCTTAGATTGTTAGCCTGCATTGGGTCACAATGGTTCCTTGCTTCTCTTAACCTCTGTGTTGTCACAATGCATCCCATGCCCTTTTAGGCCACTTCGTGTTACAATGAATCATTTGAGTCTTGGCCTCTATGGTGTCAAATTGTTTCCATGTTTTTCTTGGGCCCCATGCTTTCACAATTCATCCCTGGCCCTATTACAACCCCTGGTGTCACAATGGATCATTAGATTGTTAGCCTCCCTTGGGTCACAATGGTTCCTTGCTTCTCTTAACCTCTGTGGTGTCACAATGCAACCCATGCCCTTTTAGGCCACTTGATGTCACAATGAATCATTTGATTCTTGGCCTTCATGGTGTCATAATAGATCCTTGCTTCTATAGGTCCCCATGCTGTCACAGTTCATCCGTGGTCCTTTTGCACCCCCTGGTGTCAAAAGGGAATCTTAGATAGTTAGCCTGCATTGGGTCACAATGGTTCCTTGCTTCTCTTAACCTCTGTGGTGGCACAATGCATCCCATGCCCTTTTAGGCCACTTGGTGTTACAATGAATCATTTGAGTCTTGGCCTCTATGGTGTCAAAATGTTTCCATGTTTTTCTTGGGCCCCATGCTTTCACAATTCATCCCTGGCCCTATTACAACCCCTGGTGTCACAATGGATCATTAGATTGTTAGCCTCCCTTGGGTCACAATGGTTCCTTGCTTCTCTTAACCCCTGTGGTGTCACAATGCATCCCATGCCCTTTTAGGCCACTTGGTGTTACAATGAATCATTTGAGTCTTGGCCTCTATGGTGTCAAAATGTTTCCATGTTTTTTTGGGCTCCATGATTTCACAATTCATCCCTGGCCCTATTACAACCCCTGGTGTCACAATGGATCATTAGATTGTTAGCCTCCCTTGGGTCACAATGGTTCCTTGCTTCTCTTAACCTCTGTGGTGTCACAATGCATTCCAAGCCCTTTTAGGCCACTTGATGTCACAATGAATCATTTGATTCTTGGCCTTCATGGTGTCATAATAGATCCTTGCTTCTATAGGTTCCCATGCTGTCACAGTTCATCTGTGGTCCTTTTGCGTGCCCTGGTGTCAAAAGGGAATCTTAGATAGTTAGCCTGCATTGGGTCACAATGGTTCCTTGCTTGTCTTAACCTCTGTGGTGTCACAATGCATCCCATGCCCTTTTAGTCCACTTGGTGTTACAATGAATCATTTGAATCTTGGCCTCTATGGTGTCATAATGTTTCCATGTTTTTCTTGGTCCCCATGCTTTCACAATTCATGCCTGGCCCTATTACAACCCCTGGAGTCACAATGGATCATTAGATTGTTAGCCTCCCTTGGGTCACAATGGTTCCTTGCTTCTCTTAACCTCTGTGGTGTCACAATGCATCCCATGCCCTTTTAGGCCACTTGATGTCACAATGAATCATTTGATTCTTGGCCTTCATGGTGTCATAATAGATCCTTGCTTCTATAGGCCCCCATGCTGTCACAGTTCATCCGTGGTCCTTTTGCACCCCCTGGTGTCAAAAGGGAATCCTAGATAGTTAGCCTGCATTGGGTCACAATGGTTCCTTGCTTCTCTTAACCTCTGTGGTGTCACAATGCATCCCATGCCCTTTTAGTCCACTTGGTGTTACAATGAATCATTTGTTTCTTGGCCTCTATGGTGTCATAATGTTTCCATGTTTTTCTTGGTCCCCATGCTTTCACAATTCATCCCTGGCCCTATTACAACCAATGGTGTCACAATGGATCATTAGATTGTTAGCCTGCATTGGGTCACAATGGTTCCTTGCTTCTCTTAACCTCTGTGGTGTCACAATGCATTCCAAGCCCTTTTAGGCCACTTGACGTCACAATGAATCATTTGATTCTTGGCCTTCATGGTGTCATAATAGATCCTTGCTTCTATAGGTCCCCATGCTGTCACAGTTCATCCGTGGTCCTTTTGCGCCCCCTGGTGTCAAAAGGGATTCTTAGATTGTTAGCCTGCATTGGGTCACAATGGTTCCTTGCTTCTCTTAACCTCTGTGTTGTCACAATGCATCCCATGCCCTTTTAGGCCACTTCGTGTTACAATGAATCATTTGAGTCTTGGCCTCTATGGTGTCAAATTGTTTCCATGTTTTTCGTGGGCCCCATGCTTTCACAATTCATCCCTGGCCCTATTACAACCCCTGGTGTCACAATGGATCATTAGATTGTTAGCCTCCCTTGGGTCACAATGGTTCCTTGCTTCTCTTAACCCCTGTGGTGTCACAATGCATCCCATGCCCTTTTAGGCCACTTGGTGTTACAATGAATCATTTGAGTCTTGGCCTCTATGGTGTCAAAAGGTTTCCATGTTTTTTTGGGCTCCATGCTTTCACAATTCATCCCTGGCCCTATTACAACCCCTGGTGTCACAATGGATCATTAGATTGTTAGCCTCCCTTGGGTCACAATGGTTCCTTGCTTCTCTTAACCTCTGTGGTGTCACAATGCAACCCATGCCCTTTTAGGCCACTTGATGTCACAATGAATCATTTGATTCTTGGCCTTCATGGTGTCATAATAGATCCTTGCTTCTATAGGTCCCCATTCTGTCACAGTTCATCTGTGGTCCTTTTGCGTGCCCTGGTGTCAAAAGGGAATCTTAGATAGTTAGCCTGCATTGGGTCACAATGGTTCCTTGCTTGTCTTAACCTCTGTGGTGTCACAATGCATCCCATGCCCTTTTAGTCCACTTGGTGTTACAATGAATCATTTGAGTCTTGGCCTCTATGGTGTCATAATGTTTCCATGTTTTTCTTGGTCCCCATGCTTTCACAATTCATCCCTGGCCCTATTACAACCCCTGGTGTCACAATGGATCATTAGATTGTTAGCCTCCCTTGGGTCACAATGGTTCCTTGCTTCTCTTAACCTCTGTGGTGTCACAATGCATTCCAAGCCCTTTTAGGCCACTTGACGTCACAATGAATCATTTGATTCTTGGCCTTCATGGTGTCATAATAGATCCTTGCTTCTATAGGTCCCCATGCTGTCACAGTTCATGCGTGGTCCTTTTGCGCCCCCTGGTGTCAAAAGGGATTTTTAGATTGTTAGCCTGCATTGGGTCACAATGGTTCCTTGCTTCTCTTAACCTCTGTGTTGTCACAATGCATCCCATGCCCTTTTAGGCCACTTGGTGTTACAATGAATCATTTGATTCTTGGCCTTCATGGTGTCATAATAGATCCTTGCTTCTATAGGTCCCCATGCTGTCACAGTTCATCCGTGGTCCTTTTGCGCCCCCTGGTGTCAAAAGGTATTCTTAGATTGCTAGCCTGCATTGGGTCACAATGGTTCCTTGCTTCTCTTAACCTCTGTGGTGTCACAACGCATCCCATGCCCTTTTAGGCCACTTGGTGTTACAATGAATCATTTGAGTCTTGGCCTCTATGGTGTCATAATATTTCCATGATTTATTGTGCCCCATGCTTTCACAATTCATCCCTGGCCCTTTTACAACCCCTGGTGTCACAAGGGATCATTAGATTGTTAGCCTGCATTGGGTCACAATGGTTCCCTGCTTCTCTTAACCTCTGTGGTGTCACAATGCATTCCAAGCCCTTTTAGGCCACTTGATGTCACAATGAATCATTTGATTCTTGGCCTTCCTGGTGTCATAATAGATCCTTGCTTCTATAGGTCCCCATGCTGTCACAGTTCATCCGTGGTCCTTTTGAGCCCCCTGGTGTCAAAAGGGATTCTTAGATTGCTGGCCTACATTGGGTCACAATGGTTCCTTGCTTCTCTTAACCCCTGTGGTGTCACAATGCATCCCATGCCCTTTTAGTCCACTTGGTGTTACAATGAATCATTTGAGTCTTGGCCTCTATGGTGTCATAATGTTTCCATGTTTTTCTTAAGCTCCATGCTTTCACAATTCATCCCTGGCCCTATTACAACCCCTGGTGTCACAATGGATCATTAGATTGTTAGCCTCCCTTGGGTCACAATGGTTCCTTGTTTCTCTTAACCTCTGTGGTGTCACAATGCATTCCAAGCCCTTTTAGGCCACTTGATGTCACAATGAATCATTTGATTCTTGGCCTTCATGGTGTCATAATAGATCCTTGCTTCTATAGGTCCCCATGCTGTCACAGTTCATCCGTGGTCCTTTTGAGCCCCCTGGTGTCAAAAGGGATTCTTAGATTGTTAGCCTGCATTGGGTCACAATTGTTCCTTGCTTCTCTTAACCCCTGTGGTGTCACAATGCGTCCCATGCCCTTTTAGGCCACTTGGTGTTACAATGAATCATTTGAGTCTTGGCCTCTATGGTGTCATAATGTTTCCATGTTTTTCTTGGGCTCCATGCTTTCACAATTCATTCCTGGCCCTATTACAACCCCTGGTGTCACAATGGATCATTAGATTGTTAGCCTCCCTTGGGTCACAATGGTTCCTTGCTTCTCTTAACCTCTGTGGTGTCACAATGCATTCCAAGCCCTTTTAGGCCACTTGATGTCACAATGAATCATTTGATCCTTGGCCTTCATGGTGTCATAATAGATCCTTGCTTCTATAGGTCCCCATGCTGTCACAGTTCATCCGTGGTCCTTTTGCGCCCCCTGGTGTCAAAAGGGATTCTTAGATTGTTAGCCTGCATTGGGTCACAATGGTTCCCAGCTTCTCTTAACCTCTGTGGTGTCACAATGCATCCCATGCCCTTTTAGGCCGCTTGGTGTTACAATGAATCATTTGAGTCTTGGCCTCTATGGTGTCATAATGTTTCCATGTTTTTCTTGGGCCCCATGATTTCACAATTCATCCCTGGCACTATTACAAACCCTGGTGTCACAATGGATCATTAGATTGTTAGCCTCCCTTGGGTCACAATGGTTCCTTGCTTCTCTGATCCTCTGTGGTGTCACAATGCATTCCAAGCCCTTTTAGGCCACTTCATGTCACAATGAATCATTTGATTCTGGGCCTTCATGGTGTCATAGTAGATCCTTGCTTCTATAGGTCCCCATGCTGTCACAGTTCATCCGTGGTCCTTTTGCGCCCCCTGGTGTCAAAAGGGATTCTTAGATTGTTAGCCTGCATTGGGTCACAATGGATCCTTGCTTCTCTTAACCTCTGTGGTGTCACAATGCATCCCATGCCCTTTTAGGCCACTTGATGTCACAATGAATCATTTGATCCTTGGCCTTCATGGTGTCATAATAGATCCTTGCTTCTATAGGTCCCCATGCTGTCACAGTTCATCCGTGGTCCTTTTGAGCCCCCTGGTGTCAAAAGGGATTCTTAGATTGTTAGCCTGCATTGGGTCACAATTGTTCCTTGCTTCTCTTAACCTCTGTGGTGTCACAATGCATCCCATGCCCTTTTAGGCCACTTGGTGTTACAATGAATTATTTGAGTCTTGGCCTCTATGGTGTCATAATGTTTCCATGTTTTTCTTGGCCTCCATGCTTTCACAATTCATCCCTGGCCCTATTACAAACCCTGGTGTCACAATGGATCATTAGATTGTTAGCCTCCCTTGGGTCACAATGGTTCCTTGCTTCTCTTAACCTCTGTGGTGTCACAATGCATTCCAAGCCCTTTTAGGCCACTTGATGTCACAATGAATCATTTGATTCTTGGCCTTCATGGTGTCATAATAGATCCTTGCTTCTATAGGTCCCCATGCTGTCACAGTTCATCCGTGGTCCTTTTGCGCCCCCTGGTGTCAAAAGGGATTCTTAGATTGTTAGCCTGCATTGGGTCACAATGGTTCCTTGCTTCTCTTAACCTCTGTGGTGTCACAATGCATCCCATGCCCTTTTAGGCCACTTGATGTCACAATGAATCATTTGATTCTTGGCCTTCATGGTGTCATAATAGATCCTTGCTTCTATAGGTCCCCATGCTGTCACAGTTCATCCGTGGTCCTTTTGCACCCCCTGGTGTCAAAAGGGAATCTTAGATAGTTAGCCTGCATTGGGTCACAATGGTTCCTTGCTTCTCTTAACCTCTGTGGTGGCACAATGCATCCCATGCCCTTTTAGGCCACTTGGTGTTACAATGAATCATTTGAGTCTTGGCCTCTATGGTGTCAAAATGTTTCCATGTTTTTCTTGGGCCCCATGCTTTCACAATTCATCCCTGGCCCTATTACAACCCCTGGTGTCACAATGGATCATTAGATTGTTAGCCTCCCTTGGGTCACAATGGTTCCTTGCTTCTCTTAACCCCTGTGGTGTCACAATGCATCCCATGCCCTTTTAGGCCACTTGGTGTTACAATGAATCATTTGAGTCTTGGCCTCTATGGTGTCAAAATGTTTCCATGTTTTTTTGGGCTCCATGCTTTCACAATTCATCCCTGGCCCTATTACAACCCCTGGTGTCACAGGGGATCATTAGATTGTTAGCCTCCCTTGGGTCACAAAGGTTCCCTGCTTCTCTTAACCTCTGTGGTGTCACAATGCATTCCAAGCCCTTTTAGGCCACTTGATGTCACAGTGAATCATTTGATTCTTGGCCTTCATGGTGTCATAATAGATCCTTGCTTCTATAGGTCCCCATGCTGTCACAGTTCATCCTTTGTCCTTTTGCGCCCCCTGGTGTCAAAAGGGAATCTTAGATAGTTAGCCTGCATTGGGTCACAATGGTTCCTTGCTTCTCTTAACCTCTCTGGTGTCACAATGCAACCCATGGCCTTTTAGGCCACTTGATGTCACAGTGAATCATTTGATTCTTGGCCTTCATGGTGTCATAATAGATCCTTGCTTCTATAGGTCCCCATGCTGTCACAGTTCATCCTTTGTCCTTTTGCGCCCCCTGGTGTCAAAAGGGATTCTTAGATTGTTAGCCTCCCTTGGGTCACAATGGTTCCCAGCTTCTCTTAACCTCTGTGGTGTCACAATGCATCCCATGCCCTTTAAGGCCACTTGGTGTTACAATGAATCATTTAAGTCTTGGCCTCTATGTTGTCATAATATTTCCATGATTAATTGTGCCCCATGCTTTCACAATTCATCCCTGGCCCTATTACAACCCCTGGTGTCACAGGGGATCGTTAGATTGTTAGCCTCCCTTGGGTCACAATGGGTCCTTGCTTCTCTTAACCTCTGTGGTGTCACAATGCATTCCAAGCCCTTTTAGGCCACTTGGTGTCACAATGAATCATTTGATTCTTGGCCTTCATGGTGTCATAATAGATCCTTGCTTCTATAGGTCCCCATGCTGTCACAGTTCATCGGTGGTCCTTTTGCGCCCCCTGGTGTCAAAAGGGATTCTTAGATTGTTAGCCTGCATTGGGTCACAATGGTTCCTTGCTTCTCTTAACCCCTATGGTGTCACAATGCATCCCATGCCCTTTTAGGCCACTTGGTGTTACAATGAATCATTTGAGTCTTGGCCTCTATGGTGTCAAAATGTTTCCATGTTTTTCTTGGGCTCCATGCTTTCACAATTCATCCCTGGCCCTATTACAACCCCTGGTGACACAGGGGATCATTAGATTGTTAGCCTCCCTTGGGTCACAATGGTTCCTTGCTTCTCTTAACCTCTGTGGTGTCACAATGCATTCCAAGCCCTTTTAGGCCACTTGATGTCACAATGAATCATTTGATTCTTGGCCTTCATGGTGTCATAATAGATCCTTGCTTCTATAGGTCCCCATGCTGTCACAGTTCATCGGTGGTCCTTTTGCGCCCCCTGGTGTCAAAAGGGATTCTTAGATTGTTAGCCTCCCTTGGGTCACAATGGTTCCTTGCTTCTCTTAACCTCTGTGGTGTCACAATGCATCCCATGCCCTTTTAGGCCACTTGATGTAACAATGAATCATTTGATTCTTGGCCTTCATGGTGTCATAATAGATCCTTGCTTCTATAGGTCCCCATGCTGTCACAGTTCATCCGTGGTCCTTTTGAGCCCCCTGGTGTCAAAAGGGAATCTTAGATAGTTAGCCTGCATTGGGTCACAATGGTTCCTTGCTTCTCTTAACCTCTGTGGTGGCACAATGCATCCCATGCCCTTTTAGGCCACTTGGTGTTACAATGAATCATTTGAGTCTTGGCCTCTATGGTGTCAAAATGTTTCCATGTTTTTCTTGGGCCCCATGCTTTCACAATTCATCCCTGGCCCTATTACAACCCCTGGTGTCACAATGGATCATTAGATTGTTAGCCTCCCTTGGGTCACAATGGTTCCTTGCTTCTCTTAACCCCTGTGGTGTCACAATGCATCCCATGCCCTTTTAGTCCACTTGGTGTTACAATGAATCATTTGAGTCTTGGCCTCTGTGGTGTCAAAATGTTTCCATGTTTTTTTGGGCTCCATGCTTTCACAATTCATCCCTGGCCCTATTACAACCCCTGTTGTCACAATGGATCATTAGATTGTTAGCCTCCCTTGGGTCACAATGGTTCCTTGCTTCTCTTAACCTCTGTGGTGTCACAATGCATTCCAAGCCCTTTTAGGCCACTTGATGTCACAATGAATCATTTGATTCTTGGCCTTCATGGTGTCATAATAGATCCTTGCTTCTATAGGTCCCCATGCTGTCACAGTTCATCTGTGGTCCTTTTGCGTGCCCTGGTGTCAAAAGGGAATCTTAGATAGTTAGCCTGCATTGGGTCACAATGGTTCCTTGCTTCTCTTAACCTCTGTGGTGTCACAATGCATCCCATGCCCTTTTAGTCCACTTGGTGTTACAATGAATCATTTGAGTCTTGGCCTCTATGGTGTCATAATGTTTCCATGTTTTTCTTGGTCCCCATGCTTTCACAATTCATCCCTGGCCCTATTACAACCCCTGGTGTCACAATGGATCATTAGATTGTTAGCCTCCCTTGGGTCACAATGGTTCCTTGCTTCTCTTAACCTCTGTGGTGTCACAATGCATTCCAAGCCCTTTTAGGCCACTTGATGTCACAATGAATCATTTGATTCTTGGCCTTCATGGTGTCATAATAGATCCTTGCTTCTATAGGTCCCCATGCTGTCACAGTTGATCCGTGGTCCTTTTGCGCCCCCTGGTGTCAAAAGGGATTCTTAGATTGTTAGCCTGCATTGGGTCACAATGGTTCCTTGCTTCTCTTAACCTCTGTGGTGTCACAATGCATCCCATGCCCTTTTAGGCCACTTGATGTAACAATGAATCATTTGATCCTTGGCCTTCATGGTGTCATAATAGATCCTTGCTTCTATAGGTCCCCATGCTTTCACAGTTCATCCGTGGTCCTTTTGCGCCCCCTGGTGTCAAAAGGGATTCTTAGATTGTTAGCCTGCATTGGGTCACAATGGTTCCCAGCTTCTCTTAACCTCTGTGGTGTCACAATGCATCCAATGCCCTTTTAGGCCACTTGGTGTTACAATGAATCATTTGAGTCTTGGCCTCTATGGTGTCATAATGTTTCCATGTTTTTCTTGGGCCCCATGCTTTCACAATTCATCCCTGGCACTATTACAAACCCTGGTGTCACAATGGATCATTAGATTGTTAGCCTCCCTTGGGTCACAATGGTTCCTTGCTTCTCTTATCCTCTGTGGTGTCACAATGCATTCCAAGCCCTTTTAGGCCACTTGATGTCACAATGAATCATTTGATTCTTGGCCTTCATGGTGTCATAATAGATCCTTGCTTCTATAGGTCCCCATGCTGTCACAGTTCATCCGTGGTCCTTTTGCGCCCCCTGGTGTCAAAAGGGATTCTTAGATTGTTAGCCTGCATTGGGTCACAATGGTTCCTTGCTTCTCTTAACCTCTGTGGTGTCACAATGCATCCCATGCCCTTTTAGGCCACTTGGTGTTACAATGAATCATTTGAGTCTTGGCCTCTATGGTGTCAAAATGTTTCCATGTTTTTCTTGGGCCCCATGCTTTCACAATTCATCCCTGGCCCTATTACAATCCCTGTTGTCACAATGGATCATTAAATTGTTAGCATCCCTTGGGTCACAATGGTTCCTTGCTTCTCTTAACCTGTGTGGTGTCACAATGCATCCCATGCCCTTTAAGGCCACTTGGTGTTACAATGAATCATTTGAGTCTTGGCCTCTATGTTGTCATAATATTTCCATGATTAATTGTGCCCCATGCTTTCACAATTCATCCCTGGCCCTATTACAACCCCTGGTGACACAGGGATCATTAGATTGTTAGCCTCCCTTGGGTCACAATGGTTCCTTGCTTCTCTTAACCTCTGTGGTGTCACAATGCATTCCAAGCCCTTTTAGGCCACTTGATGTCACAATGAATCATTTGATTCTTGGCCTTCATGGTGTCATAATAGATCCTTGCTTCTATAGGTCCCCATGCTGTCACAGTTCATCCGTGGTCCTTTTGCGCCCCCTGGTGTCAAAAGGGATTCTTAGATTGTTAGCCTCCCTTGGGTCACAATGGTTCCCAGCTTCTCTTAACCTCTGTGGTGTCACAATGCATTCCAAGCCCTTTTAGGCCACTTGATGTCACAATGAATCATTTGATCCTTGGCCTTCATGGTGTCATAATAGATCCTTGCTTCTATAGGTCCCCATGCTGTCACAGTTCATCCGTGGTCCTTTTGAGCCCCCTGGTGTCAAAAGGGATTCTTAGATTGTTAGCCTGCATTGGGTCACAATTGTTCCTTGCTTCTCTTAACCTCTGTGGTGTCACAATGCATCCCATGCCCTTTTAGGCCACTTGGTGTTACAATGAATCATTTGAGTCTTGGCCTCTATGGTGTCATAATGTTTCCATGTTTTTCTTGGGCTCCATGCTTTCACAATTCATCCCTGGCCCTATTACAACCCCTGGTGTCACAATGGATCATTAGATTGTTAGCCTCCCTTGGGTCACAATGGTTCCTTGCTTCTCTTAACCTCTGTGTTGTCACAATGCATTCCAAGCCCTTTTAGGCCACTTGATGTCACAATGAATCATTTGATTCTTGGCCTTCATGGTGTCATAATAGATCCTTGCTTCTATAGGTCCCCATGCTGTCACAGTTCATCCGTGGTCCTTTTGCGCCCCCTGGTGTCAAAAGGGATTCTTAGATTGTTAGCCTGCATTGGGTCACAATGGTTCCTTGCTTCTCTTAACCTCTGTGGTGTCACAATGCATCCCATGCCCTTTTAGGCCACTTGGTGTTACAATGAATCATTTGAGTCTTGGCCTCTATGGTGTCAAAATGTTTCCATGTTTTTCTTGGGCCCCATGCTTTCACAATTCATCCCTGGCCCTATTACAATCCCTGGTGTCACAATGGATCATTAAATTGTTAGCATCCCTTGGGTCACAATGGTTCCTTGCTTCTCTTAACCTGTGTGGTGTCACAATGCATCCCATGCCCTTTAAGGCCAACTGGTGTTACAATGAATCATTTGAGTCTTGGCCTCTATGTTGTCATAATATTTCCATGATTAATTGTGCCCCATGCTTTCACAATTCATCCCTGGCCCTATTACAACCCCTGGTGTCACAGGGGATCATTAGATTGTTAGCCTCCCTTGGGTCACAAAGGTTCCCTGCTTCTCTTAACCTCTGTGGTGTCACAATGCATTCCAAGCCCTTTTAGGCCACTTGATGTCACAGTGAATCATTTGATTCTTGGCCTTCATGGTGTCATAATAGATCCTTGCTTCTATAGGTCCCCATGCTGTCACAGTTCATCCTTTGTCCTTTTGCGCCCCCTGGTGTCAAAAGGGAATCTTGGATAGCTAGCCTGCATTGGGTCACAATGGTTCCTTGCTTCTCTTAACCTCTCTGGTGTCACAATGCAACCCATGCCCTTTTAGGCCACTTGATGTCACAATGAATCATTTGATTCTTGGCCTTCATGGTGTCATAATAGATCCTTGCTTCTATAGGTCCCCATGCTGTCACAGTTCATCGGTGGTCCTTTTGCACCCCCTGGTGTCAAAAGGGAATCTTAGATAGTTAGCCTGCATTGGGTCACAATGGTTCCTTGCTTCTCTTAACCTCTGTGGTGGCACAATGCATCCCATGCCCTTTTAGGCCACTTGGTGTTACAATGAATCATTTGAGTCTTGGCCTCTATGGTGTCAAAATGTTTCCATGTTTTTCTTAGGCCCCATGCTTTCACAATTCATCCCTGGCCCTATTACAACCCCTGGTGTCACAATGGATCATTAGATTGTTAGCCTCCCTTGGGTCACAATGGTTCCTTGCTTCTCTTAACCCCTGTGGTGTCACAATGCATCCCATGCCCTTTTAGGCCACTTGGTGTTACAATGAATCATTTGAGTCTTGGCCTCTATGGTGTCAAAATGTTTCCATGTTTTTTTGGGCTCCATGCTTTCACAATTCATCCCTGGCCCTATTACAACCCCTGTTGTCACAATGGATCATTAGATTGTTAGCCTCCCTTGGGTCACAATGGTTCCTTGCTTCTCTTAACCTCTGTGGTGTCACAATGCATTCCAAGCCCTTTTAGGCCACTTGATGTCACAATGAATCATTTGATTCTTGGCCTTCATGGTGTCATAATAGATCCTTGCTTCTATAGGTCCCCATGCTGTCACAGTTCATCTGTGGTCCTTTTGCGTGCCCTGGTGTCAAAAGGGAATCTTAGATTGTTAGCCTGCATTGGGTCACAATGGTTCCTTGCTTCTCTTAACCTCTGTGGTGTCACAATGCATCCCATGCCCTTTTAGTCCACTTGGTGTTACAATGAATCATTTGAGTCTTGGCCTCTATGGTGTCAAAATGTTTCCATGTTTTTCTTGGTCCCCATGCTTTCACAATTCATCCCTGGCCCTATTACAACCCCTGGTGTCACAATGGATCATTAGATTGTTAGCCTCCCTTGGGTCACAATGGTTCCTTGCTTCTCTTAACCTCTGTGGTGTCACAATGCATTCCAAGCCCTTTTAGGCCACTTGATGTCACAATGAATCATTTGATTCTTGGCCTTCATGGTGTCATAATAGATCCTTGCTTCTATAGGTCCCCATGCTGTCACAGTTCATCCGTGGTCCTTTTGCGCCCCCTGGTGTCAAAAGGGATTCTTAGATTGTTAGCCTGCATTGGGTCACAATGGTTCCTTGCTTCTCTTAACCTCTGTGGTGTCACAATGCATCCCATGCCCTTTTAGGCCACTTGGTGTTACAATGAATCATTTGAGTCTTGGCCTCTATGGTGTCAAAATGTTTCCATGTTTTTCTTGGGCCCCATGCTTTCACAATTCATCCCTGGCCCTATTACAATCCCTGTTGTCACAATGGATCATTAAATTGTTAGCATCCCTTGGGTCACAATGGTTCCTTGCTTCTCTTAACCTGTGTGGTGTCACAATGCATCCCATGCCCTTTAAGGCCACTTGATGTTACAATGAATCATTTGATTCTTGGCCTCTATGTTGTCATAATATTTCCATGATTAATTGTGCCCCATGCTTTCACAATTCATCCCTGGCCCTATTACAACCCCTGGTGACACAGGGATCATTAGATTGTTAGCCTCCCTTGGGTCACAATGGTTCCTTGCTTCTCTTAACCTCTGTGGTGTCACAATGCATTCCAAGCCCTTTTAGGCCACTTGATGTCACAATGAATCATTTGATTCTTGGCCTTCATGGTGTCATAATAGATCCTTGCTTCTATAGGTCCCCATGCTGTCACAGTTCATCCGTGGTCCTTTTGCGCCCCCTGGTGTCAAAAGGGATTCTTAGATTGTTAGCCTCCCTTGGGTCACAATGGTTCCCAGCTTCTCTTAACCTCTGTGGTGTCACAATGCATTCCAAGCCCTTTTAGGCCACTTGATGTCACAATGAATCATTTGATCCTTGGCCTTCATGGTGTCATAATAGATCCTTGCTTCTATAGGTCCCCATGCTGTCACAGTTCATCCGTGGTCCTTTTGAGCCCCCTGGTGTCAAAAGGGATTCTTAGATTGTTAGCCTGCATTGGGTCACAATTGTTCCTTGCTTCTCTTAACCTCTGTGGTGTCACAATGCATCCCATGCCCTTTTAGGCCACTTGGTGTTACAATGAATCATTTGAGTCTTGGCCTCTATGGTGTCATAATGTTTCCATGTTTTTCTTGGGCTCCATGCTTTCACAATTCATCCCTGGCCCTATTACAACCCCTGGTGTCACAATGGATCATTAGATTGTTAGCCTCCCTTGGGTCACAATGGTTCCTTGCTTCTCTTAACCTCTGTGGTGTCACAATGCATTCCAAGCCCTTTTAGGCCACTTGATGTCACAATGAATCATTTGATTCTTGGCCTTCATGGTGTCATAATAGATCCTTGCTTCTATAGGTCCCCATGCTGTCACAGTTCATCCGTGGTCCTTTTGCGCCCCCTGGTGTCAAAAGGGATTCTTAGATTGTTAGCCTGCATTGGGTCACAATGGTTCCTTGCTTCTCTTAACCTCTGTGGTGTCACAATGCATCCCATGCCCTTTTAGGCCACTTGGTGTTACAATGAATCATTTGAGTCTTGGCCTCTATGGTGTCAAAATGTTTCCATGTTTTTCTTGGGCCCCATGCTTTCACAATTCATCCCTGGCCCTATTACAATCCCTGGTGTCACAATGGATCATTAAATTGTTAGCATCCCTTGGGTCACAATGGTTCCTTGCTTCTCTTAACCTGTGTGGTGTCACAATGCATCCCATGCCCTTTAAGGCCACTTGGTGTTACAATGAATCATTTGAGTCTTGGCCTCTATGTTGTCATAATATTTCCATGATTAATTGTGCCCCATGCTTTCACAATTCATCCCTGGCCCTATTACAACCCCTGGTGTCACAGGGGATCATTAGATTGTTAGCCTCCCTTGGGTCACAATGGTTCCCTGCTTGTCTTAACCTCTCTGGTGTCACAATGCATTCCAAGCCCTTTTAGGCCACTTGATGTCACAGTGAATCATTTGATTCTTGGCCTTCATGGTGTCATAATAGATCCTTGCTTCTATAGGTCCCCATGCTGTCACAGTTCATCCTTTGTCCTTTTGCGCCCCCTGGTGTCAAAAGGGAATCTTGGATAGCTAGCCTGCATTGGGTCACAATGGTTCCTTGCTTCTCTTAACCTCTCTGGTGTCACAATGCAACCCATGCCCTTTTAGGCCACTTGATGTCACAATGAATCATTTGATTCTTGGCCTTCATGGTGTCATAATAGATCCTTGCTTCTATAGGTCCCCATGCTGTCACAGTTCATCCGTGGTCCTTTTGCGCCCCCTGGTGTCAAAAGGGATTCTTAGATTGTTAGCCTCCCTTGGGTCACAATGGTTCCCAGCTTCTCTTAACCTCTGTGGTGTCACAATGCATCCCATGCCCTTTAAGGCCACTTGGTGTTACAATGAATCATTTGAGTCTTGGCCTCTATGTTGTCATAATATTTCCATGATTAATTGTGCCCCATGCTTTCACAATTCATCCCTGGCCCTATTACAACCCCTGGTGTCACAGGGGATCGTTAGATTGTTAGCCTCCCTTGGGTCACAATGGTTCCTTGCTTCTCTTAACCTCTGTGGTGTCACAATGCATTCCAAGCCCTTTTAGGCCACTTGATGTCACAATGAATCATTTGATTCTTGGCCTTCATGGTGTCATAATAGATCCTTGCTTCTATAGGTCCCCATGCTGTCACAGTTCATCCGTGGTCCTTTTGCGCCCCCTGGTGTCAAAAGGGATTCTTAGATTGTTAGCCTCCCTTGGGTCACAATGGTTCCTTGCTTCTCTTAACCTCTGTGGTGGCACAATGCATCCCATGCCCTTTAAGGCCACTTGGTGTTACAATGAATCATTTGAGTCTTGGCCTCTATGGTGTCAAAATGTTTCAATGTTTTTCTTAGGACCCATGCTTTCACAATTCATCCCTGGCCCTATTACAACCCCTGGTGTCACAATGGATCATTAGATTGTTAGCCTCCCTTGGGTCACAATGGTTCCTTGCTTCTCTTAACCCCTGTGGTGTCACAATGCATCCCATGCCCTTTTAGGCCACTTGGTGTTACAATGAATCATTTGAGTCTTGGCCTCTATGGTGTCAAAATGTTTCCATGTTTTTTTGGGCTCCATGCTTTCACAATTCATCCCTGGCCCTATTACAACCCCTGTTGTCACAATGGATCATTAGATTGTTAGCCTCCCTTGGGTCACAATGGTTCCTTGCTTCTCTTAACCTCTGTGGTGTCACAATGCATTCCAAGCCCTTTTAGGCCACTTGATGTCACAATGAATCATTTGATTCTTGGCCTTCATGGTGTCATAATAGATCCTTGCTTCTATAGGTCCCCATGCTGTCACAGTTCATCTGTGGTCCTTTTGCGTGCCCTGGTGTCAAAAGGGAATCTTAGATAGTTAGCCTGCATTGGGTCACAATGGTTCCTTGCTTCTCTTAACCTCTGTGGTGTCACAATGCATCCCATGTCCTTTTAGTCCACTTGGTGTTACAATGAATCATTTGAGTCTTGGCCTCCATGGTGTCAAAATGTTTCCATGTTTTTCTTGGTCCCCATGCTTTCACAATTCATCCCTGGCCCTATTACAACCCCTGGTGTCACAATGGATCATTAGATTGTTAGCCTCCCTTGGGTCACAATGGTTCCTTGCTTCTCTTAACCTCTGTGGTGTCACAATGCATTCCAAGCCCTTTTAGGCCACTTGATGTCACAATGAATCATTTGATTCTTGGCCTTCATGGTGTCATAATAGATCCTTGCTTCTATAGGTCCCCATGCTGTCACAGTTCATCCGTGGTCCTTTTGCGCCCCCTGGTGTCAAAAGGGATTCTTAGATTGTTAGCCTGCATTGGGTCACAATGGTTCCTTGCTTCTCTTAACCTCTGTGGTGTCACAATGCATCCCATGCCCTTTTAGGCCACTTGATGTCACAATGAATCATTTGATCCTTGGCCTTCATGGTGTCATAATAGATCCTTGCTTCTATAGGTCCCCATGCTTTCACAGTTCATCCGTGGTCCTTTTGCGCCCCCTGGTGTCAAAAGGGATTGTTAGATTGTTAGCCTGCATTGGGTCACAATTGTTCCTTGCTTCTCTTAACCTCTGTGGTGTCACAATGCATCCCATGCCCTTTTAGGCCACTTGGTGTTACAATGAATCATTTGAGTCTTGGCCTCTATGGTGTCATAATGTTTCCATGTTTTTCTTGGGCCCCATGCTTTCACAATTCATCCCTGGCACTATTACAAACCCTGGTGTCACAATGGATCATTAGATTGTTAGCCTCCCTTGGGTCACAATGGTTCCTTGCTTCTCTTATCCTCTGTGGTGTCACAATGCATTCCAAGCCCTTTTAGGCCACTTGATGTCACAATGAATCATTTGATTCTTGGCCTTCATGGTGTCATAATAGATCCTTGCTTCTATAGGTCCCCATGCTGTCACAGTTCATCCGTGGTCCTTTTGCGCCCCCTGGTGTCAAAAGGGATTCTTAGATTGTTAGCCTGCATTGGGTCACAATGGTTCCTTGCTTCTCTTAACCTCTGTGGTGTCACAATGCATCCCATGCCCTTTTAGGCCACTTGATGTCACAATGAATCATTTGATTCTTGGCCTTCATGGTGTCATAATAGATCCTTGCTTCTATAGGTCCCCATGCTGTCACAGTTCATCCGTGGTCCTTTTGCGTGCCCTGGTGTCAAAAGGGAATCTTAGATAGTTAGCATGCGTTGGGTCACAATGGTTCCTTGCTTCTCTTAACCTCTGTGGTGTCACAATGCATTCCAAGCCCTTTTAGGCCACTTGATGTCACAATGAATCATTTGATTCTTGGCCTTCATGGTGTCATAATAGATCCTTGCTTCTATAGGTCCCCATGCTTTCACAGTTCATCCGTGGTCCTTTTGCGCCCCCTGGTGTCAAAAGGGATTCTTAGATTGTTAGCCTGCATTGGGTCACAATGGTTCCCAGCTTCTCTGAACCTCTGTGGTGTCACAATGCATCCCATGCCCTTTTAGGCCACTTGGTGTTACAATGAATCATTTGAGTCTTGGCCTCTATGGTGTCATAATGTTTCCATGTTTTTCTTGGGCCCCATGCTTTCACAATATATCCCTGGCCCTATTACAAACCCTGGTGTCACAATGGATCATTAGATTGTTAGCCTCCCTTGGGTCACAATGGTTCCTTGCTTCTCTTAACCTCTGTGGTGTCACAATGCATTCCAAGCCCTTTTAGGCCACTTGATGTCACAATGAATCATTTGATTCTTGGCCTTCATGGTGTCATAATAGATCCTTGCTTCTATAGGTCCCCATGCTGTCACAGTTCATCCGTGGTCCTTTTGCGCCCCCTGGTGTCAAAAGGGATTCTTAGATTGTTAGCCTGCATTGGGTCACAATGGTTCCTTGCTTCTCTTAACCTCTGTGGTGTCACAATGCATCCCATGCCCTTTTAGGCCACTTGGTGTTACAATGAATCATTTGAGTCTTGGCCTCTATGGTGTCAAAATGTTTCCATGTTTTTCTTGGGCCCCATGCTTTCACAATTCATCCCTGGCCCTATTACAATCCCTGTTGTCACAATGGATCATTAGATTGTTAGCCTCCCTTGGGTCACAATGGTTCCTTGCTTCTCTTAACCTGTGTGGTGTCACAATGCATCCCATGCCCTTTAAGGCCACTTGGTGTTACAATGAATCATTTGAGTCTTGGCCTCTATGTTGTCATAATATTTCCATGATTAATTGTGCCCCATGCTTTCACAATTCATCCCTGGCCCTATTACAACCCCTGGTGTCACAATGGATCATTAGATTGTTAGCCTCCCTTGGGTCACAATGGTTCCTTGCTTCTCTTAACCTCTGTGGTGTCACAATGCATTCCAAGCCCTTTTAGGCCACTTGATGTCACAATGAATCATTTGATTCTTGGCCTTCATGGTGTCATAATAGATCCTTGCTTCTATAGGTCCCCATGCTGTCACAGTTCATCCGTGGTCCTTTTGCGCCCCCTGGTGTCAAAAGGGATTCTTAGATTGTTAGCCTGCATTGGGTCACAATGGTTCCTTGCTTCTCTTAACCTCTGTGGTGTCACAATGCATCCCATGCCCTTTTAGGCCACTTGATGTCACAATGAATCATTTGATTCTTGGCCTTCATGGTGTCATAATAGATCCTTGCTTCTATAGGTCCCCATGCTGTCACAGTTCATCCGTGGTCCTTTTGCGCCCCCTGGTGTCAAAAGGGATTCTTAGATTGTTAGCCTCCCTTGGGTCACAATGGTTCCTTGCTTCTCTTAACCTCTGTGGTGTCACAATGCATTCCAAGCCCTTTTAGGCCACTTGATGTCACAATGAATCATTTGATTCTTGGCCTTCATGGTGTCATAATAGATCCTTGCTTCTATAGGTCCCCATGCTGTCACAGTTCATCCGTGGTCCTTTTGCGCCCCCTGGTGTCAAAAGGGATTCTTAGATTGTTAGCCTGCATTGGGTCACAATGGTTCCCAGCTTCTCTGAACCTCTGTGGTGTCACAATGCATCCCATGCCCTTTTAGGCCACTTGGTGTTACAATGAATCATTTGAGTCTTGGCCTCTATGGTGTCAAAATGTTTCCATGTTTTTCTTGGGCCCCATGCTTTCACAATTCATCCCTGGCCCTATTACAATCCCTGGTGTCACAATGGATCATTAAATTGTTAGCATCCCTTGGGTCACAATGGTTCCTTGCTTCTCTTAACCTGTGTGGTGTCACAATGCATCCCATGCCCTTTAAGGCCACTTGGTGTTACAATGAATCATTTGAGTCTTGGCCTCTATGTTGTCATAATATTTCCATGATTAATTGTGCCCCATGCTTTCACAATTCATCCCTGGCCCTATTACAACCCCTGGTGTCACAGGGGATCATTAGATTGTTAGCCTCCCTTGGGTCACAATGGTTCCCTGCTTCTCTTAACCTCTGTGGTGTCACAATGCATTCCAAGCCCTTTTAGGCCACTTGATGTCACAGTGAATCATTTGATTCTTGGCCTTCATGGTGTCATAATAGATCCTTGCTTCTATAGGTCCCCATGCTGTCACAGTTCATCCTTTGTCCTTTTGCGCCCCCTGGTGTCAAAAGGGAATCTTGGATAGCTAGCCTGCATTGGGTCACAATGGTTCCTTGCTTCTCTTAACCTCTCTGGTGTCACAATGCAACCCATGCCCTTTTAGGCCACTTGATGTCACAATGAATCATTTGATTCTTGGCCTTCATGGTGTCATAATAGATCCTTGCTTCTATAGGTCCCCATGCTTTCACAGTTCATCCGTGGTCCTTTTGCGCCCCCTGGTGTCAAAAGGGATTCTTAGATTGTTAGCCTCCCTTGGGTCACAATGGTTCCCAGCTTCTCTTAACCTCTGTGGTGTCACAATGCATCCCATGCCCTTTAAGGCCACTTGGTGTTACAATGAATCATTTGAGTCTTGGCCTCTATGTTGTCATAATATTTCCATGATTAATTGTGCCCCATGCTTTCACAATTCATCCCTGGCCCTATTACAACCCCTGGTGTCACAGGGGATCGTTAGATTGTTAGCCTCCCTTGGGTCACAATGGTTCCTTGCTTCTCTTAACCTCTGTGGTGTCACAATGCATTCCAAGCCCTTTTAGGCCACTTGATGTCACAATGAATCATTTGATTCTTGGCCTTCATGGTGTCATAATAGATCCTTGCTTCTATAGGTCCCCATGCTGTCACAGTTCATCCGTGGTCCTTTTGCGCCCCCTGGTGTCAAAAGGGATTCTTAGATTGTTAGCCTCCCTTGGGTCACAATGGTTCCTTGCTTCTCTTAACCTCTGTGGTGTCACAATGCATCCCATGCCCTTTTAGGCCACTTGATGTCACAATGAATCATTTGATTCTTGGCCTTCATGGTGTCATAATAGATCCTTGCTTCTATAGGTCCCCATGCTGTCACAGTTCATCCGTGGTCCTTTTGCACCCCCTGGTGTCAAAAGGGAATCTTAGATAGTTAGCCTGCATTGGGTCACAATGGTTCCTTGCTTCTCTTAACCTCTGTGGTGGCACAATGCATCCCATGCCCTTTTAGGCCACTTGGTGTTACAATGAATCATTTGAGTCTTGGCCTCTATGGTGTCAAAATGTTTCAATGTTTTTCTTAGGCCCCATGCTTTCACAATTCATCCCTGGCCCTATTACAACCCCTGGTGTCACAATGGATCATTAGATTGTTAGCCTCCCTTGGGTCACAATGGTTCCTTGCTTCTCTTAACCCCTGTGGTGTCACAATGCATCCCATGCCCTTTTAGGCCACTTGGTGTTACAATGAATCATTTGAGTCTTGGCCTCTATGGTGTCAAAATGTTTCCATGTTTTTTTGGGCTCCATGCTTTCACAATTCATCCCTGGCCCTATTACAACCCCTGTTGTCACAATGGATCATTAGATTGTTAGCCTCCCTTGGGTCACAATGGTTCCTTGCTTCTCTTAACCTCTGTGGTGTCACAATGCATTCCAAGCCCTTTTAGGCCACTTGATGTCACAATGAATCATTTGATTCTTGGCCTTCATGGTGTCATAATAGATCCTTGCTTCTATAGGTCCCCATGCTGTCACAGTTCATCCGTGGTCCTTTTGCGCCCCCTGGTGTCAAAAGGGATTCTTAGATTGTTAGCCTGCATTGGGTCACAATGGTTCCTTGCTTCTCTTAACCTCTGTGGTGTCACAATGCATCCCATGCCCTTTTAGGCCACTTGATGTCACAATGAATCATTTGATCCTTGGCCTTCATGGTGTCATAATAGATCCTTGCTTCTATAGGTCCCCATGCTTTCACAGTTCATCCGTGGTCCTTTTGCGCCCCCTGGTGTCAAAAGGGATTGTTAGATTGTTAGCCTGCATTGGGTCACAATTGTTCCTTGCTTCTCTTAACCTCTGTGGTGTCACAATGCATCCCATGCCCTTTTAGGCCACTTGGTGTTACAATGAATCATTTGAGTCTTGGCCTCTATGGTGTCATAATGTTTCCATGTTTTTCTTGGGCCCCATGCTTTCACAATTCATCCCTGGCACTATTACAAACCCTGGTGTCACAATGGATCATTAGATTGTTAGCCTCCCTTGGGTCACAATGGTTCCTTGCTTCTCTTATCCTCTGTGGTGTCACAATGCATCCCATGCCCTTTTAGGCCACTTGGTGTTACAATGAATCATTTGAGTCTTGGCCTCTATGGTGTCATAATGTTTCCATGTTTTTCTTGGGCCCCATGCTTTCACAATTCATCCCTGGCACTATTACAAACCCTGGTGTCACAATGGATCATTAGATTGTTAGCCTCCCTTGGGTCACAATGGTTCCTTGCTTCTCTTAACCTCTGTGGTGTCACAATGCATCCCATGCCCTTTTAGGCCACTTGATGTCACAATGAATCATTTGATTCTTGGCCTTCATGGTGTCATAATAGATCCTTGCTTCTATAGGTCCCCATGCTGTCACAGTTCATCCGTGGTCCTTTTGCGTGCCCTGGTGTCAAAAGGGAATCTTAGATAGTTAGCATGCGTTGGGTCACAATGGTTCCTTGCTTCTCTTAACCTCTGTGGTGTCACAATGCATTCCAAGCCCTTTTAGGCCACTTGATGTCACAATGAATCATTTGATTCTTGGCCTTCATGGTGTCATAATAGATCCTTGCTTCTATAGGTCCCCATGCTTTCACAGTTCATCCGTGGTCCTTTTGCGCCCCCTGGTGTCAAAAGGGATTCTTAGATTGTTAGCCTGCATTGGGTCACAATGGTTCCCAGCTTCTCTGAACCTCTGTGGTGTCACAATGCATCCCATGCCCTTTTAGGCCACTTGGTGTTACAATGAATCATTTGAGTCTTGGCCTCTATGGTGTCATAATGTTTCCATGTTTTTCTTGGGCCCCATGCTTTCACAATATATCCCTGGCCCTATTACAAACCCTGGTGTCACAATGGATCATTAGATTGTTAGCCTCCCTTGGGTCACAATGGTTCCTTGCTTCTCTTAACCTCTGTGGTGTCACAATGCATTCCAAGCCCTTTTAGGCCACTTGATGTCACAATGAATCATTTGATTCTTGGCCTTCATGGTGTCATAATAGATCCTTGCTTCTATAGGTCCCCATGCTGTCACAGTTCATCCGTGGTCCTTTTGCGCCCCCTGGTGTCAAAAGGGATTCTTAGATTGTTAGCCTGCATTGGGTCACAATGGTTCCTTGCTTCTCTTAACCTCTGTGGTGTCACAATGCATCCCATGCCCTTTTAGGCCACTTGGTGTTACAATGAATCATTTGAGTCTTGGCCTCTATGGTGTCAAAATGTTTCCATGTTTTTCTTGGGCCCCATGCTTTCACAATTCATCCCTGGCCCTATTACAATCCCTGTTGTCACAATGGATCATTAGATTGTTAGCCTCCCTTGGGTCACAATGGTTCCTTGCTTCTCTTAACCTGTGTGGTGTCACAATGCATCCCATGCCCTTTAAGGCCACTTGGTGTTACAATGAATCATTTGAGTCTTGGCCTCTATGTTGTCATAATATTTCCATGATTAATTGTGCCCCATGCTTTCACAATTCATCCCTGGCCCTATTACAACCCCTGGTGTCACAATGGATCATTAGATTGTTAGCCTCCCTTGGGTCACAATGGTTCCTTGCTTCTCTTAACCTCTGTGGTGTCACAATGCATTCCAAGCCCTTTTAGGCCACTTGATGTCACAATGAATCATTTGATTCTTGGCCTTCATGGTGTCATAATAGATCCTTGCTTCTATAGGTCCCCATGCTGTCACAGTTCATCCGTGGTCCTTTTGCGCCCCCTGGTGTCAAAAGGGATTCTTAGATTGTTAGCCTGCATTGGGTCACAATGGTTCCTTGCTTCTCTTAACCTCTGTGGTGTCACAATGCATCCCATGCCCTTTTAGGCCACTTGATGTCACAATGAATCATTTGATTCTTGGCCTTCATGGTGTCATAATAGATCCTTGCTTCTATAGGTCCCCATGCTGTCACAGTTCATCCGTGGTCCTTTTGCGCCCCCTGGTGTCAAAAGGGATTCTTAGATTGTTAGCCTCCCTTGGGTCACAATGGTTCCTTGCTTCTCTTAACCTCTGTGGTGTCACAATGCATTCCAAGCCCTTTTAGGCCACTTGATGTCACAATGAATCATTTGATTCTTGGCCTTCATGGTGTCATAATAGATCCTTGCTTCTATAGGTCCCCATGCTGTCACAGTTCATCCGTGGTCCTTTTGCGCCCCCTGGTGTCAAAAGGGATTCTTAGATTGTTAGCCTGCATTGGGTCACAATGGTTCCCAGCTTCTCTGAACCTCTGTGGTGTCACAATGCATCCCATGCCCTTTTAGGCCACTTGGTGTTACAATGAATCATTTGAGTCTTGGCCTCTATGGTGTCAAAATGTTTCCATGTTTTTCTTGGGCCCCATGCTTTCACAATTCATCCCTGGCCCTATTACAACCCCTGGTGTCACAGGGGATCGTTAGATTGTTAGCCTCCCTTGGGTCACAATGGTTCCTTGCTTCTCTTAACCTCTGTGGTGTCACAATGCATTCCAAGCCCTTTTAGGCCACTTGATGTCACAATGAATCATTTGATTCTTGGCCTTCATGGTGTCATAATAGATCCTTGCTTCTATAGGTCCCCATGCTGTCACAGTTCATCCGTGGTCCTTTTGCGCCCCCTGGTGTCAAAAGGGATTCTTAGATTGTTAGCCTCCCTTGGGTCACAATGGTTCCTTGCTTCTCTTAACCTCTGTGGTGTCACAATGCATCCCATGCCCTTTTAGGCCACTTGATGTCACAATGAATCATTTGATTCTTGGCCTTCATGGTGTCATAATAGATCCTTGCTTCTATAGGTCCCCATGCTGTCACAGTTCATCCGTGGTCCTTTTGCACCCCCTGGTGTCAAAAGGGAATCTTAGATAGTTAGCCTGCATTGGGTCACAATGGTTCCTTGCTTCTCTTAACCTCTGTGGTGGCACAATGCATCCCATGCCCTTTTAGGCCACTTGGTGTTACAATGAATCATTTGAGTCTTGGCCTCTATGGTGTCAAAATGTTTCAATGTTTTTCTTAGGCCCCATGCTTTCACAATTCATCCCTGGCCCTATTACAACCCCTGGTGTCACAATGGATCATTAGATTGTTAGCCTCCCTTGGGTCACAATGGTTCCTTGCTTCTCTTAACCCCTGTGGTGTCACAATGCATCCCATGCCCTTTTAGGCCACTTGGTGTTACAATGAATCATTTGAGTCTTGGCCTCTATGGTGTCAAAATGTTTCCATGTTTTTTTGGGCTCCATGCTTTCACAATTCATCCCTGGCCCTATTACAACCCCTGTTGTCACAATGGATCATTAGATTGTTAGCCTCCCTTGGGTCACAATGGTTCCTTGCTTCTCTTAACCTCTGTGGTGTCACAATGCATTCCAAGCCCTTTTAGGCCACTTGATGTCACAATGAATCATTTGATTCTTGGCCTTCATGGTGTCATAATAGATCCTTGCTTCTATAGGTCCCCATGCTGTCACAGTTCATCTGTGGTCCTTTTGCGTGCCCTGGTGTCAAAAGGGAATCTTAGATAGTTAGCCTGCATTGGGTCACAATGGTTCCTTGCTTCTCTTAACCTCTGTGGTGTCACAATGCATCCCATGCCCTTTTAGTCCACTTGGTGTTACAATGAATCATTTGAGTCTTGGCCTCTATGGTGTCATAATGTTTCCATGTTTTTCTTGGTCCCCATGCTTTCACAATTCATCCCTGGCCCTATTACAACCCCTGGTGTCACAATGGATCATTAGATTGTTAGCCTCCCTTGGGTCACAATGGTTCCTTGCTTCTCTTAACCTCTGTGGTGTCACAATGCATTCCAAGCCCTTTTAGGCCACTTGATGTCACAATGAATCATTTGATTCTTGGCCTTCATGGTGTCATAATAGATCCTTGCTTCTATAGGTCCCCATGCTGTCACAGTTCATCCGTGGTCCTTTTGCGCCCCCTGGTGTCAAAAGGGATTCTTAGATTGTTAGCCTGCATTGGGTCACAATGGTTCCCAGCTTCTCTGAACCTCTGTGGTGTCACAATGCATCCCATGCCCTTTTAGGCCACTTGGTGTTACAATGAATCATTTGAGTCTTGGCCTCTATGGTGTCATAATGTTTCCATGTTTTTCTTGGGCCCCATGCTTTCACAATTCATCCCTGGCACTATTACAAACCCTGGTGTCACAATGGATCATTAGATTGTTAGCCTCCCTTGGGTCACAATGGTTCCTTGCTTCTCTTATCCTCTGTGGTGTCACAATGCATTCCAAGCCCTTTTAGGCCACTTGATGTCACAATGAATCATTTGATTCTTGGCCTTCATGGTGTCATAATAGATCCTTGCTTCTATAGGTCCCCATGCTGTCACAGTTCATCCGTGGTCCTTTTGCGCCCCCTGGTGTCAAAAGGGATTCTTAGATTGTTAGCCTGCATTGGGTCACAATGGTTCCTTGCTTCTCTTAACCTCTGTGGTGTCACAATGCATTCCAAGCCCTTTTAGGCCACTTGATGTCACAATGAATCATTTGATTCTTGGCCTTCATGGTGTCATAATAGATCCTTGCTTCTATAGGTCCCCATGCTGTCACAGTTCATCCGTGGTCCTTTTGCGCTCCCTGGTGTCAAAAGGGATTCTTAGATTGTTAGCCTCCCTTGGGTCACAATGGTTCCTTGCTTCTCTTAACCTCTGTGGTGTCACAATGCATTCCAAGCCCTTTTAGGCCACTTGATGTCACAATGAATCATTTGATCCTTGGCCTTCATGGTGTCATAATAGATCCTTGCTTCTATAGGTCCCCATGCTGTCACAGTTCATCCGTGGTCCTTTTGAGCCCCCTGGTGTCAAAAGGGATTGTTAGATTGTTAGCCTGCATTGGGTCACAATTGTTCCTTGCTTCTCTTAACCTCTGTGGTGTCACAATGCATCCCATGCCCTTTTAGGCCACTTGGTGTTACAATGAATCATTTGAGTCTTGGCCTCTATGGTGTCATAATGTTTCCATGTTTTTCTTGGGCTCCATGCTTTCACAATATATCCCTGGCCCTATTACAACCCCTGGTGTCAAAAGGGATTCTTAGATTTTTAGCCTGCATTGGGTCACAATGGTTCCTTGCTTCTCTTAACCTCTGTGGTGTCACAATGCATCCCATGCCCTTTTAGGCCACTTGGTGTTACAATGAATCATTTGAGTCTTGGCCTCTATGGTGTCAAAATGTTTCCATGTTTTTCTTGGGCCCCATGCTTTCACAATTCATCCCTGGCCCTATTACAATCCCTGTTGTCACAATGGATCATTAAATTGTTAGCATCCCTTGGGTCACAATGGTTCCTTGCTTCTCTTAACCTGTGTGGTGTCACAATGCATCCCATGCCCTTTAAGGCCACTTGGTGTTACAATGAATCATTTGAGTCTTGGCCTCTATGTTGTCATAATATTTCCATGATTAATTGTGCCCCATGCTTTCACAATTCATCCCTGGCCCCATTACAACCCCTGGTGTCACAATGGATCATTAGATTGTTAGCCTCCCTTGGGTCACAATGGTTCCTTGCTTCTCTTAACCTCTGTGGTGTCACAATGCATTCCAAGCCCTTTTAGGCCACTTGATGTCACAATGAATCATTTGATTCTTGGCCTTCATGGTGTCATAATAGATCCTTGCTTCTATAGGTCCCCATGCTGTCACAGTTCATCCGTGGTCCTTTTGCGCCCCCTGGTGTCAAAAGGGATTCTTAGATTGTTAGCCTGCATTGGGTCACAATGGTTCCTTGCTTCTCTTAACCTCTGTGGTGTCACAATGCATCCCATGCCCTTTTAGGCCACTTGATGTCACAATGAATCATTTGATTCTTGGCCTTCATGGTGTCATAATAGATCCTTGCTTCTATAGGTCCCCATGCTGTCACAGTTCATCCGTGGTCCTTTTGCGCCCCCTGGTGTCAAAAGGGATTCTTAGATTGTTAGCCTCCCTTGGGTCACAATGGTTCCTTGCTTCTCTTAACCTCTGTGGTGTCACAATGCATTCCAAGCCCTTTTAGGCCACTTGATGTCACAATGAATCATTTGATTCTTGGCCTTCATGGTGTCATAATAGATCCTTGCTTCTATAGGTCCCCATGCTTTCACAGTTCATCCGTGGTCCTTTTGCGCCCCCTGGTGTCAAAAGGGATTCTTAGATTGTTAGCCTGCATTGGGTCACAATGGTTCCCAGCTTCTCTGAACCTCTGTGGTGTCACAATGCATCCCATGCCCTTTTAGGCCACTTGGTGTTACAATGAATCATTTGAGTCTTGGCCTCTATGGTGTCATAATGTTTCCATGTTTTTCTTGGGCCCCATGCTTTCACAATTCATCCCTGGCACTATTACAAACCCTGGTGTCACAATGGATCATTAGATTGTTAGCCTCCCTTGGGTCACAATGGTTCCTTGCTTCTCTTATCCTCTGTGGTGTCACAATGCATTCCAAGCCCTTTTAGGCCACTTGATGTCACAATGAATCATTTGATTCTTGGCCTTCATGGTGTCATAATAGATCCTTGCTTCTATAGGTCCCCATGCTGTCACAGTTCATCCGTGGTCCTTTTGCGCCCCCTGGTGTCAAAAGGGATTCTTAGATTGTTAGCCTGCATTGGGTCACAATGGTTCCTTGCTTCTCTTAACCTCTGTGGTGTCACAATGCATCCCATGCCCTTTTAGGCCACTTGATGTCACAATGAATCATTTGATTCTTGGCCTTCATGGTGTCATAATAGATCCTTGCTTCTATAGGTCCCCATGCTGTCACAGTTCATCCGTGGTCCTTTTGCGCCCCCTGGTGTCAAAAGGGATTCTTAGATTGTTAGCCTCCCTTGGGTCACAATGGTTCCTTGCTTCTCTTAACCTCTGTGGTGTCACAATGCATTCCAAGCCCTTTTAGGCCACTTGGTGTCACAATGAATCATTTGATTCTTGGCCTTCATGGTGTCATAATAGATCCTTTCTTCTATAGGTCCCCATGCTTTCACAGTTCATCCGTGGTCCTTTTGCGCCCCCTGGTGTCAAAAGGGATTCTTAGATTGTTAGCCTGCATTGGGTCACAATGGTTCCCAGCTTCTCTGAACCTCTGTGGTGTCACAATGCATCCCATGCCCTTTTAGGCCACTTGGTGTTACAATGAATCATTTGAGTCTTGGCCTCTATGGTGTCATAATGTTTCCATGTTTTTCTTGGGCCCCATGCTTTCACAATTCATCCCTGGCACTATTACAAACCCTGGTGTCACAATGGATCATTAGATTGTTAGCCTCCCTTGGGTCACAATGGTTCCTTGCTTCTCTTATCCTCTGTGGTGTCACAATGCATTCCAAGCCCTTTTAGGCCACTTGATGTCACAATGAATCATTTGATTCTTGGCCTTCATGGTGTCATAATAGATCCTTGCTTCTATAGGTCCCCATGCTGTCACAGTTCATCCGTGGTCCTTTTGCGCCCCCTGGTGTCAAAAGGGATTCTTAGATTGTTAGCCTGCATTGGGTCACAATGGTTCCTTGCTTCTCTTAACCTCTGTGGTGTCACAATGCATTCCAAGCCCTTTTAGGCCACTTGATGTCACAATGAATCATTTGATTCTTGGCCTTCATGGTGTCATAATAGATCCTTGCTTCTATAGGTCCCCATGCTGTCACAGTTCATCCGTGGTCCTTTTGCGCCCCCTGGTGTCAAAAGGGATTCTTAGATTGTTAGCCTCCCTTGGGTCACAATGGTTCCTTGCTTCTCTTAACCTCTGTGGTGTCACAATGCATTCCAAGCCCTTTTAGGCCACTTGATGTCACAATGAATCATTTGATCCTTGGCCTTCATGGTGTCATAATAGATCCTTGCTTCTATAGGTCCCCATGCTGTCACAGTTCATCCGTGGTCCTTTTGAGCCCCCTGGTGTCAAAAGGGATTGTTAGATTGTTAGCCTGCATTGGGTCACAATTGTTCCTTGCTTCTCTTAACCTCTGTGGTGTCACAATGCATCCCATGCCCTTTTAGGCCACTTGGTGTTACAATGAATCATTTGAGTCTTGGCCTCTATGGTGTCATAATGTTTCCATGTTTTTCTTGGGCTCCATGCTTTCACAATATATCCCTGGCCCTATTACAACCCCTGGTGTCAAAAGGGATTCTTAGATTTTTAGCCTGCATTGGGTCACAATGGTTCCTTGCTTCTCTTAACCTCTGTGGTGTCACAATGCATCCCATGCCCTTTTAGGCCACTTGGTGTTACAATGAATCATTTGAGTCTTGGCCTCTATGGTGTCAAAATGTTTCCATGTTTTTCTTGGGCCCCATGCTTTCACAATTCATCCCTGGCCCTATTACAATCCCTGTTGTCACAATGGATCATTAAATTGTTAGCATCCCTTGGGTCACAATGGTTCCTTGCTTCTCTTAACCTGTGTGGTGTCACAATGCATCCCATGCCCTTTAAGGCCACTTGGTGTTACAATGAATCATTTGAGTCTTGGCCTCTATGTTGTCATAATATTTCCATGATTAATTGTGCCCCATGCTTTCACAATTCATCCCTGGCCCCATTACAACCCCTGGTGTCACAATGGATCATTAGATTGTTAGCCTCCCTTGGGTCACAATGGTTCCTTGCTTCTCTTAACCTCTGTGGTGTCACAATGCATTCCAAGCCCTTTTAGGCCACTTGATGTCACAATGAATCATTTGATTCTTGGCCTTCATGGTGTCATAATAGATCCTTGCTTCTATAGGTCCCCATGCTGTCACAGTTCATCCGTGGTCCTTTTGCGCCCCCTGGTGTCAAAAGGGATTCTTAGATTGTTAGCCTCCCTTGGGTCACAATGGTTCCTTGCTTCTCTTAACCTCTGTGGTGTCACAATGCATCCCATGCCCTTTTAGGCCACTTGATGTCACAATGAATCATTTGATTCTTGGCCTTCATGGTGTCATAATAGATCCTTGCTTCTATAGGTCCCCATGCTGTCACAGTTCATCCGTGGTCCTTTTGCGCCCCCTGGTGTCAAAAGGGATTCTTAGATTGTTAGCCTCCCTTGGGTCACAATGGTTCCTTGCTTCTCTTAACCTCTGTGGTGTCACAATGCATTCCAAGCCCTTTTAGGCCACTTGATGTCACAATGAATCATTTGATTCTTGGCCTTCATGGTGTCATAATAGATCCTTGCTTCTATAGGTCCCCATGCTGTCACAGTTCATCTGTGGTCCTTTTGCGTGCCCTGGTGTCAAAAGGGAATCTTAGATAGTTAGCCTGCATTGGGTCACAATGGTTCCTTGCTTCTCTTAACCTCTGTGGTGGCACAATGCATCCCATGCCCTTTAAGGCCACTTGGTGTTACAATGAATCATTTGAGTCTTGGCCTCTATGGTGTCAAAATGTTTCAATGTTTTTCTTAGGCCCCATGCTTTCACAATTCATCCCTGGCCCTATTACAACCCCTGGTGTCACAATGGATCATTAGATTGTTACCCTCCCTTGGGTCACAATGGTTCCTTGCTTCTCTTAACCCCTGTGGTGTCACAATGCATCCCATGCCCTTTTAGGCCACTTGGTGTTACAATGAATCATTTGAGTCTTGGCCTCTATGGTGTCAAAATGTTTCCATGTTTTTTTGGGCTCCATGCTTTCACAATTCATCCCTGGCCCTATTACAACCCCTGTTGTCACAATGGATCATTAGATTGTTAGCCTCCCTTGGGTCACAATGGTTCCTTGCTTCTCTTAACCTCTGTGGTGTCACAATGCATTCCAAGCCCTTTTAGGCCACTTGATGTCACAATGAATCATTTGATTCTTGGCCTTCATGGTGTCATAATAGATCCTTGCTTCTATAGGTCCCCATGCTGTCACAGTTCATCTGTGGTCCTTTTGCGTGCCCTGGTGTCAAAAGGGAATCTTAGATAGTTAGCCTGCATTGGGTCACAATGGTTCCTTGCTTCTCTTAACCTCTGTGGTGTCACAATGCATCCCATGTCCTTTTAGTCCACTTGGTGTTACAATGAATCATTTGAGTCTTGGCCTCTATGGTGTCATAATGTTTCCATGTTTTTCTTGGTCCCCATGCTTTCACAATTCATCCCTGGCCCTATTACAACCCCTGGTGTCACAATGGATCATTAGATTGTTAGCCTCCCTTGGGTCACAATGGTTCCTTGCTTCTCTTAACCTCTGTGGTGTCACAATGCATTCCAAGCCCTTTTAGGCCACTTGATGTCACAATGAATCATTTGATTCTTGGCCTTCATGGTGTCATAATAGATCCTTGCTTCTATAGGTCCCCATGCTGTCACAGTTCATCCGTGGTCCGTTTGCGCCCCCTGGTGTCAAAAGGGATTCTTAGATTGTTAGCCTGCATTGGGTCACAATGGTTCCTTGCTTCTCTTAACCTCTGTGGTGTCACAATGCATCCCATGCCCTTTTAGGCCACTTGATGTCACAATGAATCATTTGATCCTTAGCCTTCATGGTGTCATAATAGATCCTTGCTTCTATAGGTCCCCATGCTTTCACAGTTCATCCGTGGTCCTTTTGCGCCCCCTGGTGTCAAAAGGGATTGTTAGATTGTTAGCCTGCATTGGGTCACAATGGTTCCTTGCTTCTCTTAACCTCTGTGGTGTCACAATGCATCCCATGCCCTTTTAGGCCACTTGGTGTTACAATGAATCATTTGAGTCTTGGCCTCTATGGTGTCATAATGTTTCCATGTTTTTCTTGGGCCCCATGCTTTCACAATTCATCCCTGGCACTATTACAAACCCTGGTGTCACAATGGATCATTAGATTGTTAGCCTCCCTTGGGTCACAATGGTTCCTTGCTTCTCTTATCCTCTGTGGTGTCACAATGCATTCCAAGCCCTTTTAGGCCACTTGATGTCACAATGAATCATTTGATTCTTGGCCTTCATGGTGTCATAATAGATCCTTGCTTCTATAGGTCCCCATGCTGTCACAGTTCATCCGTGGTCCTTTTGCGCCCCCTGGTGTCAAAAGGGATTCTTAGATTGTTAGCCTGCATTGGGTCACAATGGTTCCTTGCTTCTCTTAACCTCTGTGGTGTCACAATGCATCCCATGCCCTTTTAGGCCACTTGATGTCACAATGAATCATTTGATTCTTGGCCTTCATGGTGTCATAATAGATCCTTGCTTCTATAGGTCCCCATGCTGTCACAGTTCATCCGTGGTCCTTTTGCGTGCCCTGGTGTCAAAAGGGAATCTTAGATAGTTAGCCTGCATTGGGTCACAATGGTTCCTTGCTTCTCTTAACCTCTGTGGTGTCACAATGCATTCCAAGCCCTTTTAGGCCACTTGATGTCACAATGAATCATTTGATTCTTGGCCTTCATGGTGTCATAATAGATCCTTGCTTCTATAGGTCCCCATGCTTTCACAGTTCATCCGTGGTCCTTTTGCGCCCCCTGGTGTCAAAAGGGATTCTTAGATTGTTAGCCTGCATTGGGTCACAATGGTTCCCAGCTTCTCTGAACCTCTGTGGTGTCACAATGCATCCCATGCCCTTTTAGGCCACTTGGTGTTACAATGAATCATTTGAGTCTTGGCCTCTATGGTGTCATAATGTTTCCATGTTTTTCTTGGGCCCCATGCTTTCACAATATATCCCTGGCCCTATTACAAACCCTGGTGTCACAATGGATCATTAGATTGTTAGCCTCCCTTGGGTCACAATGGTTCCTTGCTTCTCTTAACCTCTGTGGTGTCACAATGCATTCCAAGCCCTTTTAGGCCACTTGATGTCACAATGAATCATTTGATTCTTGGCCTTCATGGTGTCATAATAGATCCTTGCTTCTATAGGTCCCCATGCTGTCACAGTTCATCCGTGGTCCTTTTGCGCCCCCTGGTGTCAAAAGGGATTCTTAGATTGTTAGCCTGCATTGGGTCACAATGGTTCCTTGCTTCTCTTAACCTCTGTGGTGTCACAATGCATCCCATGCCCTTTTAGGCCACTTGGTGTTACAATGAATCATTTGAGTCTTGGCCTCTATGGTGTCAAAATGTTTCCATGTTTTTCTTGGGCCCCATGCTTTCACAATTCATCCCTGGCCCTATTACAATCCCTGTTGTCACAATGGATCATTAAATTGTTAGCATCCCTTGGGTCACAATGGTTCCTTGCTTCTCTTAACCTGTGTGGTGTCACAATGCATCCCATGCCCTTTAAGGCCACTTGGTGTTACAATGAATCATTTGAGTCTTGGCCTCTATGTTGTCATAATATTTCCATGATTAATTGTGCCCCATGCTTTCACAATTCATCCCTGGCCCTATTACAACCCCTGGTGTCACAATGGATCATTAGATTGTTAGCCTCCCTTGGGTCACAATGGTTCCTTGCTTCTCTTAACCTCTGTGGTGTCACAATGCATTCCAAGCCCTTTTAGGCCACTTGATGTCACAATGAATCATTTGATTCTTGGCCTTCATGGTGTCATAATAGATCCTTGCTTCTATAGGTCCCCATGCTGTCACAGTTCATCCGTGGTCCTTTTGCGCCCCCTGGTGTCAAAAGGGATTCTTAGATTGTTAGCCTGCATTGGGTCACAATGGTTCCTTGCTTCTCTTAACCTCTGTGGTGTCACAATGCATCCCATGCCCTTTTAGGCCACTTGATGTCACAATGAATCATTTGATTCTTGGCCTTCATGGTGTCATAATAGATCCTTGCTTCTATAGGTCCCCATGCTGTCACAGTTCATCCGTGGTCCTTTTTCGCCCCCTGGTGTCAAAAGGGATTCTTAGATTGTTAGCCTCCCTTGGGTCACAATGGTTCCTTGCTTCTCTTAACCTCTGTGGTGTCACAATGCATTCCAAGCCCTTTTAGGCCACTTGATGTCACAATGAATCATTTGATTCTTGGCCTTCATGGTGTCATAATAGATCCTTGCTTCTATAGGTCCCCATGCTGTCACAGTTCATCCGTGGTCCTTTTGCGCCCCCTGGTGTCAAAAGGGATTCTTAGATTGTTAGCCTGCATTGGGTCACAATGGTTCCCAGCTTCTCTGAACCTCTGTGGTGTCACAATGCATCCCATGCCCTTTTAGGCCACTTGGTGTTACAATGAATCATTTGAGTCTTGGCCTCTATGGTGTCAAAATGTTTCCATGTTTTTCTTGGGCCCCATGCTTTCACAATTCATCCCTGGCCCTATTACAATCCCTGTTGTCACAATGGATCATTAAATTGTTAGCATCCCTTGGGTCACAATGGTTCCTTGCTTCTCTTAACCTGTGTGGTGTCACAATGCATCCCATGCCCTTTAAGGCCACTTGGTGTTACAATGAATCATTTGAGTCTTGGCCTCTATGTTGTCATAATATTTCCATGATTAATTGTGCCCCATGCTTTCACAATTCATCCCTGGCCCTATTACAACCCCTGGTGTCACAGGGGATCATTAGATTGTTAGCCTCCCTTGGGTCACAATGGTTCCCTGCTTCTCTTAACCTCTGTGGTGTCACAATGCATTCCAAGCCCTTTTAGGCCACTTGATGTCACAGTGAATCATTTGATTCTTGGCCTTCATGGTGTCATAATAGATCCTTGCTTCTATAGGTCCCCATGCTGTCACAGTTCATCCTTTGTCCTTTTGCGCCCCCTGGTGTCAAAAGGGAATCTTGGATAGCTAGCCTGCATTGGGTCACAATGGTTCCTTGCTTCTCTTAACCTCTGTGGTGTCACAATGCAACCCATGCCCTTTTAGGCCACTTGATGTCACAATGAATCATTTGATTCTTGGCCTTCATGGTGTCATAATAGATCCTTGCTTCTATAGGTCCCCATGCTTTCACAGTTCATCCGTGGTCCTTTTGCGCCCCCTGGTGTCAAAAGGGATTCTTAGATTGTTAGCCTCCCTTGGGTCACAATGGTTCCCAGCTTCTCTTAACCTCTGTGGTGTCACAATGCATCCCATGCCCTTTAAGGCCACTTGGTGTTACAATGAATCATTTGAGTCTTGGCCTCTATGTTGTCATAATATTTCCATGATTAATTGTGCCCCATGCTTTCACAATTCATCCCTGGCCCTATTACAACCCCTGGTGTCACAGGGGATCGTTAGATTGTTAGCCTCCCTTGGGTCACAATGGTTCCTTGCTTCTCTTAACCTCTGTGGTGTCACAATGCATTCCAAGCCCTTTTAGGCCACTTGATGTCACAATGAATCATTTGATTCTTGGCCTTCATGGTGTCATAATAGATCCTTGCTTCTATAGGTCCCCATGCTGTCACAGTTCATCCGTGGTCCTTTTGCGCCCCCTGGTGTCAAAAGGGATTCTTAGATTGTTAGCCTCCCTTGGGTCACAATGGTTCCTTGCTTCTCTTAACCTCTGTGGTGTCACAATGCATCCCATGCCCTTTTAGGCCACTTGATGTCACAATGAATCATTTGATTCTTGGCCTTCATGGTGTCATAATAGATCCTTGCTTCTATAGGTCCCCATGCTGTCACAGTTCATCCGTGGTCCTTTTGCACCCCCTGGTGTCAAAAGGGAATCTTAGATAGTTAGCCTGCATTGGGTCACAATGGTTCCTTGCTTCTCTTAACCTCTGTGGTGGCACAATGCATCCCATGCCCTTTTAGGCCACTTGGTGTTACAATGAATCATTTGAGTCTTGGCCTCTATGGTGTCAAAATGTTTCAATGTTTTTCTTAGGCCCCATGCTTTCACAATTCATCCCTGGCCCTATTACAACCCCTGGTGTCACAATGGATCATTAGATTGTTAGCCTCCCTTGGGTCACAATGGTTCCTTGCTTCTCTTAACCCCTGTGGTGTCACAATGCATCCCATGCCCTTTTAGGCCACTTGGTGTTACAATGAATCATTTGAGTCTTGGCCTCTATGGTGTCAAAATGTTTCCATGTTTTTTTGGGCTCCATGCTTTCACAATTCATCCCTGGCCCTATTACAACCCCTGTTGTCACAATGGATCATTAGATTGTTAGCCTCCCTTGGGTCACAATGGTTCCTTGCTTCTCTTAACCTCTGTGGTGTCACAATGCATTCCAAGCCCTTTTAGGCCACTTGATGTCACAATGAATCATTTGATTCTTGGCCTTCATGGTGTCATAATAGATCCTTGCTTCTATAGGTCCCCATGCTGTCACAGTTCATCTGTGGTCCTTTTGCGTGCCCTGGTGTCAAAAGGGAATCTTAGATAGTTAGCCTGCATTGGGTCACAATGGTTCCTTGCTTCTCTTAACCTCTGTGGTGTCACAATGCATCCCATGCCCTTTTAGTCCACTTGGTGTTACAATGAATCATTTGAGTCTTGGCCTCTATGGTGTCATAATGTTTCCATGTTTTTCTTGGTCCCCATGCTTTCACAATTCATCCCTGGCCCTATTACAACCCCTGGTGTCACAATGGATCATTAGATTGTTAGCCTCCCTTGGGTCACAATGGTTCCTTGCTTCTCTTAACCTCTGTGGTGTCACAATGCATTCCAAGCCCTTTTAGGCCACTAGATGTCACAATGAATCATTTGATTCTTGGCCTTCATGGTGTCATAATAGATCCTTGCTTCTATAGGTCCCCATGCTGTCACAGTTCATCCGTGGTCCTTTTGCGCCCCCTGGTGTCAAAAGGGATTCTTAGATTGTTAGCCTGCATTGGGTCACAATGGTTCCCAGCTTCTCTGAACCTCTGTGGTGTCACAATGCATCCCATGCCCTTTTAGGCCACTTGGTGTTACAATGAATCATTTGAGTCTTGGCCTCTATGGTGTCATAATGTTTCCATGTTTTTCTTGGGCCCCATGCTTTCACAATTCATCCCTGGCACTATTACAAACCCTGGTGTCACAATGGATCATTAGATTGTTAGCCTCCCTTGGGTCACAATGGTTCCTTGCTTCTCTTATCCTCTGTGGTGTCACAATGCATTCCAAGCCCTTTTAGGCCACTTGATGTCACAATGAATCATTTGATTCTTGGCCTTCATGGTGTCATAATAGATCCTTGCTTCTATAGGTCCCCATGCTGTCACAGTTCATCCGTGGTCCTTTTGCGCCCCCTGGTGTCAAAAGGGATTCTTAGATTGTTAGCCTGCATTGGGTCACAATGGTTCCTTGCTTCTCTTAACCTCTGTGGTGTCACAATGCATTCCAAGCCCTTTTAGGCCACTTGATGTCACAATGAATCATTTGATTCTTGGCCTTCATGGTGTCATAATAGATCCTTGCTTCTATAGGTCCCCATGCTGTCACAGTTCATCCGTGGTCCTTTTGCGCCCCCTGGTGTCAAAAGGGATTCTTAGATTGTTAGCCTCCCTTGGGTCACAATGGTTCCTTGCTTCTCTTAACCTCTGTGGTGTCACAATGCATTCCAAGCCCTTTTAGGCCACTTGATGTCACAATGAATCATTTGATCCTTGTCCTTCATGGTGTCATAATAGATCCTTGCTTCTATAGGTCCCCATGCTGTCACAGTTCATCCGTGGTCCTTTTGAGCCCCCTGGTGTCAAAAGGGATTGTTAGATTGTTAGCCTGCATTGGGTCACAATTGTTCCTTGCTTCTCTTAACCTCTGTGGTGTCACAATGCATCCCATGCCCTTTTAGGCCACTTGGTGTTACAATGAATCATTTGAGTCTTGGCCTCTATGGTGTCATAATGTTTCCATGTTTTTCTTGGGCTCCATGCTTTCACAATATATCCCTGGCCCTATTACAACCCCTGGTGTCAAAAGGGATTCTTAGATTTTTAGCCTGCATTGGGTCACAATGGTTCCTTGCTTCTCTTAACCTCTGTGGTGTCACAATGCATCCCATGCCCTTTTAGGCCACTTGGTGTTACAATGAATCATTTGAGTCTTGGCCTCTATGGTGTCAAAATGTTTCCATGTTTTTCTTGGGCCCCATGCTTTCACAATTCATCCCTGGCCCTATTACAATCCCTGTTGTCACAATGGATCATTAAATTGTTAGCATCCCTTGGGTCACAATGGTTCCTTGCTTCTCTTAACCTCTGTGGTGTCACAATGCATCCCATGCCCTTTAAGGCCACTTGGTGTTACAATGAATCATTTGAGTCTTGGCCTCTATGTTGTCATAATATTTCCATGATTAATTGTGCCCCATGCTTTCACAATTCATCCCTGGCCCCATTACAACCCCTGGTGTCACAATGGATCATTAGATTGTTAGCCTCCCTTGGGTCACAATGGTTCCTTGCTTCTCTTAACCTCTGTGGTGTCACAATGCATTCCAAGCCCTTTTAGGCCACTTGATGTCACAATGAATCATTTGATTCTTGGCCTTCATGGTGTCATAATAGATCCTTGCTTCTATAGGTCCCCATGCTGTCACAGTTCATCCGTGGTCCTTTTGCGCCCCCTGGTGTCAAAAGGGATTCTTAGATTGTTAGCCTGCATTGGGTCACAATGGTTCCTTGCTTCTCTTAACCTCTGTGGTGTCACAATGCATCCCATGCCCTTTTAGGCCACTTGATGTCACAATGAATCATTTGATTCTTGGCCTTCATGGTGTCATAATAGATCCTTGCTTCTATAGGTCCCCATGCTGTCACAGTTCATCCGTGGTCCTTTTGCGCCCCCTGGTGTCAAAAGGGATTCTTAGATTGTTAGCCTCCCTTGGGTCACAATGGTTCCTTGCTTCTCTTAACCTCTGTGGTGTCACAATGCATTCCAAGCCCTTTTAGGCCACTTGATGTCACAATGAATCATTTGATTCTTGGCCTTCATGGTGTCATAATAGATCCTTGCTTCTATAGGTCCCCATGCTTTCACAGTTCATCCGTGGTCCTTTTGCGCCCCCTGGTGTCAAAAGGGATTCTTAGATTGTTAGCCTGCATTGGGTCACAATGGTTCCCAGCTTCTCTGAACCTCTGTGGTGTCACAATGCATCCCATGCCCTTTTAGGCCACTTGGTGTTACAATGAATCATTTGAGTCTTGGCCTCTATGGTGTCATAATGTTTCCATGTTTTTCTTGGGCCCCATGCTTTCACAATTCATCCCTGGCACTATTACAAACCCTGGTGTCACAATGGATCATTAGATTGTTAGCCTGCATTGGGTCACAATGGTTCCTTGCTTCTCTTAACCTCTGTGGTGTCACAATGCATCCCATGCCCTTTTAGGCCACTTGATGTCACAATGAATCATTTGATTCTTGGCCTTCATGGTGTCATAATAGATCCTTGCTTCTATAGGTCCCCATGCTGTCACAGTTCATCCGTGGTCCTTTTGCGCCCCCTGGTGTCAAAAGGGATTCTTAGATTGTTAGCCTCCCTTGGGTCACAATGGTTCCTTGCTTCTCTTAACCTCTGTGGTGTCACAATGCATTCCAAGCCCTTTTAGGCCACTTGATGTCACAATGAATCATTTGATTCTTGGCCTTCATGGTGTCATAATAGATCCTTGCTTCTATAGGTCCCCATGCTGTCACAGTTCATCCGTGGTCCTTTTGCGCCCCCTGGTGTCAAAAGGGATTCTTAGATTGTTAGCCTGCATTGGGTCACAATGGTTCCCAGCTTCTCTGAACCTCTGTGGTGTCACAATGCATCCCATGCCCTTTTAGGCCACTTGGTGTTACAATGAATCATTTGAGTCTTGGCCTCTATGGTGTCAAAATGTTTCCATGTTTTTCTTGGGCCCCATGCTTTCACAATTCATCCCTGGCCCTATTACAATCCCTGTTGTCACAATGGATCATTAAATTGTTAGCATCCCTTGGGTCACAATGGTTCCTTGCTTCTCTTAACCTGTGTGGTGTCACAATGCATCCCATGCCCTTTAAGGCCACTTGGTGTTACAATGAATCATTTGAGTCTTGGCCTCTATGTTGTCATAATATTTCCATGATTAATTGTGCCCCATGCTTTCACAATTCATCCCTGGCCCTATTACAACCCCTGGTGTCACAGGGGATCATTAGATTGTTAGCCTCCCTTGGGTCACAATGGTTCCCTGCTTCTCTTAACCTCTGTGGTGTCACAATGCATTCCAAGCCCTTTTAGGCCACTTGATGTCACAGTGAATCATTTGATTCTTGGCCTTCATGGTGTCATAATAGATCCTTGCTTCTATAGGTCCCCATGCTGTCACAGTTCATCCTTTGTCCTTTTGCGCCCCCTGGTGTCAAAAGGGAATCTTGGATAGCTAGCCTGCATTGGGTCACAATGGTTCCTTGCTTCTCTTAACCTCTGTGGTGTCACAATGCAACCCATGCCCTTTTAGGCCACTTGATGTCACAATGAATCATTTGATTCTTGGCCTTCATGGTGTCATAATAGATCCTTGCTTCTATAGGTCCCCATGCTTTCACAGTTCATCCGTGGTCCTTTTGCGCCCCCTGGTGTCAAAAGGGATTCTTAGATTGTTAGCCTCCCTTGGGTCACAATGGTTCCCAGCTTCTCTTAACCTCTGTGGTGTCACAATGCATCCCATGCCCTTTAAGGCCACTTGGTGTTACAATGAATCATTTGAGTCTTGGCCTCTATGTTGTCATAATATTTCCATGATTAATTGTGCCCCATGCTTTCACAATTCATCCCTGGCCCTATTACAACCCCTGGTGTCACAGGGGATCGTTAGATTGTTAGCCTCCCTTGGGTCACAATGGTTCCTTGCTTCTCTTAACCTCTGTGGTGTCACAATGCATTCCAAGCCCTTTTAGGCCACTTGATGTCACAATGAATCATTTGATTCTTGGCCTTCATGGTGTCATAATAGATCCTTGCTTCTATAGGTCCCCATGCTGTCACAGTTCATCCGTGGTCCTTTTGCGCCCCCTGGTGTCAAAAGGGATTCTTAGATTGTTAGCCTCCCTTGGGTCACAATGGTTCCTTGCTTCTCTTAACCTCTGTGGTGTCACAATGCATCCCATGCCCTTTTAGGCCACTTGATGTCACAATGAATCATTTGATTCTTGGCCTTCATGGTGTCATAATAGATCCTTGCTTCTATAGGTCCCCATGCTGTCACAGTTCATCCGTGGTCCTTTTGCACCCCCTGGTGTCAAAAGGGAATCTTAGATAGTTAGCCTGCATTGGGTCACAATGGTTCCTTGCTTCTCTTAACCTCTGTGGTGGCACAATGCATCCCATGCCCTTTTAGGCCACTTGGTGTTACAATGAATCATTTGAGTCTTGGCCTCTATGGTGTCAAAATGTTTCAATGTTTTTCTTAGGCCCCATGCTTTCACAATTCATCCCTGGCCCTATTACAACCCCTGGTGTCACAATGGATCATTAGATTGTTAGCCTCCCTTGGGTCACAATGGTTCCTTGCTTCTCTTAACCCCTGTGGTGTCACAATGCATCCCATGCCCTTTTAGGCCACTTGGTGTTACAATGAATCATTTGAGTCTTGGCCTCTATGGTGTCAAAATGTTTCCATGTTTTTTTGGGCTCCATGCTTTCACAATTCATCCCTGGCCCTATTACAACCCCTGTTGTCACAATGGATCATTAGATTGTTAGCCTCCCTTGGGTCACAATGGTTCCTTGCTTCTCTTAACCTCTGTGGTGTCACAATGCATTCCAAGCCCTTTTAGGCCACTTGATGTCACAATGAATCATTTGATTCTTGGCCTTCATGGTGTCATAATAGATCCTTGCTTCTATAGGTCCCCATGCTGTCACAGTTCATCTGTGGTCCTTTTGCGTGCCCTGGTGTCAAAAGGGAATCTTAGATAGTTAGCCTGCATTGGGTCACAATGGTTCCTTGCTTCTCTTAACCTCTGTGGTGTCACAATGCATCCCATGCCCTTTTAGTCCACTTGGTGTTACAATGAATCATTTGAGTCTTGGCCTCTATGGTGTCATAATGTTTCCATGTTTTTCTTGGTCCCCATGCTTTCACAATTCATCCCTGGCCCTATTACAACCCCTGGTGTCACAATGGATCATTAGATTGTTAGCCTCCCTTGGGTCACAATGGTTCCTTGCTTCTCTTAACCTCTGTGGTGTCACAATGCATTCCAAGCCCTTTTAGGCCACTAGATGTCACAATGAATCATTTGATTCTTGGCCTTCATGGTGTCATAATAGATCCTTGCTTCTATAGGTCCCCATGCTGTCACAGTTCATCCGTGGTCCTTTTGCGCCCCCTGGTGTCAAAAGGGATTCTTAGATTGTTAGCCTGCATTGGGTCACAATGGTTCCCAGCTTCTCTGAACCTCTGTGGTGTCACAATGCATCCCATGCCCTTTTAGGCCACTTGGTGTTACAATGAATCATTTGAGTCTTGGCCTCTATGGTGTCATAATGTTTCCATGTTTTTCTTGGGCCCCATGCTTTCACAATTCATCCCTGGCACTATTACAAACCCTGGTGTCACAATGGATCATTAGATTGTTAGCCTCCCTTGGGTCACAATGGTTCCTTGCTTCTCTTATCCTCTGTGGTGTCACAATGCATTCCAAGCCCTTTTAGGCCACTTGATGTCACAATGAATCATTTGATTCTTGGCCTTCATGGTGTCATAATAGATCCTTGCTTCTATAGGTCCCCATGCTGTCACAGTTCATCCGTGGTCCTTTTGCGCCCCCTGGTGTCAAAAGGGATTCTTAGATTGTTAGCCTGCATTGGGTCACAATGGTTCCTTGCTTCTCTTAACCTCTGTGGTGTCACAATGCATTCCAAGCCCTTTTAGGCCACTTGATGTCACAATGAATCATTTGATTCTTGGCCTTCATGGTGTCATAATAGATCCTTGCTTCTATAGGTCCCCATGCTGTCACAGTTCATCCGTGGTCCTTTTGCGCCCCCTGGTGTCAAAAGGGATTCTTAGATTGTTAGCCTCCCTTGGGTCACAATGGTTCCTTGCTTCTCTTAACCTCTGTGGTGTCACAATGCATTCCAAGCCCTTTTAGGCCACTTGATGTCACAATGAATCATTTGATCCTTGGCCTTCATGGTGTCATAATAGATCCTTGCTTCTATAGGTCCCCATGCTGTCACAGTTCATCCGTGGTCCTTTTGAGCCCCCTGGTGTCAAAAGGGATTGTTAGATTGTTAGCCTGCATTGGGTCACAATTGTTCCTTGCTTCTCTTAACCTCTGTGGTGTCACAATGCATCCCATGCCCTTTTAGGCCACTTGGTGTTACAATGAATCATTTGAGTCTTGGCCTCTATGGTGTCATAATGTTTCCATGTTTTTCTTGGGCTCCATGCTTTCACAATATATCCCTGGCCCTATTACAACCCCTGGTGTCAAAAGGGATTCTTAGATTTTTAGCCTGCATTGGGTCACAATGGTTCCTTGCTTCTCTTAACCTCTGTGGTGTCACAATGCATCCCATGCCCTTTTAGGCCACTTGGTGTTACAATGAATCATTTGAGTCTTGGCCTCTATGGTGTCAAAATGTTTCCATGTTTTTCTTGGGCCCCATGCTTTCACAATTCATCCCTGGCCCTATTACAATCCCTGTTGTCACAATGGATCATTAAATTGTTAGCATCCCTTGGGTCACAATGGTTCCTTGCTTCTCTTAACCTGTGTGGTGTCACAATGCATCCCATGCCCTTTAAGGCCACTTGGTGTTACAATGAATCATTTGAGTCTTGGCCTCTATGTTGTCATAATATTTCCATGATTAATTGTGCCCCATGCTTTCACAATTCATCCCTGGCCCCATTACAACCCCTGGTGTCACAATGGATCATTAGATTGTTAGCCTCCCTTGGGTCACAATGGTTCCTTGCTTCTCTTAACCTCTGTGGTGTCACAATGCATTCCAAGCCCTTTTAGGCCACTTGATGTCACAATGAATCATTTGATTCTTGGCCTTCATGGTGTCATAATAGATCCTTGCTTCTATAGGTCCCCATGCTGTCACAGTTCATCCGTGGTCCTTTTGCGCCCCCTGGTGTCAAAAGGGATTCTTAGATTGTTAGCCTGCATTGGGTCACAATGGTTCCTTGCTTCTCTTAACCTCTGTGGTGTCACAATGCATCCCATGCCCTTTTAGGCCACTTGATGTCACAATGAATCATTTGATTCTTGGCCTTCATGGTGTCATAATAGATCCTTGCTTCTATAGGTCCCCATGCTGTCACAGTTCATCCGTGGTCCTTTTGCGCCCCCTGGTGTCAAAAGGGATTCTTAGATTGTTAGCCTCCCTTGGGTCACAATGGTTCCTTGCTTCTCTTAACCTCTGTGGTGTCACAATGCATTCCAAGCCCTTTTAGGCCACTTGATGTCACAATGAATCATTTGATTCTTGGCCTTCATGGTGTCATAATAGATCCTTGCTTCTATAGGTCCCCATGCTTTCACAGTTCATCCGTGGTCCTTTTGCGCCCCCTGGTGTCAAAAGGGATTCTTAGATTGTTAGCCTGCATTGGGTCACAATGGTTCCCAGCTTCTCTGAACCTCTGTGGTGTCACAATGCATCCCATGCCCTTTTAGGCCACTTGGTGTTACAATGAATCATTTGAGTCTTGGCCTCTATGGTGTCATAATGTTTCCATGTTTTTCTTGGGCCCCATGCTTTCACAATTCATCCCTGGCACTATTACAAACCCTGGTGTCACAATGGATCATTAGATTGTTAGCCTCCCTTGGGTCACAATGGTTCCTTGCTTCTCTTATCCTCTGTGGTGTCACAATGCATTCCAAGCCCTTTTAGGCCACTTGATGTCACAATGAATCATTTGATTCTTGGCCTTCATGGTGTCATAATAGATCCTTGCTTCTATAGGTCCCCATGCTGTCACAGTTCATCCGTGGTCCTTTTGCGCCCCCTGGTGTCAAAAGGGATTCTTAGATTGTTAGCCTGCATTGGGTCACAATGGTTCCTTGCTTCTCTTAACCTCTGTGGTGTCACAATGCATCCCATGCCCTTTTAGGCCACTTGATGTCACAATGAATCATTTGATTCTTGGCCTTCATGGTGTCATAATAGATCCTTGCTTCTATAGGTCCCCATGCTGTCACAGTTCATCCGTGGTCCTTTTGCGCCCCCTGGTGTCAAAAGGGATTCTTAGATTGTTAGCCTCCCTTGGGTCACAATGGTTCCTTGCTTCTCTTAACCTCTGTGGTGTCACAATGCATTCCAAGCCCTTTTAGGCCACTTGATGTCACAATGAATCATTTGATTCTTGGCCTTCATGGTGTCATAATAGATCCTTGCTTCTATAGGTCCCCATGCTGTCACAGTTCATCCGTGGTCCTTTTGCGCCCCCTGGTGTCAAAAGGGATTCTTAGATTGTTAGCCTGCATTGGGTCACAATGGTTCCTTGCTTCTCTTAACCTCTGTGGTGTCACAATGCATCCCATGCCCTTTTAGGCCACTTGGTGTTACAATGAATCATTTGAGTCTTGGCCTCTATGGTGTCAAAATGTTTCCATGTTTTTCTTGGGCCCCATGCTTTCACAATTCATCCCTGGCCCTATTACAATCCCTGGGGTCACAATGGATCATTAAATTGTTAGCATCCCTTGGGTCACAATGGTTCCTTGCTTCTCTTAACCTGTGTGGTGTCACAATGCATCCCATGCCCTTTAAGGCCACTTGGTGTTACAATGAATCATTTGAGTCTTGGCCTCTATGTTGTCATAATATTTCCATGATTAATTGTGCCCCATGCTTTCACAATTCATCCCTGGCCCTATTACAACCCCTGGTGTCACAATGGATCATTAGATTGTTAGCCTCCCTTGGGTCACAATGGTTCCTTGCTTCTCTTTACCTCTGTGGTGTCACAATGCATTCCAAGCCCTTTTAGGCCACTTGATGTCACAATGAATCATTTGATTCTTGGCCTTCATGGTGTCATAATAGATCCTTGCTTCTATAGGTCCCCATGCTGTCACAGTTCATCCGTGGTCCTTTTGCGCCCCCTGGTGTCAAAAGGGATTCTTAGATTGTTAGCCTGCATTGGGTCACAATGGTTCCCAGCTTCTCTTAACCTCTGTGGTGTCACAATGCATCCCATGCCCTTTTAGGCCACTTGGTGTTACAATGAATCATTTGAGTCTTGGCCTCTATGGTGTCAAAATGTTTCAATGTTTTTCTTAGGCCCCATGCTTTCACAATTCATCCCTGGCCCTATTACAATCCCTGTTGTCACAATGGATCATTAAATTGTTAGCATCCCTTGGGTCACAATGGTTCCTTGCTTCTCTTAACCTGTGTGGTGTCACAATGCATCCCATGCCCTTTAAGGCCACTTGGTGTTACAATGAATCATTTGAGTCTTGGCCTCTATGTTGTCATAATATTTCCATGATTAATTGTGCCCCATGCTTTCACAATTCATCCCTGGCCCTATTACAACCCCTGGTGTCACAGGGGATCATTAGATTGTTAGCCTCCCTTGGGTCACAATGGTTCCCTGCTTCTCTTAACCTCTGTGGTGTCACAATGCATTCCAAGCCCTTTTAGGCCACTTGATGTCACAGTGAATCATTTGATTCTTGGCCTTCATGGTGTCATAATAGATCCTTGCTTCTATAGGTCCCCATGCAGTCACAGTTCATCCTTTGTCCTTTTGCGCCCCCTGGTGTCAAAAGGGAATCTTGGATAGCTAGCCTGCATTGGGTCACAATGGTTCCTTGCTTCTCTTAACCTCTCTGGTGTCACAATGCAACCCATGCCCTTTTAGGCCACTTGATGTCACAATGAATCATTTGATTCTTGGCCTTCATGGTGTCATAATAGATCCTTGCTTCTATAGGTCCCCATGCTTTCACAGTTCATCCGTGGTCCTTTTGCGCCCCCTGGTGTCAAAAGGGATTCTTAGATTGTTAGCCTCCCTTGGGTCACAATGGTTCCCAGCTTCTCTTAACCTCTGTGGTGTCACAATGCATCCCATGCCCTTTAAGGCCACTTGGTGTTACAATGAATCATTTGAGTCTTGGCCTCTATGGTGTCATAATATTTCCATGATTAATTGTGCCCCATGCTTTCACAATTCATCCCTGGCCCTATTACAACCCCTGGTGTCACAGGGGATCGTTAGATTGTTAGCCTCCCTTGGGTCACAATGGGTCCTTGCTTCTCTTAACCTCTGTGGTGTCACAATGCATTCCAAGCCCTTTTAGGCCACTTGGTGTCACAATGAATCATTTGATTCTTGGCCTTCATGGTGTCATAATAGATCCTTGCTTCTATAGGTCCCCATGCTGTCACAGTTCATCCGTGGTCCTTTTGCGCCCCCTGGTGTCAAAAGGGATTCTTAGATTGTTAGCCTGCATTGGGTCACAATGGTTCCTTGCTTCTCTTAACCCCTATGGTGTCACAATGCATCCCATGCCCTTTTAGGCCACTTGGTGTTACAATGAATCATTTGAGTCTTGGCCTCTATGGTGTCAAAATGTTTCCATGTTTTTCTTGGGCTCCATGCTTTCACAATTCATCCCTGGCCCTATTACAACCCCTGGTGACACAGGGGATCATTAGATTGTTAGCCTCCCTTGGGTCACAATGGTTCCTTGCTTCTCTTAACCTCTGTGGTGTCACAATGCATTCCAAGCCCTTTTAGGCCACTTGATGTCACAGTGAATCATTTGATTCTTGGCCTTCATGGTGTCATAATAGATCCTTGCTTCTATAGGTCCCCATGCTGTCACAGTTCATCCTTTGTCCTTTTGCGCCCCCTGGTGTCAAAAGGGAATCTTAGATAGTTAGCCTGCATTGGGTCACAATGGTTCCTTGCTTCTCTTAACCTCTGTGGTGGCACAATGCATCCCATGCCCTTTTAGGCCACTTGGTGTTACAATGAATCATTTGAGTCTTGGCCTCTATGGTGTCAAAATGTTTCAATGTTTTTCTTAGGCCCCATGCTTTCACAATTCATCCCTGGCCCTATTACAATCCCTGTTGTCACAATGGATCATTAAATTGTTAGCATCCCTTGGGTCACAATGGTTCCCTGCTTCTCTTAACCTGTGTGGTGTCACAATGCATCCCATGCCCTTTAAGGCCACTTGGTGTTACAATGAATCATTTGAGTCTTGGCCTCTATGTTGTCATAATATTTCCATGATTAATTGTGCCCCATGCTTTCACAATTCATCCCTGGCCCTATTACAACCCCTGGTGTCACAGGGGATCATTAGATTGTTAGCCTCCCTTGGGTCACAATGGTTCCCTGCTTCTCTTAACCTCTGTGGTGTCACAATGCATTCCAAGCCCTTTTAGGCCACTTGATGTCACAGTGAATCATTTGATTCTTGGCCTTCATGGTGTCATAATAGATCCTTGCTTCTATAGGTCCCCATGCAGTCACAGTTCATCCTTTGTCCTTTTGCGCCCCCTGGTGTCAAAAGGGAATCTTGGATAGCTAGCCTGCATTGGGTCACAATGGTTCCTTGCTTCTCTTAACCTCTCTGGTGTCACAATGCAACCCATGCCCTTTTAGGCCACTTGATGTCACAATGAATCATTTGATTCTTGGCCTTCATGGTGTCATAATAGATCCTTGCTTCTATAGGTCCCCATGCTTTCACAGTTCATCCGTGGTCCTTTTGCGCCCCCTGGTGTCAAAAGGGATTCTTAGATTGTTAGCCTCCCTTGGGTCACAATGGTTCCCAGCTTCTCTTAACCTCTGTGGTGTCACAATGCATCCCATGCCCTTTAAGGCCACTTGGTGTTACAATGAATCATTTGAGTCTTGGCCTCTATGGTGTCAAAATGTTTCAATGTTTTTCTTAGGCCCCATGCTTTCACAATTCATCCCTGGCCCTATTACAACCCCTGGTGTCACAATGGATCATTAGATAGTTAGCCTGCATTGGGTCACAATGGTTCCTTGCTTCTCTTAACCTCTGTGGTGTCACAATGCATCCCATGCCCTTTTAGTCCACTTGGTGTTACAATGAATCATTTGAGTCTTGGCCTCTATGGTGTCATAATGTTTCCATGTTTTTCTTGGTCCCCATGCTTTCACAATTCATCCCTGGCCCTATTACAACCCCTGGTGTCACAATGGATCATTAGATTGTTAGCCTCCCTTGGGTCACAATGGTTCCTTGCTTCTCTTAACCTCTGTGGTGTCACAATGCATTCCAAGCCCTTTTAGGCCACTTGATGTCACAATGAATCATTTGATTCTTGGCCTTCATGGTGTCATAATAGATCCTTGCTTCTATAGGTCCCCATGCTGTCACAGTTCATCCGTGGTCCTTTTGCGCCCCCTGGTGTCAAAAGGGATTCTTAGATTGTTAGCCTGCATTGGGTCACAATGGTTCCTTGCTTCTCTTAACCTCTGTGGTGTCACAATGCATCCCATGCCCTTTTAGGCCACTTGATGTCACAATGAATCATTTGATTCTTGGCCTTCATGGTGTCATAATAGATCCCTGCTTCTATAGGTCCCCATGCTGTCACAGTTCATCCGTGGTCCTTTTGCGCCCCCTGGTGTCAAAAGGGATTCTTAGATTGTTAGCCTCCCTTGGGTCACAATGGTTCCTTGCTTCTCTTAACCTCTGTGGTGTCACAATGCATTCCAAGCCCTTTTAGGCCACTTGATGTCACAATGAATCATTTGATTCTTGGCCTTCATGGTGTCATAATAGATCCTTGCTTCTATAGGTCCCCATGCTTTCACAGTTCATCCGTGGTCCTTTTGCGCCCCCTGGTGTCAAAAGGGATTCTTAGATTGTTAGCCTGCATTGGGTCACAATGGTTCCCAGCTTCTCTGAACCTCTGTGGTGTCACAATGCATCCCATGCCCTTTTAGGCCACTTGGTGTTACAATGAATCATTTGAGTCTTGGCCTCTATGGTGTCATAATGTTTCCATGTTTTTCTTGGGCCCCATGCTTTCACAATTCATCCCTGGCACTATTACAAACCCTGGTGTCACAATGGATCATTAGATTGTTAGCCTCCCTTGGGTCACAATGGTTCCTTGCTTCTCTTATCCTCTGTGGTGTCACAATGCATTCCAAGCCCTTTTAGGCCACTTGATGTCACAATGAATCATTTGATTCTTGGCCTTCATGGTGTCATAATAGATCCTTGCTTCTATAGGTCCCCATGCTGTCACAGTTCATCCGTGGTCCTTTTGCGCCCCCTGGTGTCAAAAGGGATTCTTAGATTGTTAGCCTGCATTGGGTCACAATGGTTCCTTGCTTCTCTTAACCTCTGTGGTGTCACAATGCATCCCATGCCCTTTTAGGCCACTTGATGTCACAATGAATCATTTGATTCTTGGCCTTCATGGTGTCATAATAGATCCTTGCTTCTATAGGTCCCCATGCTGTCACAGTTCATCCGTGGTCCTTTTGCGCCCCCTGGTGTCAAAAGGGATTCTTAGATTGTTAGCCTCCCTTGGGTCACAATGGTTCCTTGCTTCTCTTAACCTCTGTGGTGTCACAATGCATTCCAAGCCCTTTTAGGCCACTTGATGTCACAATGAATCATTTGATCCTTGGCCTTCATGGTGTCATAATAGATCCTTGCTTCTATAGGTCCCCATGCTGTCACAGTTCATCCGTGGTCCTTTTGAGCCCCCTGGTGTCAAAAGGGATTGTTAGATTGTTAGCCTGCATTGGGTCACAATTGTTCCTTGCTTCTCTTAACCTCTGTGGTGTCACAATGCATCCCATGCCCTTTTAGGCCACTTGGTGTTACAATGAATCATTTGAGTCTTGGCCTCTATGGTGTCATAATGTTTCCATGTTTTTCTTGGGCTCCATGCTTTCACAATTCATCCCTGGCCCTATTACAACCCCTGGTGTCACAATGGATCATTAGATTGTTAGCCTCCCTTGGGTCACAATGGTTCCTTGCTTCTCTTAACCTCTGTGGTGTCACAATGCATTCCAAGCCCTTTTAGGCCACTTGATGTCACAATGAATCATTTGATTCTTGGCCTTCATGGTGTCATAATAGATCCTTGCTTCTATAGGTCCCCATGCTGTCACAGTTGATCCGTGGTCCTTTTGCGCCCCCTGGTGTCAAAAGGGATTCTTAGATTGTTAGCCTGCATTGGGTCACAATGGTTCCTTGCTTCTCTTAACCTCTGTGGTGTCACAATGCATCCCATGCCCTTTTAGGCCACTTGATGTCACAATGAATCATTTGATTCTTGGCCTTCATGGTGTCATAATAGATCCTTGCTTCTATAGGTCCCCATGCTGTCACAGTTCATCCGTGGTCCTTTTGCGCCCCCTGGTGTCAAAAGGGATTCTTAGATTGTTAGCCTCCCTTGGGTCACAATGGTTCCTTGCTTCTCTTAACCTCTGTGGTGTCACAATGCATTCCAAGCCCTTTTAGGCCACTTGATGTCACAATGAATCATTTGATCCTTGGCCTTCATGGTGTCATAATAGATCCTTGCTTCTATAGGTCCCCATGCTGTCACAGTTCATCCGTGGTCCTTTTGCGCCCCCTGGTGTCAAAAGGGATTCTTAGATTGTTAGCCTGCATTGGGTCACAATTGTTCCTTGCTTCTCTTAACCTCTGTGGTGTCACAATGCATCCCATGCCCTTTTAGGCCACTTGGTGTTACAATGAATCATTTGAGTCTTGGCCTCTATGGTGTCATAATGTTTCCATGTTTTTCTTGGGCTCCATGCTTTCACAATTCATCCCTGGCCTTATTACAACCCCTGGTGTCACAATGGATCATTAGATTGTTAGCCTCCCTTGGGTCACAATGGTTCCTTGCTTCTCTTAACCTCTGTGGTGTCACAATGCATTCCAAGCCCTTTTAGGCCACTTGATGTCACAATGAATCATTTGATTCTTGGCCTTCATGGTGTCATAATAGATCCTTGCTTCTATAGGTCCCCATGCTGTCACAGTTCATCCGTGGTCCTTTTGCGCCCCCTGGTGTCAAAAGGGATTCTTAGATTGTTAGCCTGCATTGGGTCACAATGGTTCCTTGCTTCTCTTAACCTCTGTGGTGTCACAATGCATCCCATGCCCTTTTAGGCCACTTGGTGTTACAATGAATCATTTGAGTCTTGGCCTCTATGGTGTCAAAATGTTTCCATGTTTTTCTTGGGCCCCATGCTTTCACAATTCATCCCTGGCCCTATTACAATCCCTGTTGTCACAATGGATCATTAAATTGTTAGCATCCCTTGGGTCACAATGGTTCCTTGCTTCTCTTAACCTGTGTGGTGTCACAATGCATCCCATGCCCTTTAAGGCCACTTGGTGTTACAATGAATCATTTGAGTCTTGGCCTCTATGTTGTCATAATATTTCCATGATTAATTGTGCCCCATGCTTTCACAATTCATCCCTGGCCCTATTACAACCCCTGGTGTCACAGGGGATCATTAGATTGTTAGCCTCCCTTGGGTCACAATGGTTCCCTGCTTCTCTTAACCTCTGTGGTGTCACAATGCATTCCAAGCCCTTTTAGGCCACTTGATGTCACAGTGAATCATTTGATTCTTGGCCTTCATGGTGTCATAATAGATCCTTGCTTCTATAGGTCCCCATGCTGTCACAGTTCATCCTTTGTCCTTTTGCGCCCCCTGGTGTCAAAAGGGAATCTTGGATAGCTAGCCTGCATTGGGTCACAATGGTTCCTTGCTTCTCTTAACCTCTGTGGTGTCACAATGCAACCCATGCCCTTTTAGGCCACTTGATGTCACAATGAATCATTTGATTCTTGGCCTTCATGGTGTCATAATAGATCCTTGCTTCTATAGGTCCCCATGCTTTCACAGTTCATCCGTGGTCCTTTTGCGCCCCCTGGTGTCAAAAGGGATTCTTAGATTGTTAGCCTCCCTTGGGTCACAATGGTTCCCAGCTTCTCTTAACCTCTGTGGTGTCACAATGCATCCCATGCCCTTTAAGGCCACTTGGTGTTACAATGAATCATTTGAGTCTTGGCCTCTATGTTGTCATAATATTTCCATGATTAATTGTGCCCCATGCTTTCACAATTCATCCCTGGCCCTATTACAACCCCTGGTGTCACAGGGGATCGTTAGATTGTTAGCCTCCCTTGGGTCACAATGGGTCCTTGCTTCTCTTAACCTCTGTGGTGTCACAATGCATTCCAAGCCCTTTTAGGCCACTTGGTGTCACAATGAATCATTTGATTCTTGGCCTTCATGGTGTCATAATAGATCCTTGCTTCTATAGGTCCCCATGCTGTCACAGTTCATCGGTGGTCCTTTTGCGCCCCCTGGTGTCAAAAGGGATTCTTAGATTGTTAGCCTGCATTGGGTCACAATGGTTCCTTGCTTCTCTTAACCCCTATGGTGTCACAATGCATCCCATGCCCTTTTAGGCCACTTGGTGTTACAATGAATCATTTGAGTCTTGGCCTCTATGGTGTCAAAATGTTTCCATGTTTTTCTTGGGCTCCATGCTTTCACAATTCATCCCTGGCCCTATTACAACCCCTGGTGACACAGGGGATCATTAGATTGTTAGCCTCCCTTGGGTCACAATGGTTCCTTGCTTCTCTTAACCTCTGTGGTGTCACAATGCATTCCAAGCCCTTTTAGGCCACTTGATGTCACAATGAATCATTTGATTCTTGGCCTTCATGGTGTCATAATAGATCCTTGCTTCTATAGGTCCCCATGCTGTCACAGTTCATCCGTGGTCCTTTTGCGCCCCCTGGTGTCAAAAGGGATTCTTAGATTGTTAGCCTCCCTTGGGTCACAATGGTTCCTTGCTTCTCTTAACCTCTGTGGTGTCACAATGCATCCCATGCCCTTTTAGGCCACTTGATGTCACAATGAATCATTTGATTCTTGGCCTTCATGGTGTCATAATAGATCCTTGCTTCTATAGGTCCCCATGCTGTCACAGTTCATCCGTGGTCCTTTTGCACCCCCTGGTGTCAAAAGGGAATCTTAGATAGTTAGCCTGCATTGGGTCACAATGGTTCCTTGCTTCTCTTAACCTCTGTGGTGGCACAATGCATCCCATGCCCTTTTAGGCCACTTGGTGTTACAATGAATCATTTGAGTCTTGGCCTCTATGGTGTCAAAATGTTTCAATGTTTTTCTTAGGCCCCATGCTTTCACAATTCATCCCTGGCCCTATTACAATCCCTGTTGTCACAATGGATCATTAAATTGTTAGCATCCCTTGGGTCACAATGGTTCCTTGCTTCTCTTAACCTGTGTGGTGTCACAATGCATCCCATGCCCTTTAAGGCCACTTGGTGTTACAATGAATCATTTGAGTCTTGGCCTCTATGTTGTCATAATATTTCCATGATTAATTGTGCCCCATGCTTTCAAAATTCATCCCTGGCCCTATTACAACCCCTGGTGTCACAGGGGATCATTAGATTGTTAGCCTCCCTTGGGTCACAATGGTTCCCTGCTTCTCTTAACCTCTGTGGTGTCACAATGCATCCCATGCCCTTTAAGGCCACTTGGTGTTACAATGAATCATTTGAGTCTTGGCCTCTATGTTGTCATAATATTTCCATGATTAATTGTGCCCCATGCTTTCACAATTCATCCCTGGCCCTATTACAACCCCTGGTGTCACAGGGGATCGTTAGATTGTTAGCCTCCCTTGGGTCACAATGGGTCCTTGCTTCTCTTAACCTCTGTGGTGTCACAATGCATTCCAAGCCCTTTTAGGCCACTTGGTGTCACAATGAATCATTTGATTCTTGGCCTTCATGGTGTCATAATAGATCCTTGCTTCTATAGGTCCCCATGCTGTCACAGTTCATCCGTGGTCCTTTTGAGCCCCCTGGTGTCAAAAGGGATTGTTAGATTGTTAGCCTGCATTGGGTCACAATTGTTCCTTGCTTCTCTTAACCTCTGTGGTGTCACAATGCATCCCATGCCCTTTTAGGCCACTTGGTGTTACAATGAATCATTTGAGTCTTGGCCTCTATGGTGTCATAATGTTTCCATGTTTTTCTTGGGCTCCATGCTTTCACAATTCATCCCTGGCCCTATTACAACCCCTGGTGTCACAATGGATCATTAGATTGTTAGCCTCCCTTGGGTCACAATGGTTCCTTGCTTCTCTTAACCTCTGTGGTGTCACAATGCATTCCAAGCCCTTTTAGGCCACTTGATGTCACAATGAATCATTTGATTCTTGGCCTTCATGGTGTCATAATAGATCCTTGCTTCTATAGGTCCCCATGCTGTCACAGTTCATCCGTGGTCCTTTTGCGCCCCCTGGTGTCAAAAGGGATTCTTAGATTGTTAGCCTGCATTGGGTCACAATGGTTCCTTGCTTCTCTTAACCTCTGTGGTGTCACAATGCATCCCATGCCCTTTTAGGCCACTTGGTGTTACAATGAATCATTTGAGTCTTGGCCTCTATGGTGTCAAAATGTTTCCATGTTTTTCTTGGGCCCCATGCTTTCACAATTCATCCCTGGCCCTATTACAATCCCTGTTGTCACAATGGATCATTAAATTGTTAGCATCCCTTGGGTCACAATGGTTCCTTGCTTCTCTTAACCTGTGTGGTGTCACAATGCATCCCATGCCCTTTAAGGCCACTTGGTGTTACAATGAATCATTTGAGTCTTGGCCTCTATGTTGTCATAATATTTCCATGATTAATTGTGCCCCATGCTTTCACAATTCATCCCTGGCCCTATTACAACCCCTGGTGTCACAATGGATCATTAGATTGTTAGCCTCCCTTGGGTCACAATGGTTCCTTGCTTCTCTTAACCTCTGTGGTGTCACAATGCATTCCAAGCCCTTTTAGGCCACTTGATGTCACAATGAATCATTTGATTCTTGGCCTTCATGGTGTCATAATAGATCCTTGCTTCTATAGGTCCCCATGCTGTCACAGTTGATCCGTGGTCCTTTTGCGCCCCCTGGTGTCAAAAGGGATTCTTAGATTGTTAGCCTGCATTGGGTCACAATGGTTCCTTGCTTCTCTTAACCTCTGTGGTGTCACAATGCATCCCATGCCCTTTTAGGCCACTTGATGTCACAATGAATCATTTGATTCTTGGCCTTCATGGTGTCATAATAGATCCTTGCTTCTATAGGTCCCCATGCTGTCACAGTTCATCCGTGGTCCTTTTGCGCCCCCTGGTGTCAAAAGGGATTCTTAGATTGTTAGCCTCCCTTGGGTCACAATGGTTCCTTGCTTCTCTTAACCTCTGTGGTGTCACAATGCATTCCAAGCCCTTTTAGGCCACTTGATGTCACAATGAATCATTTGATCCTTGGCCTTCATGGTGTCATAATAGATCCTTGCTTCTATAGGTCCCCATGCTGTCACAGTTCATCCGTGGTCCTTTTGCGCCCCCTGGTGTCAAAAGGGATTCTTAGATTGTTAGCCTGCATTGGGTCACAATTGTTCCTTGCTTCTCTTAACCTCTGTGGTGTCACAATGCATCCCATGCCCTTTTAGGCCACTTGGTGTTACAATGAATCATTTGAGTCTTGGCCTCTATGGTGTCATAATGTTTCCATGTTTTTCTTGGGCTCCATGCTTTCACAATTCATCCCTGGCCTTATTACAACCCCTGGTGTCACAATGGATCATTAGATTGTTAGCCTCCCTTGGGTCACAATGGTTCCTTGCTTCTCTTAACCTCTGTGGTGTCACAATGCATTCCAAGCCCTTTTAGGCCACTTGATGTCACAATGAATCATTTGATTCTTGGCCTTCATGGTGTCATAATAGATCCTTGCTTCTATAGGTCCCCATGCTGTCACAGTTCATCCGTGGTCCTTTTGCGCCCCCTGGTGTCAAAAGGGATTCTTAGATTGTTAGCCTGCATTGGGTCACAATGGTTCCTTGCTTCTCTTAACCTCTGTGGTGTCACAATGCATCCCATGCCCTTTTAGGCCACTTGGTGTCACAATGAATCATTTGATTCTTGGCCTTCATGGTGTCATAATAGATCCTTGCTTCTATAGGTCCCCATGCTGTCACAGTTCATCCGTGGTCCTTTTGCACCCCCTGGTGTCAAAAGGGAATCTTAGATAGTTAGCCTGCATTGGGTCACAATGGTTCCTTGCTTCTCTTAACCTCTGTGGTGGCACAATGCATCCCATGCCCTTTTAGGCCACTTGGTGTTACAATGAATCATTTGAGTCTTGGCCTCTATGGTGTCAAAATGTTTCCATGTTTTTCTTAGGCCCCATGCTTTCACAATTCATCCCTGGCCCTATTACAATCCCTGTTGTCACAATGGATCATTAAATTGTTAGCATCCCTTGGGTCACAATGGTTCCTTGCTTCTCTTAACCTGTGTGGTGTCACAATGCATCCCATGCCCTTTAAGGCCACTTGGTGTTACAATGAATCATTTGAGTCTTGGCCTCTATGTTGTCATAATATTTCCATGATTAATTGTGCCCCATGCTTTCAAAATTCATCCCTGGCCCTATTACAACCCCTGGTGTCACAGGGGATCATTAGATTGTTAGCCTCCCTTGGGTCACAATGGTTCCCTGCTTCTCTTAACCTCTGTGGTGTCACAATGCATTCCAAGCCCTTTTAGGCCACTTGATGTCACAGTGAATCATTTGATTCTTGGCCTTCATGGTGTCATAATAGATCCTTGCTTCTATAGGTCCCCATGCAGTCACAGTTCATCCTTTGTCCTTTTGCGCCCCCTGGTGACAAAAGGGAATCTTGGATAGCTAGCCTGCATTGGGTCACAATGGTTCCTTGCTTCTCTTAACCTCTCTGGTGTCACAATGCAACCCATGCCCTTTTAGGCCACTTGATGTCACAATGAATCATTTGATTCTTGGCCTTCATGGTGTCATAATAGATCCTTGCTTCTATAGGTCCCCATGCTTTCACAGTTCATCCGTGGTCCTTTTGCGCCCCCTGGTGTCAAAAGGGATTCTTAGATTGTTAGCCTCCCTTGGGTCACAATGGTTCCCAGGTTCTCTTAACCTCTGTGGTGTCACAATGCATCCCATGCCCTTTAAGGCCACTTGGTGTTACAATGAATCATTTGAGTCTTGGCCTCTATGTTGTCATAATATTTCCATGATTAATTGTGCCCCATGCTTTCACAATTCATCCCTGGCCCTATTACAACCCCTGGTGTCACAGGGGATCGTTAGATTGTTAGCCTCCCTTGGGTCACAATGGGTCCTTGCTTCTCTTAACCTCTGTGGTGTCACAATGCATTCCAAGCCCTTTTAGGCCACTTGGTGTCACAATGAATCATTTGATTCTTGGCCTTCATGGTGTCATAATAGATCCTTGCTTCTATAGGTCCCCATGCTGTCACAGTTCATCCGTGGTCCTTTTGCGCCCCCTGGTGTCAAAAGGGATTCTTAGATTGTTAGCCTGCATTGGGTCACAATGGTTCCTTGCTTCTCTTAACCCCTATGGTGTCACAATGCATCCCATGCCCTTTTAGGCCACTTGGTGTTACAATGAATCATTTGAGTCTTGGCCTCTATGGTGTCAAAATGTTCCCATGTTTTTCTTGGGCTCCATGCTTTCACAATTCATCCCTGGCCCTATTACAACCCCTGGTGACACAGGGGATCATTAGATTGTTAGCCTCCCTTGGGTCACAATGGTTCCTTGCTTCTCTTAACCTCTGTGGTGTCACAATGCATTCCAAGCCCTTTTAGGCCACTTGATGTCACAATGAATCATTTGATTCTTGGCCTTCATGGTGTCATAATAGATCCTTGCTTCTATAGGTCCCCATGCTGTCACAGTTCATCCGTGGTCCTTTTGCGCCCCCTGGTGTCAAAAGGGATTCTTAGATTGTTAGCCTCCCTTGGGTCACAATGGTTCCTTGCTTCTCTTAACCTCTGTGGTGTCACAATGCATCCCATGCCCTTTTAGGCCACTTGATGTCACAATGAATCATTTGATTCTTGGCCTTCATGGTGTCATAATAGATCCTTGCTTCTATAGGTCCCCATGCTGTCACAGTTCATCCGTGGTCCTTTTGCACCCCCTGGTGTCAAAAGGGAATCTTAGATAGTTAGCCTGCATTGGGTCACAATGGTTCCTTGCTTCTCTTAACCTCTGTGGTGGCACAATGCATCCCATGCCCTTTTAGGCCACTTGGTGTTACAATGAATCATTTGAGTCTTGGCCTCTATGGTGTCAAAATGTTTCAATGTTTTTCTTAGGCCCCATGCTTTCACAATTCATCCCTGGCCCTATTACAACCCCTGGTGTCACAATGGATCATTAGATTGTTAGCCTCCCTTGGGTCACAATGGTTCCTTGCTTCTCTTAACCCCTGTGGTGTCACAATGCATCCCATGCCCTTTTAGGCCACTTGGTGTTACAATGAATCATTTGAGTCTTGGCCTCTATGGTGTAAAAATGTTTCCATGTTTTTTTGGGCTCCATGCTTTCACAATTCATCCCTGGCCCTATTACAACCCCTGGTGTCACAATGGATCATTAGATTGTTAGCCTCCCTTGGGTCACAATGGTTCCTTGCTTCTCTTAACCTCTGTGGTGTCACAATGCATTCCAAGCCCTTTTAGGCCACTTGATGTCACAATGAATCATTTGATTCTTGGCCTTCACGGTGTCATAATAGATCCTTGCTTCTATAGGTCCCCATGCTGTCACAGTTCATCCGTGGTCCTTTTGAGCCCCCTGGAGTCAAAAGGGATTGTTAGATTGTTAGCCTGCATTGGGTCACAATGGTTCCTTGCTTCTCTTAACCTCTGTGGTGTCACAATGCATCCCATGCCCTTTTAGTCCACTTGGTGTTACAATGAATAATTTGAGTCTTGGCCTCTATGGTGTCAAAATGTTTCCATGTTTTTCTTGGTCCCCATGATTTCACAATTCATCCCTGGCCCTATTACAACCCCTGGTGTCACAATGGATCATTAGATTGTTAGCCTCCCTTGGGTCACAATGGTTCCTTGCTTCTCTTAACCTCTGTGGTGTCACAATGCATTCCAAGCCCTTTTAGGCCACTTGATGTCACAATGAATCATTTGATTCTTGGCCTTCATGGTGTCATAATAGATCCTTGCTTCTATAGGTCCCCATGCTGTCACAGTTCATCCGTGGTCCTTTTGAGCCCCCTGGTGTCAAAAGGGATTCTTAGATTGTTAGCCTGCATTGGGTCACAATGGTTCCTTGCTTCTCTTAACCTCTGTGGTGTCACAATGCATCCCATGCCCTTTTAGGCCACTTGATGTCACAATGAATCATTTGATCCTTGGCCTTCATGGTGTCATAATAGATCCTTGCTTCTATAGGTCCCCATGCTTTCACAGTTCATCCGTGGTCCTTTTGCGCCCCCTGGTGTCAAAAGGGATTCTTAGATTGTTAGCCTGCATTGGGTCACAATGGTTCCCAGCTTCTCTTAACCTCTGTGGTGTCACAATGCATCCCATGCCCTTTTAGGCCACTTGGTGTTACAATGAATCATTTGAGTCTTGGCCTCTATGGTGTCATAATGTTTCCATGTTTTTCTTGGGCCCCATGCTTTCACAATTCATCCCTGGCACTATTACAAACCCTGGTGTCACAATGGATCATTAGATTGTTAGCCTCCCTTGGGTCACAATGGTTCCTTGCTTCTCTTATCCTCTGTGGTGTCACAATGCATTCCAAGCCCTTTTAGGCCACTTGATGTCACAATGAATCATTTGATTCTTGGCCTTCATGGTGTCATAATAGATCCTTGCTTCTATAGGTCCCCATGCTGTCACAGTTCATCCGTGGTCCTTTTGCGCCCCCTGGTGTCAAAAGGGATTCTTAGATTGTTAGCCTGCATTGGGTCACAATGGTTCCTTGCTTCTCTTAACCTCTGTGGTGTCACAATGCATCCCATGCCCTTTTAGGCCACTTGATGTCACAATGAATCATTTGATTCTTGGCCTTCATGGTGTCATAATAGATCCTTGCTTCTATAGGTCCCCATGCTGTCACAGTTCATCCGTGGTCCTTTTGCGCCCCCTGGTGTCAAAAGGGATCATTAGATTGTTAGCCTCCCTTGGGTCACAATGGTTCCTTGCTTCTCTTAACCTCTGTGGTGTCACAATGCATTCCAAGCCCTTTTAGGCCACTTGATGTCACAATGAATCATTTGATCCTTGGCCTTCATGGTGTCATAATAGATCCTTGCTTCTATAGGTCCCCATGCTGTCACAGTTCATCCGTGGTCCTTTTGAGCCCCCTGGTGTCAAAAGGGATTGTTAGATTGTTAGCCTGCATTGGGTCACAATTGTTCCTTGCTTCTCTTAACCTCTGTGGTGTCACAGTGCATCCCATGCCCTTTTAGGCCACTTGGTGTTACAATGAATCATTTGAGTCTTGGCCTCTATGGTGTCATAATGTTTCCATGTTTTTCTTGGGCTCCATGCTTTCACAATTCATCCCTGGCCCTATTACAACCCCTGGTGTCACAATGGATCATTAGATTGTTAGCCTCCCTTGGGTCACAATGGTTCCTTGCTTCTCTTAACCTCTGTGGTGTCACAATGCATTCCAAGCCCTTTTAGGCCACTTGATGTCACAATGAATCATTTGAATCTTGGCCTTCATGGTGTCATAATAGATCCTTGCTTCTATAGGTCCCCATGCTGTCACAGTTCATCCGTGGTCCTTTTGCGCCCCCTGGTGTCAAAAGGGATTCTTAGATTGTTAGCCTGCATTGGGTCACAATGGTTCCTTGCTTCTCTTAACCTCTGTGGTGTCACAATGCATCCCATGCCCTTTTAGGCCACTTGATGTCACAATGAATCATTTGATTCTTGGCCTTCATGGTGTCATAATAGATCCTTGCTTCTATAGGTCCCCATGCTGTCACAGTTCATCCGTGGTCCTTTTGCGCCCCCTGGTGTCAAAAGGGATTCTTAGATTGTTAGCCTGCATTGGGTCACAATGGTTCCTTGCTTCTCTTAACCTCTGTGGTGTCACAATGCATCCCATGCCCTTTTAGGCCACTTGGTGTTACAATGAATCATTTGAGTCTTGGCCTCTATGGTGTCAAAATGTTTCCATGTTTTTCTTGGGCCCCATGCTTTCACAATTCATCCCTGGCCCTATTACAATCCCTGGTGTCACAATGGATCATTAAATTGTTAGCATCCCTTGGGTCACAATGGTTCCTTGCTTCTCTTAACCTGTGTGGTGTCACAATGCATCCCATGCCCTTTAAGGCCACTTGGTGTTATAATGAATCATTTGTGTCTTGGCCTCTATGTTGTCATAATATTTCCATGATTAATTGTGCCCCATGCTTTCACAATTCATCCCTGGCCCTATTACAACCCCTGGTGTCACAATGGATCATTAGATTGTTAGCCTCCCTTGGGTCACAATGGTTCCTTGCTTCTCTTAACCTCTGTGGTGTCACAATGCATTCCAAGCCCTTTTAGGCCACTTGATGTCACAATGAATCATTTGATTCTTGGCCTTCATGGTGTCATAATAGATCCTTGCTTCTATAGGTCCCCATGCTTTCACAGTTCATCCGTGGTCCTTTTGCGCCCCCTGGTGTCAAAAGGGATTCTTAGATTGTTAGCCTGCATTGGGTCACAATGGTTCCCAGCTTCTCTTAACCTCTGTGGTGTCACAATGCATCCCATGCCCTTTTAGGCCACTTGGTGTTACAATGAATCATTTGAGTCTTGGCCTCTATGGTGTCATAATGTTTCCATGTTTTTCTTGGGCCCCATGCTTTCACAATTCATCCCTGGCACTATTACAAACCCTGGTGTCACAATGGATCATTAGATTGTTAGCCTCCCTTGGGTCACAATGGTTCCTTGCTTCTCTTATCCTCTGTGGTGTCACAATGCATTCCAAGCCCTTTTAGGCCACTTCATGTCACAATGAATCATTTGATTCTTGGCCTTCATGGTGTCATAATAGATCCTTGCTTCTATAGGTCCCCATGCTGTCACAGTTCATCCGTGGTCCTTTTGCGCCCCCTGGTGTCAAAAGGGATTCTTAGATTGTTAGCCTGCATTGGGTCACAATGGTTCCTTGCTTCTCTTAACCTCTGTGGTGTCACAATGCATCCCATGCCCTTTTAGGCCACTTGATGTCACAATGAATCATTTGATTCTTGGCCTTCATGGTGTCATAATAGATCCTCGCTTCTATAGGTCCCCATGCTGTCACAGTTCATCCGTGGTCCTTTTGAGCCCCCTGGTGTCAAAAGGGATTGTTATATTGTTAGCCTGCATTGGGTCACAATTGTTCCTTGCTTCTCTTAACCTCTGTGGTGTCACAATGCATCCCATGCCCTTTTAGGCCACTTGGTGTTACAATGAATCATTTGAGTCTTGGCCTCTATGGTGTCATAATGTTTCCATGTTTTTCTTGGGCTCCATGCTTTCACAATTCATCCCTGGCACTATTACAACCCCTGGTGTCACAATGGATCATTAGATTGTTAGCCTCCCATGGGTCACAATGGTTCCTTGCTTCTCTTAACCTCTGTGGTGTCACAATGCATTCCAAGCCCTTTTAGGCCACTTGATGTCACAATGAATCATTTGATTCTTGGCCTTCATGGAGTCATAATAGATCCTTGCTTCTATAGGTCCCCATGCTGTCACAGTTCATCCGTGGTCCTTTTGCGCCCCCTGGTGTCAAAAGGGATTCTTAGATTGTTAGCCTGCATTGGGTCACAATGGTTCCTTGCTTCTCTTAACCTCTGTGGTGTCACAATGCATCCCATGCCCTTTTAGGCCACTTGGTGTTACAATGAATCATTTGAGTCTTGGCCTCTATGGTGTCAAAATGTTTCCATGTTTTTCTTGGGCCCCATGCTTTCACAATTCATCCCTGGCCCTATTACAATCCCTGTTGTCACAATGGATCATTAAATTGTTAGCATCCCTTGGGTCACAATGGTTCCTTGCTTCTCTTAACCTGTGTGGTGTCACAATGCATCCCATGCCCTTTAAGGCCACTTGGTGTTACAATGAATCATTTGAGTCTTGGCCTCTATGTTGTCATAATATTTCCATGATTAATTGTGCCCCATGCTTTCACAATTCATCCCTGGCCCTATTACAACCCCTGGTGTCACAGGGGATCATTAGAGTGTTAGCCTCCCTTGGGTCACAATGGTTCCTTGCTTCTCTTAACCTCTCTGGTGTCACAATGCAACCCATGCCCTTTTAGGCCACTTGATGTCACATTGAATCATTTGATTCTTGGCCTTCATGGTGTCATAATAGATCCTTGCTTCTATAGGTCCCCATGCTTTCACAGTTCATCCGTGGTCCTTTTGCGCCCCCTGGTGTCAAAAGGGATTCTTAGATTGTTAGCCTCCCTTGGGTCACAATGGTTCCCAGCTTCTCTTAACCTCTGTGGTGTCACAATGCATCCCATGCCCTTTAAGGACACTTGGTGTTACAATGAATCATTTGAGTCTTGGCCTCTATGGTGTCATAATATTTCCATGATTAATTGTGCCCCATGCTTTCACAATTCATCCCTGGCCCTATTACAACCCCTGGTGTCACAGGGGATCGTTAGATTGTTAGCCTCCCTTGGGTCACAATGGGTCCTTGCTTCTCTTAACCTCTGTGGTGTCACAATGCATTCCAAGCCCTTTTAGGCCACTTGGTGTCACAATGAATCATTTGATTCTTGGCCTTCATGGTGTCATAATAGATCCTTGCTTCTATAGGTCCCCATGCTGTCACAGTTCATCCGTGGTCCTTTTGCGCCCCCTGGTGTCAAAAGGGATTCTTAGATTGTTAGCCTGCATTGGGTCACAATGGTTCCTTGCTTCTCTTAACCTCTGTGGTGTCACAATGCATCCCATGCCCTTTTAGGCCACTTGGTGTTACAATGAATCATTTGAGTCTTGGCCTCTATGGTGTCAAAATGTTTCCATGTTTTTCTTGGGCTCCATGCTTTCACAATTCATCCCTGGGCCTATTACAACCCCTGGTGTCACAGGGGATCATTAGATTGTTAGCCTCCCTTGGGTCACAATGGTTCCTTGCTTCTCTTAACCTCTGTGGTGTCACAATGCATTCCAAGCCCTTTTAGGCCACTTGATGTCACAATGAATCATTTGATTCTTGGCCTTCATGGTGTCATAATAGATCCTTGCTTCTATAGGTCCCCATGCTGTCACAGTTCATCCGTGGTCCTTTTGCACCCCCTGGTGTCAAAAGGGAATCTTAGATAGTTAGCCTGCATTGGGTCACAATGGTTCCTTGCTTCTCTTAACCTCTGTGGTGTCACAATGCATCCCATGCCCTTTTAGGCCACTTGATGTCACAATGAATCATTTGATTCTTGGCCTTCATGGTGTCATAATAGATCCTTGCTTCTATAGGTCCCCATGCTGTCACAGTTCATCCGTGGTCCTTTTGCACCCCCTGGTGTCAAAAGGGAATCTTAGATAGTTAGCCTGCATTGGGTCACAATGGTTCCTTGCTTCTCTTAACCTCTGTGGTGTCACAATGCATCCCATGCCCTTTTAGGCCACTTGGTGTTACAATGAATCATTTGAGTCTTGGCCTCTATGGTGTCAAAATGTTTCCATGTTTTTCTTGGGCCCCATGCTTTCACAATTCATCCCTGGCACTATTACAAACCCTGGTGTCACAATGGATCATTAGATTGTTAGCCTCCCTTGGGTCACAATGGTTCCTTGCTTCTCTTAACCCCTGTGGTGTCACAATGCATCCCATGCCCTTTTAGGCCACTTGGTGTTACAATGAATCATTTGAGTCTTGGCCTCTATGGTGTCAAAATGTTTCCATGTTTTTTTGGGCTCCATGATTTCACAATTCATCCCTGGCCCTATTACAACTCCTGGTGTCACAATGGATCATTAAATTGTTAGCATCCCTTGGGTCACAATGGTTCCTTGCTTCTCTTAACCTGTGTGGTGTCACAATGCATCCCATGCCCTTTAAGGCCACTTGGTGTTACAATGAATCATTTGAGTCTTGGCCTCTATGTTGTCATAATATTTCCATGATTAATTGTGCCCCATGCTTTCACAATTCATCCCTGGCCCTATTACAACCCCTGGTGTCACAGGGGATCATTAGATTGTTAGCCTCCCTTGGGTCACAATGGTTCCTTGCTTCTCTTAACCTCTCTGGTGTCACAATGCAACCCATGCCCTTTTAGGCCACTTGATGTCACATTGAATCATTTGATTCTTGGCCTTCATGGTGTCATAATAGATCCTTGCTTCTATAGGTCCCCATGCTTTCACAGTTCATCCGTGGTCCTTTTGCGCCCCCTGGTGTCAAAAGGGATTCTTAGATTGTTAGCCTCCCTTGGGTCACAATGGTTCCCAGCTTCTCTTAACCTCTGTGGTGTCACAATGCAACCCATGCCCTTTAAGGACACCTGGTGTTACAATGAATCATTTGAGTCTTGGCCTCTATGTTGTCATAATATTTCCATGATTAATTGTGCCCCATGCTTTCACAATTCATCCCTGGCCCTATTACAACCCCTGGTGTCACAGGGGATCATTAGATTGTTAGCCTCCCTTGGGTCACAATGGGTCCTTGCTTCTCTTAACCTCTGTGGTGTCACAATGCATTCCAAGCCCTTTTAGGCCACTTGGTGTCACAATGAATCATTTGATTCTTGGCCTTCATGGTGTCATAATAGATCCTTGCTTCTATAGGTCCCCATGCTGTCACAGTTCATCCGTGGTCCTTTTGCGCCCCCTGGTGTCAAAAGGGATTCTTAGATTGTTAGCCTGCATTGGGTCACAATGGTTCCTTGCTTCTCTTAACCTCTGTGGTGTCACAATGCATCCCATGCCCTTTTAGGCCACTTGGTGTTACAATGAATCATTTGAGTCTTGGCCTCTATGGTGTCAAAATGTTTCCATGTTTTTCTTGGGCTCCATGCTTTCACAATTCATCCCTGGGCCTATTACAACCCCTGGTGTCACAGGGGATCATTAGATTGTTAGCCTCCCTTGGGTCACAATGGTTCCTTGCTTCTCTTAACCTCTGTGGTGTCACAATGCATTCCAAGCACTTTTAGGCCACTTGATGTCACAATGAATCATTTGATTCTTGGCCTTCATGGTGTCATAATAGATCCTTGCTTCTATAGGTCCCCATGCTGTCACAGTTCATCCGTGGTCCTTTTGCACCCCCTGGTGTCAAAAGGGAATCTTAGATAGTTAGCCTGCATTGGGTCACAATGGTTCCTTGCTTCTCTTAACCTCTGTGGTGTCACAATGCATCCCATGCCCTTTTAGGCCACTTGATGTCACAATGAATCATTTGATTCTTGGCCTTCATGGTGTCATAATAGATCCTTGCTTCTATAGGTCCCCATGCTGTCACAGTTCATCCGTGGTCCTTTTGCACCCCCTGGTGTCAAAAGGGAATCTTAGATAGTTAGCCTGCATTGGGTCACAATGGTTCCTTGCTTCTCTTAACCTCTGTGGTGTCACAATGCATCCCATGCCCTTTTAGGCCACTTGGTGTTACAATGAATCATTTGAGTCTTGGCCTCTATGGTGTCAAAATGTTTCCATGTTTTTCTTGGGCCCCATGCTTTCACAATTCATCCCTGGCACTATTACAAACCCTGGTGTCACAATGGATCATTAGATTGTTAGCCTCCCTTGGGTCACATTGGTTCCTTGCTTCTCTTAACCCCTGTGGTGTCACAATGCATCCCATGCCCTTTTAGGCCACTTGGTGTTACAATGAATCATTTGAGTCTTGGCCTCTATGGTGTCAAAATGTTTCCATGTTTTTTTGGGCTCCATGATTTCACAATTCATCCCTGGCCCTATTACAACCCCTGGTGTCACAATGGATCATTAAATTGTTAGCATCCCTTGGGTCACAATGGTTCCTTGCTTCTCTTAACCTGTGTGGTGTCACAATGCATCCCATGCCCTTTAAGGCCACTTGGTGTTACAATGAATCATTTGAGTCTTGGCCTCTATGTTGTCATAATATTTCCATGATTAATTGTGCCCCATGCATTCACAATTCATCCCTGGCCCTATTACAACCCCTGGTGTCACAATGGATCATTAGATTGTTAGCCTCCCTTGGGTCACAATGGTTCCTTGCTTCTCTTAACCTCTGTGGTGTCACAATGCATTCCAAGCCCTTTTAGGCCACTTGATGTCACAATGAATCATTTGATTCTTGGCCTTCATGGTGTCATAATAGATCCTTGCTTCTATAGGTCCCCATGCTGTCACAGTTCATCCGTGGTCCTTTTGCACCCCCTGGTGTCAAAAGGGATTCTTATATTGTTAGCCTCCCTTGGGTCACAATGGTTCCTTGCTTCTCTTAACCTCTGTGTTGTCACAATGCATCCCATGCCCTTTTAGGCCACTTGATGTCACAATGAATCATTTGATTCTTGGCCTTCATGGTGTCATAATAGATCCTTGCTTCTATAGGTCCCCATGCTGTCACAGTTCATCCGTGGTCCTTTTGCACCCCCTGGTGTCAAAAGGGATTCTTAGATAGTTAGCCTGCATTGGGTCACAATGGTTCCTTGCTTCTCTTAACCTCTGTGGTGTCACAATGCATCCCATGCCCTTTTAGGCCACTTCGTGTTACAATGAATCATTTGAGTCTTGGCCTCTATGGTGTCAAATTGTTTCCATGTTTTTCTTGGGCCCCATGCTTTCACAATTCATCCCTGGCCCTATTACAACCCCTGGTGTCACAATGGATCATTAGATTGTTAGCCTCCCTTGGGTCACAATGGTTCCTTGCTTCTCTTAACCCCTGTGGTGTCACAATGCATCCCATGCCCTTTTAGGCCACTTGGTGTTACAATGAATCATTTGAGTCTTGGCCTCTATGGTGTCAAAATGTTTCCATGTTTTTTTGGGCTCCATGCTTTCACAATTCATCCCTGGCCCTATTACAACCCCTGGTGTCACAATGGATCATTAGATTGTTAGCCTCCCTTGGGTCACAATGGTTCCTTGCTTCTCTTAACCTCTGTGGTGTCACAATGCAACCCATGCCCTTTTAGGCCACTTGATGTCACAATGAATCATTTGATTCTTGGCCTTCATGGTGTCATAATAGATCCTTGCTTCTATAGGTCCCCATGCTGTCACAGTTCATCTGTGGTCCTTTTGCGTGCCCTGGTGTCAAAAGGGAATCTTAGATAGTTAGCCTGCATTGGGTCACAATGGTTCCTTGCTTCTCTTAACCTCTGTGGTGTCACAATGCATTCCAAGCCCTTTTAGGCCACTTGATGTCACAATGAATCATTTGATTCTTGGCCTTCATGGTGTCATAATAGATCCTTGCTTCTATAGGTCCCCATGCTGTCACAGTTCATCCGTGGTCCTTTTGCACCCCCTGGTGTCAAAAGGGATTCTTAGATTGTTAGCCTGCATTGGGTCACAATGGTTCCTTGCTTCTCTTAACCTCTGTGGTGTCACAATGCATCCCATGCCCTTTTAGGCCACTTCATGTCACAATGAATCATTTGATTCTTGGCCTTCATGGTGTCATAATAGATCCTTGCTTCTATAGGTCCCCATGCTGTCACAGTTCATCCGTGGTCCTTTTGCGCCCCCTGGTGTCAAAAGGGATTCTTAGATTGTTAGCCTCCCTTGGGTCACAATGGTTCCTTGCTTCTCTTAACCTCTGTGGTGTCACAATGCATTCCAAGCCCTTTTAGGCCACTTGGTGTTACAATGAATCATTTGAGTCTTGGCCTCTATGGTGTCATAATAGATCCTTGCTTCTATAGGTCCCCATGCTGTCACAGTTCATCCGTGGTCCTTTTGCGCCCCCTGGTGTCAAAAGGGATTCTTAGATTGTTAGCCTGCATTGGGTCACAATTGTTCCTTGCTTCTCTTAACCTCTGTGGTGTCACAATGCATCCCATGCCCTTTTAGTCCACTTGGTGTTACAATGAATCATTTGAGTCTTGGCCTCTATGTTGTCATAATGTTTCCATGTTTTTCTTGGTCCCCATGCTTTCACAATTCATCCCTGGCCCTATTACAACCCCTGGTGACACAGGGATCATTTGATTGTTAGCCTCCCTTGGGTCACAATGGTTCCTTGCTTCTCTTAACCTCTGTGGTGTCACAATGCATTCCAAGCTCTTTTAGGCCACTTCATGTCACAATGAATCATTTGATTCTTGGCCTTCATGGTGTCATAATAGATCCTTGCTTCTATAGGTCCCCATGCTGTCACAGTTCATCCGTGGTCCTTTTGCGCCCCCTGGTGTCAAAAGGGATTCTTAGATTGTTAGCCTGCATTGGGTCACAATGGTTCCTTGCTTCTCTTAACCTCTGTGGTGTCACAATGCATTCCAAGCCCTTTTAGGCCACTTGATGTCACAATGAATCATTTGATTCTTGGCCTTCATGGTGTCATAATAGATCCTTGCTTCTATAGGTCCCCATGCTGTCACAGTTCATCCGTGGTCCTTTTGCGCCCCCTGGTGTCACAGGGGATCGTTAGATTGTTAGCCTCCCTTGGGTCACAATGGTTCCTTGCTTCTCTTATCCTCTGTGGTGTCACAATGCATTCCAAGCCCTTTTAGGCCACTTGATGTCACAATGAATCATTTGATTCTTGGCCTTCATGGTGTCATAATAGATCCTTGCTTCTATAGGTCCCCATGCTGTCACAGTTCATCCGTGGTCCTTTTGCGCCCCCTGGTGTCAAAAGGGATTCTTAGATTGTTAGCCTCCCTTGGGTCACAATGGTTCCTTGCTTCTCTTAACCCCTGTGGTGTCACAATGCATCCCATGCCCTTTTAGGCCACTTGGTGTTACAATGAATCATTTGAGTCTTGGCCTCTATGGTGTAAAAATGTTTCCATGTTTTTTTGGGCTCCATGCTTTCACAATTCATCCCTGGCCCTATTACAACCCCTGGTGTCACAATGGATCATTAGATTGTTAGCCTCCCTTGGGTCACAATGGTTCCTTGCTTCTCTTAACCTCTGTGATGTCACAATGCATTCCAAGCCCTTTTAGGCCACTTGATGTCACAATGAATCATTTGATTCTTGGCCTTCATGGTGTCATAATAGATCCTTGTTTCTATAGGTCCCCATGCTGTCACAGTTCATCCGTGGTCCTTTTGCGCCCCCTGGTGTCAAAAGGGATTCTTAGATTGTTAGCCTGCATTGGGTCACAATGGTTCCCAGCTTCTCTTAACCTCTGTGGTGTCACAATGCATCCCATGCCCTTTAAGGACACTTGGTGTTACAATGAATCATTTGAGTCTTGGCCTCTATGTTGTCATAATATTTCCATGATTAATTGTGCCCCATGCTTTCACAATTCATCCCTGGCCCTATTACAACCAATGGTGTCACAGGGGATCGTTAGATTGTTAGCCTCCCTTGGGTCACAATGGGTCCTTGCTTCTCTTAACCTCTGTGGTGTCACAATGCATTCCAAGCCCTTTTAGGCCACTTGGTGTCACAATGAATCATTTGATTCTTGGCCTTCATGGTGTCATAATAGATCCTTGCTTCTATAGGTCCCCATGCTGTCACAGTTCATCGGTGGTCCTTTTGCGCCCCCTGGTGTCAAAAGGGATTCTTAGATTGTTAGCCTGCATTGGGTCACAATGGTTCCTTGCTTCTCTTAACCCCTATGGTGTCACAATGCATCTCATGCCCTTTTAGGCCACTTGGTGTTACAATGAATCATTTGAGTCTTGGCCTCTATGGTGTCAAAATGTTTCCATGTTTTTCTTGGGCTCCATGCTTTCACAATTCATCCCTGGCCCTATTACAACCCCTGGTGACACAGGGATCATTAGATTGTTAGCCTCCCTTGGGTCACAATGGTTCCTTGCTTCTCTTAACCTCTGTGGTGTCACAATGCATTCCAAGCCCTTTTAGGCCACTTGATGTCACAATGAATCATTTGATCCTTGGCCTTCATGGTGTCATAATAGATCCTTGCTTCTATAGGTCCCCATGCTGTCACAGTTCATCCGTGGTCCTTTTGCGCCCCCTGGTGTCAAAAGGGATTCTTAGATTGTTAGCCTCCCTTGGGTCACAATGGTTCCTTGCTTCTCTTAACCTCTGTGGTGTCACAATGCATCCCATGCCCTTTTAGGCCACTTGATGTCACAATGAATCATTTGATTCTTGGCCTTCATGGTGTCATAATAGATCCTTGCTTCTATAGGTCCCCATGCTGTCACAGTTCATCCGTGGTCCTTTTGCACCCCCTGGTGTCAAAAGGGAATCTTAGATAGTTAGCCTGCATTGGGTCACAATGGTTCCTTGCTTCTCTTAACCTCTGTGGTGGCACAATGCATCCCATGGCCTTTTAGGCCACTTGGTGTTACAATGAATCATTTGAGTCTTGGCCTCTATGGTGTTAAAATGTTTCCATGTTTTTCTTGGGCTCCATGCTTTCACAATTCATCCCTGGCCCTATTACAACCCCTGGTGTCACAATGGATCATTAGATTGTTAGCCTCCCTTGGGTCACAATGGTTCCTTGCTTCTCTTAACCTCTGTGATGTCACAATGCATTCCAAGCCCTTTTAGGCCACTTGATGTCACAATGAATCATTTGATTCTTGGCCTTCATGGTGTCATAATAGATCCTTGTTTCTATAGGTCCCCATGCTGTCACAGTTCATCCGTGGTCCTTTTGCGCCCCCTGGTGTCAAAAGGGATTCTTAGATTGTTAGCCTGCATGGGGTCACAATGGTTCCTTGCTTCTCTTAACCCCTGTGGTGTCACAATGCATCCCATGCCCTTTTAGGCCACTTGGTGTTACAATGAATTCTTTGAGTCTTGGCCTCTATGGTGTTAAAATGTTTCCATGTTTTTCTTGGGCTCCATGCTTTCACAATTCATCCCTGGCCCTATTACAATCCCTGCTGTCACAATGGATCATTAGATTGTTAGCCTCCCTTGAGTAACAATGGTTCCTTGCTTCTCTTAACCTCTGTGATGTCACAATGCATTCCAAGCCCTTTTAGGCCACTTGATGTCACAATGAATCATTTGATTCTTGGCCTTCATGGTGTCATAATAGATCCTTGCTTCTATAGGTCCCCATGCTTTCACAGTTCAACCGTGGTCCTTTTGCGCCCCCTGGTGTCAAAAGGGATTCTTAGATTGTTAGCCTGCATTGGGTCACAATGGTTCCCAGCTTCTCTTAACCTCTGTGGTGTCACAATGCATCCCATGCCCTTTAAGGACACTTGGTGTTACAATGAATCATTTGAGTCTTGGCCTCTATGTTGTCATAATATTTCCATGATTAATTGTGCCCCATGCTTTCACAATTCATCCCTGGCCCTATTACAACCCCTGGTGTCACAGGGGATCGTTAGATTGTTAGCCTCCCTTGGGTCACAATGGGTCCTTGCTTCTCTTAACCTCTGTGGTGTCACAATGCATTCCAAGCCCTTTTAGGCCACTTGGTGTCACAATGAATCATTTGATTCTTGGCCTTCATGGTGTCATAATAGATCCTTGCTTCTATAGGTCCCCATGCTGTCACAGTTCATCTGTGGTCCTTTTGCGCCCCCTGGTGTCAAAAGGGATTCTTAGATTGTTAGCCTGCATTGGGTCACAATGGTTCCTTGCTTCTCTTAACCCCTATGGTGTCACAATGCATCTCATGCCCTTTTAGGCCACTTGGTGTTACAATGAATCATTTGAGTCTTGGCCTCTATGGTGTCAAAATGTTTCCATGTTTTTCTTGGGCTCCATGCTTTCACAATTCATCCCTGGCCCTATTACAACCCCTGGTGACACAGGGATCATTAGATTGTTAGCCTCCCTTGGGTCACAATGGTTCCTTGCTTCTCTTAACCTCTGTGGTGTCACAATGCATTCCAAGCCCTTTTAGGCCACTTGATGTCACAATGAATCATTTGATCCTTGGCCTTCATGGTGTCATAATAGATCCTTGCTTCTATAGGTCCCCATGCTGTCACAGTTCATCCGTGGTCCTTTTGCGCCCCCTGGTGTCAAAAGGGATTCTTAGATTGTTAGCCTGCATTGGGTCACAATGGTTCCTTGCTTCTCTTAACCTCTGTGGTGTCACAATGCATCCCATGCCCTTTTAGGCCACTTGATGTCACAATGAATCATTTGATTCTTGGCCTTCATGGTGTCATAATAGATCCTTGCTTCTATAGGTCCCCATGCTGTCACAGTTCATCCGTGGTCCTTTTGCACCCCCTGGTGTCAAAAGGGAATCTTAGATAGTTAGCCTGCATTGGGTCACAATGGTTCCTTGCTTCTCTTAACCCCTGTGGTGTCACAATGCATCCCATGCCCTTTTAGGCCACTTGGTGTTGCAATGAATCATTTGAGTCTTGGCCTCTATGGTGTCAAAATGTTTCCATGTTTTTTTGGGCTCCATGCTTTCACAATTCATCCCTGGCCCTATTACAACCCCTGGTGTCACAATGGATCATTAGATTGTTAGCCTCCCTTGGGTCACAATGGTTCCTTGCTTCTCTTAACCCCTGTGGTGTCACAATGCATCCCATGCCCTTTTAGGCCACTTGGTGTTGCAATGAATCATTTGAGTCTTGGCCTCTATGGTGTCAAAATGTTTCCATGTTTTTTTGGGCTCCATGCTTTCACAATTCATCCCTGGCCCTATTACAACCCCTGGTGTCACAATGGATCATTAGATTGTTAGCCTCCCTTGGGTCACAATGGTTCCTTGCTTCTCTTAACCTCTGTGGTGTCACAATGCATTCCAAGCCCTTTTAGGCCACTTGATGTCACAATGAATCATTTGATTCTTGGCCTTCATGGTGTCATAATAGATCCTTGCTTCTATAGGTCCCCATGCTGTCACAGTTCATCTGTGGTCCTTTTGCGTGCCCTGGTGTCAAAAGGGAATCTTAGATAGTTAGCCTGCATTGGGTCACAATGGTTCCTTGCTTGTCTTAACCTCTGTGGTGTCACAATGCATCCCATGCCCTTTTAGTCCACTTGGTGTTACAATGAATCATTTGAGTCTTGGCCTCTATGTTGTCATAATATTTCCATGATTAATTGTGCCCCATGCTTTCACAATTCATCCCTGGCCCTATTACAACCCCTGGTGTCACAGGGGATCGTTAGATTGTTAGCCTCCCTTGGGTCACAATGGTTCCTCGCTTCTCTTAACCTCTGTGGTGTCACAATGCATTCCAAGCCCTTTTAGGCCACTTGACGTCACAATGAATCATTTGATTCTTGGCCTTCATGGTGTCATAATAGATCCTTGCTTCTATAGGTCCCCATGCTGTCACAGTTCATGCGTGGTCCTTTTGCGCCCCCTGGTGTCAAAAGGGATTTTTAGATTGTTAGCCTGCATTGGGTCACAATGGTTCCTTGCTTCTCTTAACCTCTGTGTTGTCACAATGCATCCCATGCCCTTTTAGGCCACTTGGTGTTACAATGAATCATTTTAGTCTTGGCCTCTATGGTGTCATAATATTTCCATGATTTATTGTGCCCCATGCTTTCACAATTCATCCCTGGCCCTATTAAAACCCCTGGTGTCCCAGGGGATCATTAGATTGTTAGCCTCCCTTGGGTCACAATGGTTCCTTGCTTCTCTTAACCTCTGTGGTGTCACAATGCAACCCATGCCCTTTTAGGCCACTTGATGTCACAATGAATCATTTGATTCTTGGCCTTCATGGTGTCATAATAGATCCTTGCTTCTATAGGTCCCCATGCTGTCACAGTTCATCCGTGGTCCTTTTGCGCCCCCTGGTGTCAAAAGGGATTCTTAGATTGTTACACTGCATTGGGTCACAATGGTTCCTTGCTTCTCTTAACCTCTGTGGTGTCACAATGCATCCCATGCCCTTTTAGGCCACTTGATGTCACAATGAATCATTTGATTCTTGTCCTTCATGGTGTCATAATAGATCCTTGCTTCTATAGGTCCCCATGCTGTCACAGTTCATCCGTGGTCCTTTTGCGCCCCCTGGTGTCAAAAGGGATTCTTAGATTGTTAGCCTCCCTTGGGTCACAATGGTTCCTTGCTTCTCTTAACCTCTGTGGTGTCACAATGCATTCCAAGCCCTTTTAGGCCACTTGGTGTTACAATGAATCATTTGAGTCTTGGCCTCTATGGTGTCATAATAGATCCTTGCTTCTATAGGTCCCCATGCTGTCACAGTTCATCCGTGGTCCTTTTGCGCCCCCTGGTGTCAAAAGGGATTGTTAGATTGTTAGCCTGCATTGGGTCACAATTGTTCCTTGCTTCTCTTAACCTCTGTGGTGTCACAATGCATCCCATGCCCTTTTAGTCCACTTGGTGTTACAATGAATCATTTGAGTCTTGGCCTCTATGTTGTCATAATGTTTCCATGTTTTTCTTGGTCCCCATGCTTTCACAATTCATCCCTGGCCCTATTACAACCCCTGGTGACACAGGGATCATTAGATTGTTAGCCTCCCTTGGGTCACAATGGTTCCTTGCTTCTCTTAACCTCTGTGGTGTCACAATGCATTCCAAGCTCTTTTAGGCCACTTCATGTCACAATGAATCATTTGATTCTTGGCCTTCATGGTGTCATAATAGATCCTTGCTTCTATAGGTCCCCATGCTGTCACAGTTCATCCGTGGTCCTTTTGCGCCCCCTGGTGTCAAAAGGGATTCTTAGATTGTTAGCCTGCATTGGGTCACAATGGTTCCTTGCTTCTCTTAACCTCTGTGGTGTCACAATGCATTCCAAGCCCTTTTAGGCCACTTGATGTCACAATGAATCATTTGATTCTTGGCCTTCATGGTGTCATAATAGATCCTTGCTTCTATAGGTCCCCATGCTGTCACAGTTCATCCGTGGTCCTTTTGCGCCCCCTGGTGTCAAAAGGGATTCTTAGATTGTTAGCCTGCATTGGGTCACAATGGTTCCTTGCTTCTCTTAACCTCTGTGTTGTCACAATGCATTCCAAGCCCTTTTAGGCCACTTGATGTCACAATGAATCATTTGATTCTTGGCCTTCATGGTGTCATAATAGATCCTTGCTTCTATAGGTCCCCATGCTGTCACAGTTCATCCGTGGTCCTTTTGCGCCCCCTGGTGTCAAAAGGGATTCTTAGATTGTTAGCCTGCATTGGGTCACAATGGTTCCTTGCTTCTCTTAACCCCTGTGGTGTCACAATGCATCCCATGCCCTTTTAGGCCACTTGGTGTTACAATGAATCATTTGAGTCTTGGCCTCTATGGTGTTAAAATGTTTCCATGTTTTTCTTGGGCTCCATGCTTTCACAATTCATCCCTGGCCCTATTACAATCCCTGCTGTCACAATGGATCATTAGATTGTTAGCCTCCCTTGAGTAACAATGGTTCCTTGCTTCTCTTAACCTCTGTGATGTCACAATGCATTCCAAGCCCTTTTAGGCCACTTGATGTCACAATGAATCATTTGATTCTTGGCCTTCATGGTGTCATAATAGATCCTTGCTTCTATAGGTCCCCATGCTTTCACAGTTCAACCGTGGTCCTTTTGCGCCCCCTGGTGTCAAAAGGGATTCTTAGATTGCTAGCCTGCATTGGGTCACAATGGTTCCCAGCTTCTCTTAACCTCTGTGGTGTCACAATGCATCCCATGCCCTTTAAGGCCACTTGGTCTTACAATGAATCATTTGAGTCTTGGCCTCTATGTTGTCATAATATTTCCATGATTAATTGTGCCCCATGCTTTCACAATTCATCCCTGGCCCTATTACAACACCTGGTGTCACAGGGGATCGTTAGATTGTTAGCCTCCCTTGGGTCACAATGGGTCCTTGCTTCTCTTAACCTCTGTGGTGTCACAATGCATTCCAAGCCCTTTTAGGCCACTTGGTGTCACAATGAATCATTTGATTCTTGGCCTTCATGGTGTCATAATAGATCCTTGCTTCTATAGGTCCCCATGCTGTCACAGTTCATCGGTGGTCCTTTTGCGCCCCCTGGTGTCAAAAGGGATTCTTAGATTGTTAGACTCCCTTGGGTCACAATGGTTCCTTGCTTCTCTTAACCCCTATGGTGTCACAATGCATCTCATGCCCTTTTAGGCCACTTGGTGTTACAATGAATCATTTGAGTCTTGGCCTCTATGGTGTCAAAATGTTTCCATGTTTTTCTTGGGCTCCATGCTTTCACAATTCATCCCTGGCCCTATTACAACCCCTGGTGACACAGGGATCATTAGATTGTTAGCCTCCCTTGGGTCACAATGGTTCCTTGCTTCTCTTAACCTCTGTGGTGTCACAATGCATTCCAAGCCCTTTTAGGCCACTTGATGTCACAATGAATCATTTGATCCTTGGCCTTCATGGTGTCATAATAGATCCTTGCTTCTATAGGTCCCCATGCTGTCACAGTTCATCCGTGGTCCTTTTGCGCCCCCTGGTGTCAAAAGGGATTCTTAGATTGTTAGCCTGCATTGGGTCACAATGGTTCCTTGCTTCTCTTAACCTCTGTGGTGTCACAATGCATCCCATGCCCTTTTAGGCCACTTGATGTCACAATGAATCATTTGATTCTTGGCCTTCATGGTGTCATAATAGATCCTTGCTTCTATAGGTCCCTATGCTGTCACAGTTCATCCGTGGTCCTTTTGCACCCCCTGGTGTCAAAAGGGAATCTTAGATAGTTAGCCTGCATTGGGTCACAATGGTTCCTTGCTTCTCTTAACCTCTGTGGTGGCACAATGCATCCCATGCCCTTTTAGGCCACTTCGTGTTACAATGAATCATTTGAGTCTTGGCCTCTATGGTGTCAAAATGTTTCCATGTTTTTCTTGGGCCCCATGCTTTCACAATTCATCCCTGGCCCTATTACAACCCCTGGTGTCACAATGGATCATTAGATTGTTAGCCTCCCTTGGGTCACAATGGTTCCTTGCTTCTCTTAACCCCTGTGGTGTCACAATGCATCCCATGCCCTTTTAGGCCACTTGGTGTTGCAATGAATCATTTGCGTCTTGGCCTCTATGGTGTCAAAATGTTTCCATGTTTTTTTGGGCTCCATGCTTTCACAATTCATCCCTGGCCCTATTACAACCCCTGGTGTCACAATGGATCATTAGATTGTTAGCCTCCCTTGGGTCACAATGGTTCCTTGCTTCTCTTAACCTCTGTGGTGTCACAATGCATTCCAAGCCCTTTTAGGCCACTTGATGTCACAATGAATCATTTGATTCTTGGCCTTCATGGTGTCATAATAGATCCTTGCTTCTATAGGTCCCCATGCTGTCACAGTTCATCCGTGGTCCTTTTGAGCCCCCTGGTGTCAAAAGGGATTCTTAGATTGTTAGCCTGCATTGGGTCACAATGGTTCCTTGCTTCTCTTAACCTCTGTGGTGTCACAATGCATCCCATGCCCTTTTAGTCCACTTGGTGTTACAATGAATCATTTGAGTCTTGGCCTCTATGGTGTCATAATGTTTCCATGTTTTCTTGGTCCCCATGCTTTCACAATTCATGCCTGGCCCTATTACAACCCCTGGTGTCACAATGGATCATTAGATTGTTAGCCTCCCTTGGGTCACAATGGTTCCTTGCTTCTCTTAACCTCTGTGGTGTCACAATGCATTCCAAGCCCTTTTAGGCCACTTGACGTCACAATGAATCATTTGATTCTTGGCCTTCATGGTGTCATAATAGATCCTTGCTTCTATAGGTCCCCATGCTGTCACAGTTCATCCGTGGTCCTTTTGCGCCCCCTGGTGTCAAAAGGGATTCTTAGATTGTTAGCCTGCATGGGGTCACAATGGTTCCTTGCTTCTCTTAACCCCTGTGGTGTCACAATGCATCCCATGCCCTTTTAGGCCACTTGGTGTTACAATGAATCCTTTGAGTCTTGGCCTCTATGGTGTTAAAATGTTTCCATGTTTTTCTTGGGCTCCATGCTTTCACAATTCATCCCTGGCCCTATTACAATCCCTGCTGTCACAATGGATCATTAGATTGTTAGCCTCCCTTGAGTAACAATGGTTCCTTGCTTCTCTTAACCTCTGTGATGTCACAATGCATTCCAAGCCCTTTTAGGCCACTTGATGTCACAATGAATCATTTGATTCTTGGCCTTCATGGTGTCATAATAGATCCTTGCTTCTATAGGTCCCCATGCTTTCACAGTTCAACCGTGGTCCTTTTGCGCCCCCTGGTGTCAAAAGGGATTCTTAGATTGTTAGCCTGCATTGGGTCACAATGGTTCCCAGCTTCTCTTAACCTCTGTGGTGTCACAATTCATCCCATGCCCTTTAAGGACACTTGGTGTTACAATGAATCATTTGAGTCTTGGCCTCTATGTTGTCATAATATTTCCATGATTAATTGTGCCCCATGCTTTCACAATTCATCCCTGGCCCTATTACAACCCCTGGTGTCACAGGGGATCGTTAGATTGTTAGCCTCCCTTGGGTCACAATGGGTCCTTGCTTCTCTTAACCTCTGTGGTGTCACAATGCATTCCAAGCCCTTTTAGGCCACTTGGTGTCACAATGAATCATTTGATTCTTGGCCTTCATGGTGTCATAATAGATCCTTGCTTCTATAGGTCCCCATGCTGTCACAGTTCATCGGTGGTCCTTTTGCGCCCCCTGGTGTCAAAAGGGATTCTTAGATTGTTAGCCTGCATTGGGTCACAATGGTTCCTTGCTTCTCTTAACCCCTATGGTGTCACAATGCATCTCATGCCCTTTTAGGCCACTTGGTGTTACAATGAATCATTTGAGTCTTGGCCTCTATGGTGTCAAAATGTTTCCATGTTTTTCTTGGGCTCCATGCTTTCACAATTCATCCCTGGCCCTATTACAACCCCTGGTGACACAGGGATCATTAGATTGTTAGCCTCCCTTGGGTCACAATGGTTCCTTGCTTCTCTTAACCTCTGTGGTGTCACAATGCATTCCAAGCCCTTTTAGGCCACTTGATGTCACAATGAATCATTTGATCCTTGGCCTTCATGGTGTCATAATAGATCCTTGCTTCTATAGGTCCCCATGCTGTCACAGTTCATCCGTGGTCCTTTTGCGCCCCCTGGTGTCAAAAGGGATTCTTAGATTGTTAGCCTGCATTGGGTCACAATGGTTCCTTGCTTCTCTTAACCTCTGTGGTGTCACAATGCATCCCATGCCCTTTTAGGCCACTTGATGTCACAATGAATCATTTGATTCTTGGCCTTCATGGTGTCATAATAGATCCTTGCTTCTATAGGTCCCCATGCTGTCACAGTTCATCCGTGGTCCTTTTGCACCCCCTGGTGTCAAAAGGGAATCTTAGATAGTTAGCCTGCATTGGGTCACAATGGTTCCTTGCTTCTCTTAACCTCTGTGGTGGCACAATGCATCCCATGGCCTTTTAGGCCACTTGGTGTTACAATGAATCATTTGAGTCTTGGCCTCTATGGTGTTAAAATGTTTCCATGTTTTTCTTGGGCTCCATGCTTTCACAATTCATCCCTGGCCCTATTACAACCCCTGGTGTCACAATGGATCATTAGATTGTTAGCCTCCCTTGGGTCACAATGGTTCCTTGCTTCTCTTAACCTCTGTGATGTCACAATGCATTCCAAGCCCTTTTAGGCCACTTGATGTCACAATGAATCATTTGATTCTTGGCCTTCATGGTGTCATAATAGATCCTTGTTTCTATAGGTCCCCATGCTGTCACAGTTCATCCGTGGTCCTTTTGCGCCCCCTGGTGTCAAAAGGGATTCTTAGATTGTTAGCCTGCATGGGGTCACAATGGTTCCTTGCTTCTCTTAACCCCTGTGGTGTCACAATGCATCCCATGCCCTTTTAGGCCACTTGGTGTTACAATGAATTCTTTGAGTCTTGGCCTCTATGGTGTTAAAATGTTTCCATGTTTTTCTTGGGCTCCATGCTTTCACAATTCATCCCTGGCCCTATTACAATCCCTGCTGTCACAATGGATCATTAGATTGTTAGCCTCCCTTGAGTAACAATGGTTCCTTGCTTCTCTTAACCTCTGTGATGTCACAATGCATTCCAAGCCCTTTTAGGCCACTTGATGTCACAATGAATCATTTGATTCTTGGCCTTCATGGTGTCATAATAGATCCTTGCTTCTATAGGTCCCCATGCTTTCACAGTTCAACCGTGGTCCTTTTGCGCCCCCTGGTGTCAAAAGGGATTCTTAGATTGTTAGCCTGCATTGGGTCACAATGGTTCCCAGCTTCTCTTAACCTCTGTGGTGTCACAATGCATCCCATGCCCTTTAAGGACACTTGGTGTTACAATGAATCATTTGAGTCTTGGCCTCTATGTTGTCATAATATTTCCATGATTAATTGTGCCCCATGCTTTCACAATTCATCCCTGGCCCTATTACAACCCCTGGTGTCACAGGGGATCGTTAGATTGTTAGCCTCCCTTGGGTCACAATGGGTCCTTGCTTCTCTTAACCTCTGTGGTGTCACAATGCATTCCAAGCCCTTTTAGGCCACTTGGTGTCACAATGAATCATTTGATTCTTGGCCTTCATGGTGTCATAATAGATCCTTGCTTCTATAGGTCCCCATGCTGTCACAGTTCATCTGTGGTCCTTTTGCGCCCCCTGGTGTCAAAAGGGATTCTTAGATTGTTAGCCTGCATTGGGTCACAATGGTTCCTTGCTTCTCTTAACCCCTATGGTGTCACAATGCATCTCATGCCCTTTTAGGCCACTTGGTGTTACAATGAATCATTTGAGTCTTGGCCTCTATGGTGTCAAAATGTTTCCATGTTTTTCTTGGGCTCCATGCTTTCACAATTCATCCCTGGCCCTATTACAACCCCTGGTGACACAGGGATCATTAGATTGTTAGCCTCCCTTGGGTCACAATGGTTCCTTGCTTCTCTTAACCTCTGTGGTGTCACAATGCATTCCAAGCCCTTTTAGGCCACTTGATGTCACAATGAATCATTTGATCCTTGGCCTTCATGGTGTCATAATAGATCCTTGCTTCTATAGGTCCCCATGCTGTCACAGTTCATCCGTGGTCCTTTTGCGCCCCCTGGTGTCAAAAGGGATTCTTAGATTGTTAGCCTGCATTGGGTCACAATGGTTCCTTGCTTCTCTTAACCTCTGTGGTGTCACAATGCATCCCATGCCCTTTTAGGCCACTTGATGTCACAATGAATCATTTGATTCTTGGCCTTCATGGTGTCATAATAGATCCTTGCTTCTATAGGTCCCCATGCTGTCACAGTTCATCCGTGGTCCTTTTGCACCCCCTGGTGTCAAAAGGGAATCTTATGTAGTTAGCCTGCATTGGGTCACAATGGTTCCTTGCTTCTCTTAACCCCTGTGGTGTCACAATGCATCCCATGCCCTTTTAGGCCACTTGGTGTTGCAATGAATCATTTGAGTCTTGGCCTCTATGGTGTCAAAATGTTTCCATGTTTTTTTGGGCTCCATGCTTTCACAATTCATCCCTGGCCCTATTACAACCCCTGGTGTCACAATGGATCATTAGATTGTTAGCCTCCCTTGGGTCACAATGGTTCCTTGCTTCTCTTAACCCCTGTGGTGTCACAATGCATCCCATGCCCTTTTAGGCCACTTGGTGTTGCAATGAATCATTTGAGTCTTGGCCTCTATGGTGTCAAAATGTTTCCATGTTTTTTTGGGCTCCATGCTTTCACAATTCATCCCTGGCCCTATTACAACCCCTGGTGTCACAATGGATCATTAGATTGTTAGCCTCCCTTGGGTCACAATGGTTCCTTGCTTCTCTTAACCTCTGTGGTGTCACAATGCATTCCAAGCCCTTTTAGGCCACTTGATGTCACAATGAATCATTTGATTCTTGGCCTTCATGGTGTCATAATAGATCCTTGCTTCTATAGGTCCCCATGCTGTCACAGTTCATCTGTGGTCCTTTTGCGTGCCCTGGTGTCAAAAGGGAATCTTAGATAGTTAGCCTGCATTGGGTCACAATGGTTCCTTGCTTGTCTTAACCTCTGTGGTGTCACAATGCATCCCATGCCCTTTTAGTCCACTTGGTGTTACAATGAATCATTTGAGTCTTGGCCTCTATGGTGTCATAATGTTTCCATGTTTTTCTTGGTCCCCATGCTTTCACAATTCATGCCTGGCCCTATTACAACCCCTGGTGTCACAATGGATCATTAGATTGTTAGCCTCCCTTGGGTCACAATGGTTCCTCACTTCTCTTAACCTCTGTGGTGTCACAATGCATTCCAAGCCCTTTTAGGCCACTTGACGTCACAATGAATCATTTGATTCTTGGCCTTCATGGTGTCATAATAGATCCTTGCTTCTATAGGTCCCCATGCTGTCACAGTTCATCCGTGGTCCTTTTGCGCCCCCTGGTGTCAAAAGGGATTTTTAGATTGTTAGCCTGCATTGGGTCACAATGGTTCCTTGCTTCTCTTAACCTCTGTGTTGTCACAATGCATCCCATGCCCTTTTAGGCCACTTGGTGTTACAATGAATCATTTGATTCTTGGCCTTCATGGTGTCATAATAGATCCTTGCTTCTATAGGTCCCCATGCTGTCACAGTTCATCGGTGGTCCTTTTGCGCCCCCTGGTGTCAAAAGGGATTCATAGATTGCTAGCCTGCATTGGGTCACAATGGTTCCTTGCTTCTCTTAACCTCTGTGGTGTCACAACGCATCCCATGCCCTTTTAGGCCACTTGGTGTTACAATGAATCATTTTAGTCTTGGCCTCTATGGTGTCATAATATTTCCATGATTTATTGTGCCCCATGCTTTCACAATTCATCCCTGGCCCTATTAAAACCCCTGGTGTCCCAGGGGATCATTAGATTGTTAGCCTCCCTTGGGTCACAATGGTTCCTTGCTTCTCTTAACCTCTGTGGTGTCACAATGCAACCCATGCCCTTTTAGGCCACTTGATGTCACAATGAATCATTTGATTCTTGGCCTTCATGGTGTCATAATAGATCCTTGCTTCTATAGGTCCCCATGCTGTCACAGTTCATCCGTGGTCCTTTTGCGCCCCCTGGTGTCAAAAGGGATTCTTAGATTGTTACACTGCATTGGGTCACAATGGTTCCTTGCTTCTCTTAACCTCTGTGGTGTCACAATGCATCCCATGCCCTTTTAGGCCACTTGATGTCACAATGAATCATTTGATTCTTGTCCTTCATGGTGTCATAATAGATCCTTGCTTCTATAGGTCCCCATGCTGTCACAGTTCATCCGTGGTCCTTTTGCGCCCCCTGGTGTCAAAAGGGATTCTTAGATTGTTAGCCTCCCTTGGGTCACAATGGTTCCTTGCTTCTCTTAACCTCTGTGGTGTCACAATGCATTCCAAGCCCTTTTAGGCCACTTGGTGTTACAATGAATCATTTGAGTCTTGGCCTCTATGGTGTCATAATAGATCCTTGCTTCTATAGGTCCCCATGCTGTCACAGTTCATCCGTGGTCCTTTTGCGCCCCCTGGTGTCAAAAGGGATTGTTAGATTGTTAGCCTGCATTGGGTCACAATTGTTCCTTGCTTCTCTTAACCTCTGTGGTGTCACAATGCATCCCATGCCCTTTTAGTCCACTTGGTGTTACAATGAATCATTTGAGTCTTGGCCTCTATGTTGTCATAATGTTTCCATGTTTTTCTTGGTCCCCATGCTTTCACAATTCATCCCTGGCCCTATTACAACCCCTGGTGACACAGGGATCATTAGATTGTTAGCCTCCCTTGGGTCACAATGGTTCCTTGCTTCTCTTAACCTCTGTGGTGTCACAATGCATTCCAAGCTCTTTTAGGCCACTTCATGTCACAATGAATCATTTGATTCTTGGCCTTCATGGTGTCATAATAGATCCTTGCTTCTATAGGTCCCCATGCTGTCACAGTTCATCCGTGGTCCTTTTGCGCCCCCTGGTGTCAAAAGGGATTCTTAGATTGTTAGCCTGCATTGGGTCACAATGGTTCCTTGCTTCTCTTAACCTCTGTGGTGTCACAATGCATTCCAAGCCCTTTTAGGCCACTTGATGTCACAATGAATCATTTGATTCTTGGCCTTCATGGTGTCATAATAGATCCTTGCTTCTATAGGTCCCCATGCTGTCACAGTTCATCCGTGGTCCTTTTGCGCCCCCTGGTGTCAAAAGGGATTCTTAGATTGTTAGCCTGCATTGGGTCACAATGGTTCCTTGCTTCTCTTAACCTCTGTGTTGTCACAATGCATTCCAAGCCCTTTTAGGCCACTTGATGTCACAATGAATCATTTGATTCTTGGCCTTCATGGTGTCATAATAGATCCTTGCTTCTATAGGTCCCCATGCTGTCACAGTTCATCCGTGGTCCTTTTGCGCCCCCTGGTGTCAAAAGGGATTCTTAGATTGTTAGCCTGCATTGGGTCACAATGGTTCCTTGCTTCTCTTAACCCCTGTGGTGTCACAATGCATCCCATGCCCTTTTAGGCCACTTGGTGTTACAATGAATCATTTGAGTCTTGGCCTCTATGGTGTTAAAATGTTTCCATGTTTTTCTTGGGCTCCATGCTTTCACAATTCATCCCTGGCCCTATTACAATCCCTGCTGTCACAATGGATCATTAGATTGTTAGCCTCCCTTGAGTAACAATGGTTCCTTGCTTCTCTTAACCTCTGTGATGTCACAATGCATTCCAAGCCCTTTTAGGCCACTTGATGTCACAATGAATCATTTGATTCTTGGCCTTCATGGTGTCATAATAGATCCTTGCTTCTATAGGTCCCCATGCTTTCACAGTTCAACCGTGGTCCTTTTGCGCCCCCTGGTGTCAAAAGGGATTCTTAGATTGCTAGCCTGCATTGGGTCACAATGGTTCCCAGCTTCTCTTAACCTCTGTGGTGTCACAATGCATCCCATGCCCTTTAAGGCCACTTGGTCTTACAATGAATCATTTGAGTCTTGGCCTCTATGTTGTCATAATATTTCCATGATTAATTGTGCCCCATGCTTTCACAATTCATCCCTGGCCCTATTACAACACCTGGTGTCACAGGGGATCGTTAGATTGTTAGCCTCCCTTGGGTCACAATGGGTCCTTGCTTCTCTTAACCTCTGTGGTGTCACAATGCATTCCAAGCCCTTTTAGGCCACTTGGTGTCACAATGAATCATTTGATTCTTGGCCTTCATGGTGTCATAATAGATCCTTGCTTCTATAGGTCCCCATGCTGTCACAGTTCATCGGTGGTCCTTTTGCGCCCCCTGGTGTCAAAAGGGATTCTTAGATTGTTAGCCTGCATTGGGTCACAATGGTTCCTTGCTTCTCTTAACCCCTATGGTGTCACAATGCATCTCATGCCCTTTTAGGCCACTTGGTGTTACAATGAATCATTTGAGTCTTGGCCTCTATGGTGTCAAAATGTTTCCATGTTTTTCTTGGGCTCCATGCTTTCACAATTCATCCCTGGCCCTATTACAACCCCTGGTGACACAGGGATCATTAGATTGTTAGCCTCCCTTGGGTCACAATGGTTCCTTGCTTCTCTTAACCTCTGTGGTGTCACAATGCATTCCAAGCCCTTTTAGGCCACTTGATGTCACAATGAATCATTTGATCCTTGGCCTTCATGGTGTCATAATAGATCCTTGCTTCTATAGGTCCCCATGCTGTCACAGTTCATCCGTGGTCCTTTTGCGCCCCCTGGTGTCAAAAGGGATTCTTAGATTGTTAGCCTGCATTGGGTCACAATGGTTCCTTGCTTCTCTTAACCTCTGTGGTGTCACAATGCATCCCATGCCCTTTTAGGCCACTTGATGTCACAATGAATCATTTGATTCTTGGCCTTCATGGTGTCATAATAGATCCTTGCTTCTATAGGTCCCTATGCTGTCACAGTTCATCCGTGGTCCTTTTGCACCCCCTGGTGTCAAAAGGGAATCTTAGATAGTTAGCCTGCATTGGGTCACAATGGTTCCTTGCTTCTCTTAACCTCTGTGGTGGCACAATGCATCCCATGCCCTTTTAGGCCACTTCGTGTTACAATGAATCATTTGAGTCTTGGCCTCTATGGTGTCAAAATGTTTCCATGTTTTTCTTGGGCCCCATGCTTTCACAATTCATCCCTGGCCCTATTACAACCCCTGGTGTCACAATGGATCATTAGATTGTTAGCCTCCCTTGGGTCACAATGGTTCCTTGCTTCTCTTAACCCCTGTGGTGTCACAATGCATCCCATGCCCTTTTAGGCCACTTGGTGTTGCAATGAATCATTTGAGTCTTGGCCTCTATGGTGTCAAAATGTTTCCATGTTTTTTTGGGCTCCATGCTTTCACAATTCATCCCTGGCCCTATTACAACCCCTGGTGTCACAATGGATCATTAGATTGTTAGCCTCCCTTGGGTCACAATGGTTCCTTGCTTCTCTTAACCTCTGTGGTGTCACAATGCATTCCAAGCCCTTTTAGGCCACTTGATGTCACAATGAATCATTTGATTCTTGGCCTTCATGGTGTCATAATAGATCCTTGCTTCTATAGGTCCCCATGCTGTCACAGTTCATCCGTGGTCCTTTTGAGCCCCCTGGTGTCAAAAGGGATTCTTAGATTGTTAGCCTGCATTGGGTCACAATGGTTCCTTGCTTCTCTTAACCTCTGTGGTGTCACAATGCATCCCATGCCCTTTTAGTCCACTTGGTGTTACAATGAATCATTTGAGTCTTGGCCTCTATGGTGTCATAATGTTTCCATGTTTTCTTGGTCCCCATGCTTTCACAATTCATGCCTGGCCCTATTACAACCCCTGGTGTCACAATGGATCATTAGATTGTTAGCCTCCCTTGGGTCACAATGGTTCCTTGCTTCTCTTAACCTCTGTGGTGTCACAATGCATTCCAAGCCCTTTTAGGCCACTTGACGTCACAATGAATCATTTGATTCTTGGCCTTCATGGTGTCATAATAGATCCTTGCTTCTATAGGTCCCCATGCTGTCACAGTTCATCCGTGGTCCTTTTGCGCCCCCTGGTGTCAAAAGGGATTCTTAGATTGTTAGCCTGCATGGGGTCACAATGGTTCCTTGCTTCTCTTAACCCCTGTGGTGTCACAATGCATCCCATGCCCTTTTAGGCCACTTGGTGTTACAATGAATCCTTTGAGTCTTGGCCTCTATGGTGTTAAAATGTTTCCATGTTTTTCTTGGGCTCCATGCTTTCACAATTCATCCCTGGCCCTATTACAATCCCTGCTGTCACAATGGATCATTAGATTGTTAGCCTCCCTTGAGTAACAATGGTTCCTTGCTTCTCTTAACCTCTGTGATGTCACAATGCATTCCAAGCCCTTTTAGGCCACTTGATGTCACAATGAATCATTTGATTCTTGGCCTTCATGGTGTCATAATAGATCCTTGCTTCTATAGGTCCCCATGCTTTCACAGTTCAACCGTGGTCCTTTTGCGCCCCCTGGTGTCAAAAGGGATTCTTAGATTGTTAGCCTGCATTGGGTCACAATGGTTCCCAGCTTCTCTTAACCTCTGTGGTGTCACAATTCATCCCATGCCCTTTAAGGACACTTGGTGTTACAATGAATCATTTGAGTCTTGGCCTCTATGTTGTCATAATATTTCCATGATTAATTGTGCCCCATGCTTTCACAATTCATCCCTGGCCCTATTACAACCCCTGGTGTCACAGGGGATCGTTAGATTGTTAGCCTCCCTTGGGTCACAATGGGTCCTTGCTTCTCCTAACCTCTGTGGTGTCACAATGCATTCCAAGCCCTTTTAGGCCACTTGGTGTCACAATGAATCATTTGATTCTTGGCCTTCATGGTGTCATAATAGATCCTTGCTTCTATAGGTCCCCATGCTGTCACAGTTCATCGGTGGTCCTTTTGCGCCCCCTGGTGTCAAAAGGGATTCTTAGATTGTTAGCCTGCATTGGGTCACAATGGTTCCTTGCTTCTCTTAACCCCTATGGTGTCACAATGCATCTCATGCCCTTTTAGGCCACTTGGTGTTACAATGAATCATTTGAGTCTTGGCCTCTATGGTGTCAAAATGTTTCCATGTTTTTCTTGGGCTCCATGCTTTCACAATTCATCCCTGGCCCTATTACAACCCCTGGTGACACAGGGATCATTAGATTGTTAGCCTCCCTTGGGTCACAATGGTTCCTTGCTTCTCTTAACCTCTGTGGTGTCACAATGCATTCCAAGCCCTTTTAGGCCACTTGATGTCACAATGAATCATTTGATTCTTGGCCTTCATGGTGTCATAATAGATCCTTGCTTCTATAGGTCCCCATGCTGTCACAGTTCATCCGTGGTCCTTTTGCGCCCCCTGGTGTCAAAAGGGATTGTTAGATTGTTAGCCTGCATTGGGTCACAATGGTTCCTTGCTTCTCTTAACCTCTGTGGTGTCACAATGCATCCCATGCCCTTTTAGGCCACTTGATGTCACAATGAATCATTTGATTCTTGGCCTTCATGGTGTCATAATAGATCCTTGCTTCTATATGTCCCCATGCTGTCACAGTTCATCCGTGGTCCTTTTGCACCCCCTGGTGTCAAAAGGGAATCTTAGATAGTTAGCCTGCATTGGGTCACAATGGTTCCTTGCTTCTCTTAACCTCTGTGGTGGCACAATGCATCCCATGCCCTTTTAGGCCACTTCGTGTTACAATGAATCATTTGAGTCTTGGCCTCTATGGTGTCAAAATGTTTCCATGTTTTTCTTGGGCCCCATGCTTTCACAATTCATCCCTGGCCCTATTACAACCCCTGGTGTCAAAAGGGATTCTTAGATTGTTAGCCTCCCTTATGTCACAATGGTTCCTTGCTTCTCTTAACCCCTGTGGTGTCACAATGCATCCCATGCCCTTTTAGGCCACTTGATGTCACAATGAATCATTTGATTCTTGGCCTTCATGGTGTCATAATAGATCCTTGCTTCTATAGGTCCCCATGCTGTCACAGTTCATCTGTTGTCCTTTTGCGTGCCCTGGTGTCAAAAGGGAATCTTAGATAGTTAGCCTGCATTGGGTCACAATGGTTCCTTGCTTGTCTTAACCTCTGTGGTGTCACAATGCATCCCATGCCCTTTTAGTCCACTTGGTGTTACAATGAATCATTTGAGTCTTGGCCTCTATGGTGTCATAATGTTTCCATGTTTTTCGTGGTCCCCATGCTTTCACAATTCATGCCTGGCCCTATTACAACCCCTGGTGTCACAATGGATCATTAGATTGTTAGCCTCCCTTGGGTCACAATGGTTCCTTGCTTCTCTTAACCTCTGTGGTGTCACAATGCATTCCAAGCCCTTTTAGGCCACTTGACGTCACAATGAATCATTTGATTCTTGGCCTTCATGGTGTCATAATAGATCCTTGCTTCTATAGGTCCCCATGCTGTCACAGTTCATGCGTGGTCCTTTTGCGCCCCCTGGTGTCAAAAGGGATTCTTAGATTGTTAGCCTGCATTGGGTCACAATGGTTCCTTGCTTCTCTTAACCTCTGTGTTGTCACAATGCATCCCATGCCCTTTTAGGCCACTTGGTGTTACAATGAATCATTTGATTCTTGGCCTTCATGGTGTCATAATAGATCCTTGCTTCTATAGGTCCCCATGCTGTCACAGTTCATCCGTGGTCCTTTTGCACCCCCTGGTGTCAAAAGGGAATCCTAGATAGTTAGCCTGCATTGGGTCACAATGGTTCCTTGCTTCTCTTAACCCCTGTGGTGTCACAATGCATCCCATGCCCTTTTAGGCCACTTCGTGTTACAATGAATCATTTGAGTCTTGGCCTCTATGGTGTCAAATTGTTTCCATGTTTTTCTTGGGCCCCATGCTTTCACAATTCATCCCTGGCCCTATTACAACCCCTGGTGTCACAATGGATCATTAGATTGTTAGCCTCCCTTGGGACACAATGGTTCCTTGCTTCTCTTAACCCCTGTGGTGTCACAATGCATCCCATGCCCTTTTAGGCCACTTGGTGTTACAATGAATCATTTGAGTCTTGGCCTCTATGGTGTCGAAATGTTTCCATGTTTTTTTGGGCTCCATGCTTTCACAATTCATCCCTGGCCCTATTACAACCCCTGGTGTCACAATGGATCATTAGATTGTTAGCCTCCCTTGGGTCACAATGGTTCCTTGCTTCTCTTAACCTCTGTGGTGTCACAATGCAACCTATGCCCTTTTAGGCCACTTGATGTCACAATGAATCATTTGATTCTTGGCCTTCATGGTGTCATAATAGATCCTTGCTTCTATAGGTCCCCATGCTGTCACAGTTCATGCGTGGTCCTTTTGCGCCCCCTGGTGTCAAAAGGGATTTTTAGATTGTTAGCCTGCATTGGGTCACAATGGTTCCTTGCTTCTCTTAACCTCTGTGTTGTCACAATGCATCCCATGCCCTTTTAGGCCACTTGGTGTTACAATGAATCATTTGATTCTTGGCCTTCATGGTGTCATAATAGATCCTTGCTTCTATAGGTCCCCATGCTGTCACAGTTCATCCGTGGTCCTTTTGCGCCCCCTGGTGTCAAAAGGGATTCTTAGATTGTTAGCCTGCATGGGGTCACAATGGTTCCTTGCTTCTCTTAACCCCTGTGGTGTCACAATGCATCCCATGCCCTTTTAGGCCACTTGGTGTTACAATGAATCCTTTGAGTCTTGGCCTCTATGGTGTTAAAATGTTTCCATGTTTTTCTTGGGCTCCATGCTTTCACAATTCATCCCTGGCCCTATTACAATCCCTGCTGTCACAATGGATCATTAGATTGTTAGCCTCCCTTGAGTAACAATGGTTCCTTGCTTCTCTTAACCTCTGTGATGTCACAATGCATTCCAAGCCCTTTTAGGCCACTTGATGTCACAATGAATCATTTGATTCTTGGCCTTCATGGTGTCATAATAGATCCTTGCTTCTATAGGTCCCCATGCTTTCACAGTTCAACCGTGGTCCTTTTGCGCCCCCTGGTGTCAAAAGGGATTCTTAGATTGTTAGCCTGCATTGGGTCACAATGGTTCCCAGCTTCTCTTAACCTCTGTGGTGTCACAATTCATCCCATGCCCTTTAAGGACACTTGGTGTTACAATGAATCATTTGAGTCTTGGCCTCTATGTTGTCATAATATTTCCATGATTAATTGTGCCCCATGCTTTCACAATTCATCCCTGGCCCTATTACAACCCCTGGTGTCACAGGGGATCGTTAGATTGTTAGCCTCCCTTGGGTCACAATGGGTCCTTGCTTCTCTTAACCTCTGTGGTGTCACAATGCATTCCAAGCCCTTTTAGGCCACTTGGTGTCACAATGAATCATTTGATTCTTGGCCTTCATGGTGTCATAATAGATCCTTGCTTCTATAGGTCCCCATGCTGTCACAGTTCATCGGTGGTCCTTTTGCGCCCCCTGGTGTCAAAAGGGATTCTTAGATTGTTAGCCTGCATTGGGTCACAATGGTTCCTTGCTTCTCTTAACCCCTATGGTGTCACAATGCATCTCATGCCCTTTTAGGCCACTTGGTGTTACAATGAATCATTTGAGTCTTGGCCTCTATGGTGTCAAAATGTTTCCATGTTTTTCTTGGGCTCCATGCTTTCACAATTCATCCCTGGCCCTATTACAACCCCTGGTGACACAGGGATCATTAGATTGTTAGCCTCCCTTGGGTCACAATGGTTCCTTGCTTCTCTTAACCTCTGTGGTGTCACAATGCATTCCAAGCCCTTTTAGGCCACTTGATGTCACAATGAATCATTTGATCCTTGGCCTTCATGGTGTCATAATAGATCCTTGCTTCTATAGGTCCCCATGCTGTCACAGTTCATCCGTGGTCCTTTTGCGCCCCCTGGTGTCAAAAGGGATTGTTAGATTGTTAGCCTGCATTGGGTCACAATGGTTCCTTGCTTCTCTTAACCTCTGTGGTGTCACAATGCATCCCATGCCCTTTTAGGCCACTTGGTGTTACAATGAATCATTTGAGTCTTGGCCTCTATGGTGTCATAATGTTTCCATGTTTTTCTTGGGCTCCATGCTTTCACAATTCATCCCTGGCCCTATTACAACCCCTGGTGTCACAATGGATCATTAGATTGTTAGCCTCCCTTGGGTCACAATGGTTCCTTGCTTCTCTTAACCTCTGTGGTGTCACAATGCATTCCAAGCCCTTTTAGGCCACTTGATGTCACAATGAATCATTTGATTCTTGGCCTTCATGGTGTCATAATAGATCCTTGCTTCTATAGGTCCCCATGCTGTCACAGTTCATCCGTGGTCCTTTTGCGCCCCCTGGTGTCAAAAGGGATTCTTAGATTGTTAGCCTGCATTGGGTCACAATGGTTCCTTGCTTCTCTTAACCTCTGTGGTGTCACAATGCATCCCATGCCCTTTTAGGCCACTTCGTGTTACAATGAATCATTTGAGTCTTGGCCTCTATGGTGTCAAAATGTTTCCATGTTTTTCTTGGGCTCCATGCTTTCACAATTCATCCCTAGCCCTATTACAACCCCTGTTGTCACAATGGATCATTAAATTGTTAGCATCCCTTGGGTCACAATGGTTCCTTGCTTCTCTTACCCTGTGTGGTGTCACAATGCATCCCATGCCCTTTAAGGCCACTTGGTGTTACAATGAATCATTTGAGTCTTGGCCTCTATGTTGTCATAATATTTCCATGATTAATTGTGCCCCATGCTTTCACAATTCATCCCTGGCCCTATTACAACCCCTGGTGTCACAGGGGATCATTAGATTGTTAGCCTCCCTTGGGTCACAATGGTTCCCTGCTTCTCTTAACCTCTGTGGTGTCACAATGCATTCCAAGCCCTTTTAGGCCACTTGATGTCACAATGAATCATTTGATTCTTGGCCTTCATGGTGTCATAATAGATCCTTGCTTCTATAGGTCCCCATGCTGTCACAGTTCATCCGTTGTCCTTTTGCGCCCCCTGGTGTCAAAAGGGAATCTTGGATAGCTAGCCTGCATTGGGTCACAATGTTTCCTTGCTTCTCTTAACCTCTCTGGTGTCACAATGCAACCCATGCCCTTTTAGGCCACTTGATGTCACAATGAATCATTTGATTCTTGGCCTTCATGGTGTCATAATAGATCCTTGCTTCTATAGGTCCCCATGCTTTCACAGTACATCCGTGGTCCTTTTGCGCCCCCTGGTGTCAAAAGGGATTCTTAGATTGTTAGCCTCCCTTGGGTCACAATGTTTCCCAGCTTCTCTTAACCTCTTTGGTGTCACAATGCATCCCATGCCCTTTTAGGCCACTTGGTGTTACAATGAATCATTTGAGTCTTGGCCTCTATGTTGTCATAATATTTCCATGATTAATTGTGCCCCATGCTTTCACAATTCATCCCTGGCCCTATTACAACCCCTGGTGACACAGGGGATCATTAGATTGTTAGCCTCCCTTGGGTCACAATGGTTCCTTGCTTCTCTTAACCTCTGTGGTGTCACAATGCATTCCAAGCCCTTTTAGGCCACTTGATGTCACAAGGAATCATTTGATTCTTGGCCTTCATGGTGTCATAATAGATCCTTGCTTCTATAGGTCCCCATGCTGTCACAGTTCATCCGTGGTCCTTTTGCGCCCCCTGGTATCAAAAGGGATTCTTAGATTGTTAGCCTGCATTGGGTCACAATGGTTCCTTGCTTCTCTTAACCTCTGTGGTGTCACAATGCATCCCATGCCCTTTTAGGCCACTTGATGTCACAATGAATCATTTGATTCTTGGCCTTCATGGTGTCATAATAGATCCTTGCTTCTATAGGTCCCCATGCTGTCACAGTTCATCCGTGGTCCTTTTGCACCCCCTGGTGTCAAAAGGGAATCTTAGATAGTTAGCCTGCATTGGGTCACAATGTTTCCTTGCTTCTCTTAACCTCTGTGGTGGCACAATGCATCCCATGCCCTTTTAGGCCACTTGGTGTTACAATGAATCATTTGATTCTTGGCCTCTATGGTGTCAAAATGTTTCCATGTTTTTCTTGGGCCCCATGCTTTCACAATTCATCCCTGGCCCTATTACAACCCCTGGTGTCACAATGGATCATTAGATTGTTAGCCTCCCTTGGGTCACAATGGTTCCTTGCTTCTCTTAACCCCTGTGGTGTCACAATGCATCCCATGCACTTTTAGGCCACTTGGTGTTTCAATGAATCATTTGAGTCTTGGCCTCTATGGTGTCAAAATGTTGCCATGTTTTTTTGGGCTCCATGCTTCCACAATTCATCCCTGGCCCTATTACAACCCCTGGTGTCACAATGGATCATTAGATTGTTAGCCTCCCTTGGGTCACAATGGTTCCTTGCTTCTCTTAACCTCTGTGGCGTCACAATGCATTCCAAGCCCTTTTAGGCCACTTGATGTCACAATGAATCATTTGATTCTTGGCCTTCATGGTGTCATAATAGATCCTTGCTTCTATAGGTCCCCATGCTGTCACAGTTCATCTGTGGTCCTTTTGCGTGCCCTGGTGTCAAAAGGGAATCTTAGATAGTTAGCCTGCATTGGGTCACAATGGTTCCTTGCTTGTCTTAACCTCTGTGGTGTCACAATGCATCCCATGCCCTTTTAGTCCACTTGGTGTTACAATGAATCATTTGAGTCTTGGCCTCTATGGTGTCATAATGTTTCCATGTTTTTCTTGGTCCCCATGCTTTCACAATTCATCCCTGGCCCTATTACAACCCCTGTTGTCACAATGGATCATTAGATTGTTAGCCTCCCTTGGGTCACAATGGTTCCTTGCTTCTCTTAACCTCTGTGGTGTCACAATGCATTCCAAGCCCTTTTAGGCCACTTGATGTCACAATGAATCATTTGATTCTTGGCCTTCATGGTGTCATAATAGATCCTTGCTTCTATAGGTCCCCATGCTGTCACAGTTCATCCGTGGTCCTTTTGCGCCCCCTGGTGTCAAAAGGGATTCTTAGATTGTTAGCCTGCATTGGGTCACAATGGTTCCTTGCTTCTCTTAACCTCTGTGGTGTCACAATGCATCCCATGCCCTTTTAGGCCACTTGATGTCACAATGAATCATTTGATTCTTGGCCTTCATGGTGTCATAATAGATCCTTGCTTCTATAGGTCCCCATGCTGTCACAGTTCATCCGTGGTCCTTTTGCGCCCCCTGGTGTCAAAATGGATTCTTAGATTGTTAGCCTCCCTTGGGTCACAATGGTTCCTTGCTTCTCTTAACCTCTGTGGTGTCACAATGCATTCCAAGCCCTTTTAGGCCACTTGACGTCACAATGAATCATTTGAGTCTTGGCCTCTATGGTGTCATAATAGATCCTTGCTTCTATAGGTCCCCATGCTGTCACAGTTCATCCGTGGTCCTTTTGAGCCCCCTGGTGTCAAAAGGGATTGTTAGATTGTTAGCCTGCATTGGGTCACAATTGTTCCTTGCTTCTCTTAACCTCTGTGGTGTCACAATGCATCCCATGCCCTTTTAGGCCACTTGGTGTTACAATGAATCATTTGAGTCTTGGCCTCTATGGTGTCAAAATGTTTCCATGTTTTTTTGGGCTCCATGCTTTCACAATTCATCCCTGGCCCTATTACAACCCCTGGTGACACAATGGATCATTAGATTGTTAGCCTCCCTTGGGTCACAATGGTTCCTTGTTTCTCTTAACCTCTGTGGTGTCACAATGCATTCCAAGCCCTTTTAGGCCACTTGATGTCACAATGAATCATTTGATTCTTGGCCTTCATGGTGTCATAATAGATCCTTGCTTCTATAGGTCCCCATGCTGTCACAGTTCATCTGTGGTCCTTTTGCGTGCCCTGGTGTCAAAAGGGAATCTTAGATTGTTAGCCTGCATTGGGTCACAATGGTTCCTTGCTTGTCTTAACCTCTGTGGTGTCACAATGCATCCCATGCCCTTTTAGTCCACTTGGTGTTACAATGAATCATTTGAGTCTTGGCCTCTATGGTGTCATAATGTTTCCATGTTTTTCTTGGTCCCCATGATTTCACAATTCATCCCTGGCCCTATTACAACCCCTGGTGTCACAATGGATCATTAGATTGTTAGCCTCCCTTGGGTCACAATGGTTCCTTGCTTCTCTTAACCTCTGTGGTGTCACAATGCATTCCAAGCCCTTTTAGGCCACTTGATGTCACAATGAATCATTTGATTCTTGGCCTTCATGGTGTCATAATAGATCCTTGCTTCTATAGGTCCCCATGCTGTCACAGTTCATCCGTGGTCCTTTTGAGCCCCCTGGTGTCAAAAGGGATTCTTAGATTGTTAGCCTGCATTGGGTCACAATGGTTCCTTGCTTCTCTTAACCTCTGTGGTGTCACAATGCATCCCATGCCCTTTTAGTCCACTTGGTGTTACAATGAATCATTTGAGTCTTGGCCTCTATGGTGTCATAATGTTTCCATGTTTTCTTGGTCCCCATGCTTTCACAATTCATGCCTGGCCCTATTACAACCCCTGGTGTCACAATGGATCATTAGATTGTTAGCCTCCCTTGGGTCACAATGGTTCCTTGCTTCTCTTAACCTCTGTGGTGTCACAATGCATTCCAAGCCCTTTTAGGCCACTTGACGTCACAATGAATCATTTGATTCTTGGCCTTCATGGTGTCATAATAGATCCTTGCTTCTATAGGTCCCCATGCTGTCACAGTTCATCCGTGGTCCTTTTGCGCCCCCTGGTGTCAAAAGGGATTCTTAGATTGTTAGCCTGCATGGGGTCACAATGGTTCCTTGCTTCTCTTAACCCCTGTGGTGTCACAATGCATCCCATGCCCTTTTAGGCCACTTGGTGTTACAATGAATCCTTTGAGTCTTGGCCTCTATGGTGTTAAAATGTTTCCATGTTTTTCTTGGGCTCCATGCTTTCACAATTCATCCCTGGCCCTATTACAATCCCTGCTGTCACAATGGATCATTAGATTGTTAGCCTCCCTTGAGTAACAATGGTTCCTTGCTTCTCTTAACCTCTGTGATGTCACAATGCATTCCAAGCCCTTTTAGGCCACTTGATGTCACAATGAATCATTTGATTCTTGGCCTTCATGGTGTCATAATAGATCCTTGCTTCTATAGGTCCCCATGCTTTCACAGTTCAACCGTGGTCCTTTTGCGCCCCCTGGTGTCAAAAGGGATTCTTAGATTGTTAGCCTGCATTGGGTCACAATGGTTCCCAGCTTCTCTTAACCTCTGTGGTGTCACAATTCATCCCATGCCCTTTAAGGACACTTGGTGTTACAATGAATCATTTGAGTCTTGGCCTCTATGTTGTCATAATATTTCCATGATTAATTGTGCCCCATGCTTTCACAATTCATCCCTGGCCCTATTACAACCCCTGGTGTCACAGGGGATCGTTAGATTGTTAGCCTCCCTTGGGTCACAATGGGTCCTTGCTTCTCCTAACCTCTGTGGTGTCACAATGCATTCCAAGCCCTTTTAGGCCACTTGGTGTCACAATGAATCATTTGATTCTTGGCCTTCATGGTGTCATAATAGATCCTTGCTTCTATAGGTCCCCATGCTGTCACAGTTCATCGGTGGTCCTTTTGCGCCCCCTGGTGTCAAAAGGGATTCTTAGATTGTTAGCCTGCATTGGGTCACAATGGTTCCTTGCTTCTCTTAACCCCTATGGTGTCACAATGCATCTCATGCCCTTTTAGGCCACTTGGTGTTACAATGAATCATTTGAGTCTTGGCCTCTATGGTGTCAAAATGTTTCCATGTTTTTCTTGGGCTCCATGCTTTCACAATTCATCCCTGGCCCTATTACAACCCCTGGTGACACAGGGATCATTAGATTGTTAGCCTCCCTTGGGTCACAATGGTTCCTTGCTTCTCTTAACCTCTGTGGTGTCACAATGCATTCCAAGCCCTTTTAGGCCACTTGATGTCACAATGAATCATTTGATTCTTGGCCTTCATGGTGTCATAATAGATCCTTGCTTCTATAGGTCCCCATGCTGTCACAGTTCATCCGTGGTCCTTTTGCGCCCCCTGGTGTCAAAAGGGATTGTTAGATTGTTAGCCTGCATTGGGTCACAATGGTTCCTTGCTTCTCTTAACCTCTGTGGTGTCACAATGCATCCCATGCCCTTTTAGGCCACTTGATGTCACAATGAATCATTTGATTCTTGGCCTTCATGGTGTCATAATAGATCCTTGCTTCTATATGTCCCCATGCTGTCACAGTTCATCCGTGGTCCTTTTGCACCCCCTGGTGTCAAAAGGGAATCTTAGATAGTTAGCCTGCATTGGGTCACAATGGTTCCTTGCTTCTCTTAACCTCTGTGGTGGCACAATGCATCCCATGCCCTTTTAGGCCACTTCGTGTTACAATGAATCATTTGAGTCTTGGCCTCTATGGTGTCAAAATGTTTCCATGTTTTTCTTGGGCCCCATGCTTTCACAATTCATCCCTGGCCCTATTACAACCCCTGGTGTCAAAAGGGATTCTTAGATTGTTAGCCTCCCTTATGTCACAATGGTTCCTTGCTTCTCTTAACCCCTGTGGTGTCACAATGCATCCCATGCCCTTTTAGGCCACTTGATGTCACAATGAATCATTTGATTCTTGGCCTTCATGGTGTCATAATAGATCCTTGCTTCTATAGGTCCCCATGCTGTCACAGTTCATCTGTTGTCCTTTTGCGTGCCCTGGTGTCAAAAGGGAATCTTAGATAGTTAGCCTGCATTGGGTCACAATGGTTCCTTGCTTGTCTTAACCTCTGTGGTGTCACAATGCATCCCATGCCCTTTTAGTCCACTTGGTGTTACAATGAATCATTTGAGTCTTGGCCTCTATGGTGTCATAATGTTTCCATGTTTTTCGTGGTCCCCATGCTTTCACAATTCATGCCTGGCCCTATTACAACCCCTGGTGTCACAATGGATCATTAGATTGTTAGCCTCCCTTGGGTCACAATGGTTCCTTGCTTCTCTTAACCTCTGTGGTGTCACAATGCATTCCAAGCCCTTTTAGGCCACTTGACGTCACAATGAATCATTTGATTCTTGGCCTTCATGGTGTCATAATAGATCCTTGCTTCTATAGGTCCCCATGCTGTCACAGTTCATGCGTGGTCCTTTTGCGCCCCCTGGTGTCAAAAGGGATTCTTAGATTGTTAGCCTGCATTGGGTCACAATGGTTCCTTGCTTCTCTTAACCTCTGTGTTGTCACAATGCATCCCATGCCCTTTTAGGCCACTTGGTGTTACAATGAATCATTTGATTCTTGGCCTTCATGGTGTCATAATAGATCCTTGCTTCTATAGGTCCCCATGCTGTCACAGTTCATCCGTGGTCCTTTTGCACCCCCTGGTGTCAAAAGGGAATCCTAGATAGTTAGCCTGCATTGGGTCACAATGGTTCCTTGCTTCTCTTAACCCCTGTGGTGTCACAATGCATCCCATGCCCTTTTAGGCCACTTCGTGTTACAATGAATCATTTGAGTCTTGGCCTCTATGGTGTCAAATTGTTTCCATGTTTTTCTTGGGCCCCATGCTTTCACAATTCATCCCTGGCCCTATTACAACCCCTGGTGTCACAATGGATCATTAGATTGTTAGCCTCCCTTGGGACACAATGGTTCCTTGCTTCTCTTAACCCCTGTGGTGTCACAATGCATCCCATGCCCTTTTAGGCCACTTGGTGTTACAATGAATCATTTGAGTCTTGGCCTCTATGGTGTCGAAATGTTTCCATGTTTTTTTGGGCTCCATGCTTTCACAATTCATCCCTGGCCCTATTACAACCCCTGGTGTCACAATGGATCATTAGATTGTTAGCCTCCCTTGGGTCACAATGGTTCCTTGCTTCTCTTAACCTCTGTGGTGTCACAATGCAACCTATGCCCTTTTAGGCCACTTGATGTCACAATGAATCATTTGATTCTTGGCCTTCATGGTGTCATAATAGATCCTTGCTTCTATAGGTCCCCATGCTGTCACAGTTCATGCGTGGTCCTTTTGCGCCCCCTGGTGTCAAAAGGGATTTTTAGATTGTTAGCCTGCATTGGGTCACAATGGTTCCTTGCTTCTCTTAACCTCTGTGTTGTCACAATGCATCCCATGCCCTTTTAGGCCACTTGGTGTTACAATGAATCATTTGATTCTTGGCCTTCATGGTGTCATAATAGATCCTTGCTTCTATAGGTCCCCATGCTGTCACAGTTCATCCGTGGTCCTTTTGCGCCCCCTGGTGTCAAAAGGGATTCTTAGATTGTTAGCCTGCATGGGGTCACAATGGTTCCTTGCTTCTCTTAACCCCTGTGGTGTCACAATGCATCCCATGCCCTTTTAGGCCACTTGGTGTTACAATGAATCCTTTGAGTCTTGGCCTCTATGGTGTTAAAATGTTTCCATGTTTTTCTTGGGCTCCATGCTTTCACAATTCATCCCTGGCCCTATTACAATCCCTGCTGTCACAATGGATCATTAGATTGTTAGCCTCCCTTGAGTAACAATGGTTCCTTGCTTCTCTTAACCTCTGTGATGTCACAATGCATTCCAAGCCCTTTTAGGCCACTTGATGTCACAATGAATCATTTGATTCTTGGCCTTCATGGTGTCATAATAGATCCTTGCTTCTATAGGTCCCCATGCTTTCACAGTTCAACCGTGGTCCTTTTGCGCCCCCTGGTGTCAAAAGGGATTCTTAGATTGTTAGCCTGCATTGGGTCACAATGGTTCCCAGCTTCTCTTAACCTCTGTGGTGTCACAATTCATCCCATGCCCTTTAAGGACACTTGGTGTTACAATGAATCATTTGAGTCTTGGCCTCTATGTTGTCATAATATTTCCATGATTAATTGTGCCCCATGCTTTCACAATTCATCCCTGGCCCTATTACAACCCCTGGTGTCACAGGGGATCGTTAGATTGTTAGCCTCCCTTGGGTCACAATGGGTCCTTGCTTCTCTTAACCTCTGTGGTGTCACAATGCATTCCAAGCCCTTTTAGGCCACTTGGTGTCACAATGAATCATTTGATTCTTGGCCTTCATGGTGTCATAATAGATCCTTGCTTCTATAGGTCCCCATGCTGTCACAGTTCATCGGTGGTCCTTTTGCGCCCCCTGGTGTCAAAAGGGATTCTTAGATTGTTAGCCTGCATTGGGTCACAATGGTTCCTTGCTTCTCTTAACCCCTATGGTGTCACAATGCATCTCATGCCCTTTTAGGCCACTTGGTGTTACAATGAATCATTTGAGTCTTGGCCTCTATGGTGTCAAAATGTTTCCATGTTTTTCTTGGGCTCCATGCTTTCACAATTCATCCCTGGCCCTATTACAACCCCTGGTGACACAGGGATCATTAGATTGTTAGCCTCCCTTGGGTCACAATGGTTCCTTGCTTCTCTTAACCTCTGTGGTGTCACAATGCATTCCAAGCCCTTTTAGGCCACTTGATGTCACAATGAATCATTTGATCCTTGGCCTTCATGGTGTCATAATAGATCCTTGCTTCTATAGGTCCCCATGCTGTCACAGTTCATCCGTGGTCCTTTTGCGCCCCCTGGTGTCAAAAGGGATTGTTAGATTGTTAGCCTGCATTGGGTCACAATGGTTCCTTGCTTCTCTTAACCTCTGTGGTGTCACAATGCATCCCATGCCCTTTTAGGCCACTTGGTGTTACAATGAATCATTTGAGTCTTGGCCTCTATGGTGTCATAATGTTTCCATGTTTTTCTTGGGCTCCATGCTTTCACAATTCATCCCTGGCCCTATTACAACCCCTGGTGTCACAATGGATCATTAGATTGTTAGCCTCCCTTGGGTCACAATGGTTCCTTGCTTCTCTTAACCTCTGTGGTGTCACAATGCATTCCAAGCCCTTTTAGGCCACTTGATGTCACAATGAATCATTTGATTCTTGGCCTTCATGGTGTCATAATAGATCCTTGCTTCTATAGGTCCCCATGCTGTCACAGTTCATCCGTGGTCCTTTTGCGCCCCCTGGTGTCAAAAGGGATTCTTAGATTGTTAGCCTGCATTGGGTCACAATGGTTCCTTGCTTCTCTTAACCTCTGTGGTGTCACAATGCATCCCATGCCCTTTTAGGCCACTTCGTGTTACAATGAATCATTTGAGTCTTGGCCTCTATGGTGTCAAAATGTTTCCATGTTTTTCTTGGGCTCCATGCTTTCACAATTCATCCCTAGCCCTATTACAACCCCTGTTGTCACAATGGATCATTAAATTGTTAGCATCCCTTGGGTCACAATGGTTCCTTGCTTCTCTTACCCTGTGTGGTGTCACAATGCATCCCATGCCCTTTAAGGCCACTTGGTGTTACAATGAATCATTTGAGTCTTGGCCTCTATGTTGTCATAATATTTCCATGATTAATTGTGCCCCATGCTTTCACAATTCATCCCTGGCCCTATTACAACCCCTGGTGTCACAGGGGATCATTAGATTGTTAGCCTCCCTTGGGTCACAATGGTTCCCTGCTTCTCTTAACCTCTGTGGTGTCACAATGCATTCCAAGCCCTTTTAGGCCACTTGATGTCACAATGAATCATTTGATTCTTGGCCTTCATGGTGTCATAATAGATCCTTGCTTCTATAGGTCCCCATGCTGTCACAGTTCATCCGTTGTCCTTTTGCGCCCCCTGGTGTCAAAAGGGAATCTTGGATAGCTAGCCTGCATTGGGTCACAATGTTTCCTTGCTTCTCTTAACCTCTCTGGTGTCACAATGCAACCCATGCCCTTTTAGGCCACTTGATGTCACAATGAATCATTTGATTCTTGGCCTTCATGGTGTCATAATAGATCCTTGCTTCTATAGGTCCCCATGCTTTCACAGTACATCCGTGGTCCTTTTGCGCCCCCTGGTGTCAAAAGGGATTCTTAGATTGTTAGCCTCCCTTGGGTCACAATGTTTCCCAGCTTCTCTTAACCTCTTTGGTGTCACAATGCATCCCATGCCCTTTTAGGCCACTTGGTGTTACAATGAATCATTTGAGTCTTGGCCTCTATGTTGTCATAATATTTCCATGATTAATTGTGCCCCATGCTTTCACAATTCATCCCTGGCCCTATTACAACCCCTGGTGACACAGGGGATCATTAGATTGTTAGCCTCCCTTGGGTCACAATGGTTCCTTGCTTCTCTTAACCTCTGTGGTGTCACAATGCATTCCAAGCCCTTTTAGGCCACTTGATGTCACAAGGAATCATTTGATTCTTGGCCTTCATGGTGTCATAATAGATCCTTGCTTCTATAGGTCCCCATGCTGTCACAGTTCATCCGTGGTCCTTTTGCGCCCCCTGGTATCAAAAGGGATTCTTAGATTGTTAGCCTGCATTGGGTCACAATGGTTCCTTGCTTCTCTTAACCTCTGTGGTGTCACAATGCATCCCATGCCCTTTTAGGCCACTTGATGTCACAATGAATCATTTGATTCTTGGCCTTCATGGTGTCATAATAGATCCTTGCTTCTATAGGTCCCCATGCTGTCACAGTTCATCCGTGGTCCTTTTGCACCCCCTGGTGTCAAAAGGGAATCTTAGATAGTTAGCCTGCATTGGGTCACAATGTTTCCTTGCTTCTCTTAACCTCTGTGGTGGCACAATGCATCCCATGCCCTTTTAGGCCACTTGGTGTTACAATGAATCATTTGATTCTTGGCCTCTATGGTGTCAAAATGTTTCCATGTTTTTCTTGGGCCCCATGCTTTCACAATTCATCCCTGGCCCTATTACAACCCCTGGTGTCACAATGGATCATTAGATTGTTAGCCTCCCTTGGGTCACAATGGTTCCTTGCTTCTCTTAACCCCTGTGGTGTCACAATGCATCCCATGCACTTTTAGGCCACTTGGTGTTTCAATGAATCATTTGAGTCTTGGCCTCTATGGTGTCAAAATGTTGCCATGTTTTTTTGGGCTCCATGCTTCCACAATTCATCCCTGGCCCTATTACAACCCCTGGTGTCACAATGGATCATTAGATTGTTAGCCTCCCTTGGGTCACAATGGTTCCTTGCTTCTCTTAACCTCTGTGGCGTCACAATGCATTCCAAGCCCTTTTAGGCCACTTGATGTCACAATGAATCATTTGATTCTTGGCCTTCATGGTGTCATAATAGATCCTTGCTTCTATAGGTCCCCATGCTGTCACAGTTCATCTGTGGTCCTTTTGCGTGCCCTGGTGTCAAAAGGGAATCTTAGATAGTTAGCCTGCATTGGGTCACAATGGTTCCTTGCTTGTCTTAACCTCTGTGGTGTCACAATGCATCCCATGCCCTTTTAGTCCACTTGGTGTTACAATGAATCATTTGAGTCTTGGCCTCTATGGTGTCATAATGTTTCCATGTTTTTCTTGGTCCCCATGCTTTCACAATTCATCCCTGGCCCTATTACAACCCCTGTTGTCACAATGGATCATTAGATTGTTAGCCTCCCTTGGGTCACAATGGTTCCTTGCTTCTCTTAACCTCTGTGGTGTCACAATGCATTCCAAGCCCTTTTAGGCCACTTGATGTCACAATGAATCATTTGATTCTTGGCCTTCATGGTGTCATAATAGATCCTTGCTTCTATAGGTCCCCATGCTGTCACAGTTCATCCGTGGTCCTTTTGCGCCCCCTGGTGTCAAAAGGGATTCTTAGATTGTTAGCCTGCATTGGGTCACAATGGTTCCTTGCTTCTCTTAACCTCTGTGGTGTCACAATGCATCCCATGCCCTTTTAGGCCACTTGATGTCACAATGAATCATTTGATTCTTGGCCTTCATGGTGTCATAATAGATCCTTGCTTCTATAGGTCCCCATGCTGTCACAGTTCATCCGTGGTCCTTTTGCGCCCCCTGGTGTCAAAATGGATTCTTAGATTGTTAGCCTCCCTTGGGTCACAATGGTTCCTTGCTTCTCTTAACCTCTGTGGTGTCACAATGCATTCCAAGCCCTTTTAGGCCACTTGGTGTTACAATGAATCATTTGAGTCTTGGCCTCTATGGTGTCATAATAGATCCTTGCTTCTATAGGTCCCCATGCTGTCACAGTTCATCCGTGGTCCTTTTGAGCCCCCTGGTGTCAAAAGGGATTGTTAGATTGTTAGCCTGCATTGGGTCACAATTGTTCCTTGCTTCTCTTAACCTCTGTGGTGTCACAATGCATCCCATGCCCTTTTAGGCCACTTGGTGTTACAATGAATCATTTGAGTCTTGGCCTCTATGGTGTCAAAATGTTTCCATGTTTTTTTGGGCTCCATGCTTTCACAATTCATCCCTGGCCCTATTACAACCCCTGGTGACACAATGGATCATTAGATTGTTAGCCTCCCTTGGGTCACAATGGTTCCTTGTTTCTCTTAACCTCTGTGGTGTCACAATGCATTCCAAGCCCTTTTAGGCCACTTGATGTCACAATGAATCATTTGATTCTTGGCCTTCATGGTGTCATAATAGATCCTTGCTTCTATAGGTCCCCATGCTGTCACAGTTCATCTGTGGTCCTTTTGCGTGCCCTGGTGTCAAAAGGGAATCTTAGATTGTTAGCCTGCATTGGGTCACAATGGTTCCTTGCTTGTCTTAACCTCTGTGGTGTCACAATGCATCCCATGCCCTTTTAGTCCACTTGGTGTTACAATGAATCATTTGAGTCTTGGCCTCTATGGTGTCATAATGTTTCCATGTTTTTCTTGGTCCCCATGATTTCACAATTCATCCCTGGCCCTATTACAACCCCTGGTGTCACAATGGATCATTAGATTGTTAGCCTCCCTTGGGTCACAATGGTTCCTTGCTTCTCTTAACCTCTGTGGTGTCACAATGCATTCCAAGCCCTTTTAGGCCACTTGGTGTTACAATGAATCATTTGATTCTTGGCCTTCATGGTGTCATAATAGATCCTTGCTTCTATAGGTCCCCATGCTGTCACAGTTCATCCGTGGTCCTTTTGCGCCCCCTGGTGTCAAAAGGGATTCTTAGATTGTTAGCCGGCATTGGGTCACAATGGTTCCTTGCTTCTCTTAACCTCTTTGGTGTCACAACACATCCCATGCCCTTTTAGGCCACTTGGTGTTACAATGAATCATTTTAGTCTTGGCCTCTATGGTGTCATAATATTTCCATGATTTATTGTGCCCCATGCTTTCACAATTCATCCCTGGCCCTATTACAACCCCTGGTGTCACAATGGATCATTAGATTGTTAGCCTCCCTTGGGTCACAATGGTTCCTTGCTTCTCTTAACCTCTGTGGTGTCACAATGCTTTCCAAGCCCTTTTAGGCCACTTCATGTCACAATGAATCATTTGATCCTTGGCCTTCATGGTGTCATAATAGATCCTTGCTTCTATAGGTCCCCATTCTGTCACAGTTCATCCGTGGTCCTTTTGAGCCCCCTGGTGTCAAAAGGGATTCTTAGATTGTTAGCCTACATTGGGTCACAATGGTTCCTTGCTTCTCTTAACCCCTGTGGTGTCACAATGCATCCCATGCCCTTTTAGGCCACTTGGTGTTACAATGAATCATTTGAGTCTTGGCCTCTATGGTGTTAAAATGTTTCCATGTTTTTCTTGGGCTCCATGCTTTCACAATTCATCCCTGGCCCTATTACAACCCCTGGTGTCACAATGGATCATTAGATTGTTAGCCTCCCTTGGGTCACAATGGTTCCTTGTTTCTCTTAACCTCTGTGGTGTCACAATGCATTCCAAGCCCTTTTAGGCCACTTGATGTCACAATGAATCATTTGATTCTTGGCCTTCATGGTGTCATAATAGATCCTTGCTTCTATAGGTCCCCATGCTGTCACAGTTCATCCGTGGTCCTTTTGCGCCCCCTGGTGTCAAAAGGGATTCTTAGATTGTTAGCCTGCATTGGGTCACAATGGTTCCTTGCTTCTCTTAACCTCTGTGGTGTCACAATGCATCCCATGCCCTTTTAGGCCACTTGGTGTTACAATGAATCATTTGAGTCTTGGCCTCTATGGTGTCATAATGTTTCCATGTTTTTCTTGGGCCCCATGCTTTCACAATTCATCCCTGGCCCTATTAAAACCCCTGGTGTCACAATGGATCATTAGATTGTTAGCCTCCCTTGGGTCACAATGGTTCCTTGCTTCTCTTAACCTCTGTGGTGTCACAATGCATCCCATGCCCTTTTAGGCCACTTGACGTCACAATGAATCATTTGATTCTTGGCCTTCATGGTGTCATAATAGATCCTTGCTTCTATAGGTCCCCATGCTGTCACAGTTCATCCGTGGTCCTTTTGCGCCCCCTGGTGTCCAAAGGGATGGTTAGATTGTTAGCCTGCATTGGGTCACAATGGTTCCTTGCTTCTCTTAACCTCTGTGTTGTCACAATGCATCCCATGCCCTTTTAGGCCTCTTGGTGTTACAATGAATCATTTGATTCTTGGCCTTCATGGTGTCATAATAGATCCTTGCTTCTATAGGTCCCCATGCTGTCACAGTTCATCCGTGGTCCTTTTGAGCCCCCTGGTGTCAAAAGGGATTCTTAGATTGTTAGCCTGCATTGGGTCACAATGGTTCCTTGCTTCTCTTAACCTCTGTGGTGTCACAACGCATCCCATGCCCTTTTAGGCCACTTGGTGTTACAATGAATCATTTTAGTCTTGGCCTCTATGGTGTCATAATGTTTCCATGTTTTTCTTGGTCCCCATGCTTTCACAATTCATCCCTGGCCCTATTACAACCCCTGTTGTCACAATGGATCATTAGATTGTTAGCCTCCCTTGGGTCACAATGGTTCCTTGCTTCTCTTAACCTCTGTGGTGTCACAATGCATTCCAAGCCCTTTTAGGCCACTTGATGTCACAATGAATCATTTGATTCTTGGCCTTCATGGTGTCATAATAGATCCTTGCTTCTATAGGTCCCCATGCTGTCACAGTTCATCCGTGGTCCTTTTGCGCCCCCTGGTGTCAAAAGGGATTCTTAGATTGTTAGCCTGCATTGGGTCACAATGGTTCCTTGCTTCTCTTAACCTCTGTGGTGTCACAATGCATCCCATGCCCTTTTAGGCCACTTGATGTCACAATGAATCATTTGATTCTTGGCCTTCATGGTGTCATAATAGATCCTTGCTTCTATAGGTCCCCATGCTGTCACAGTTCATCCGTGGTCCTTTTGCGCCCCCTGGTGTCAAAATGGATTCTTAGATTGTTAGCCTCCCTTGGGTCACAATGGTTCCTTGCTTCTCTTAACCTCTGTGGTGTCACAATGCATTCCAAGCCCTTTTAGGCCACTTGGTGTTACAATGAATCATTTGAGTCTTGGCCTCTATGGTGTCATAATAGATCCTTGCTTCTATAGGTCCCCATGCTGTCACAGTTCATCCGTGGTCCTTTTGAGCCCCCGGTGTCAAAAGGGATTGTTAGATTGTTAGCCTGCATTGGGTCACAATTGTTCCTTGCTTCTCTTAACCTCTGTGGTGTCACAATGCATCCCATGCCCTTTTAGGCCACTTGGTGTTACAATGAATCATTTGAGTCTTGGCCTCTATGGTGTCAAAATGTTTCCATGTTTTTTTGGGCTCCATGCTTTCACAATTCATCCCTGGCCCTATTACAACCCCTGGTGACACAATGGATCATTAGATTGTTAGCCTCCCTTGGGTCACAATGGTTCCTTGTTTCTCTTAACCTCTGTGGTGTCACAATGCATTCCAAGCCCTTTTAGGCCACTTGATGTCACAATGAATCATTTGATTCTTGGCCTTCATGGTGTCATAATAGATCCTTGCTTCTATAGGTCCCCATGCTGTCACAGTTCATCTGTGGTCCTTTTGCGTGCCCTGGTGTCAAAAGGGAATCTTAGATTGTTAGCCTGCATTGGGTCACAATGGTTCCTTGCTTGTCTTAACCTCTGTGGTGTCACAATGCATCCCATGCCCTTTTAGTCCACTTGGTGTTACAATGAATCATTTGAGTCTTGGCCTCTATGGTGTCATAATGTTTCCATGTTTTTCTTGGTCCCCATGATTTCACAATTCATCCCTGGCCCTATTACAACCCCTGGTGTCACAATGGATCATTAGATTGTTAGCCTCCCTTGGGTCACAATGGTTCCTTGCTTCTCTTAACCTCTGTGGTGTCACAATGCATTCCAAGCCCTTTTAGGCCACTTGGTGTTACAATGAATCATTTGATTCTTGGCCTTCATGGTGTCATAATAGATCCTTGCTTCTATAGGTCCCCATGCTGTCACAGTTCATCCGTGGTCCTTTTGCGCCCCCTGGTGTCAAAAGGGATTCTTAGATTGTTAGCCGGCATTGGGTCACAATGGTTCCTTGCTTCTCTTAACCTCTTTGGTGTCACAACACATCCCATGCCCTTTTAGGCCACTTGGTGTTACAATGAATCATTTTAGTCTTGGCCTCTATGGTGTCATAATATTTCCATGATTTATTGTGCCCCATGCTTTCACAATTCATCCCTGGCCCTATTACAACCCCTGGTGTCACAATGGATCATTAGATTGTTAGCCTCCCTTGGGTCACAATGGTTCCTTGCTTCTCTTAACCTCTGTGGTGTCACAATGCTTTCCAAGCCCTTTTAGGCCACTTCATGTCACAATGAATCATTTGATCCTTGGCCTTCATGGTGTCATAATAGATCCTTGCTTCTATAGGTCCCCATGCTGTCACAGTTCATCCGTGGTCCTTTTGAGCCCCCTGGTGTCAAAAGGGATTCTTAGATTGTTAGCCTACATTGGGTCACAATGGTTCCTTGCTTCTCTTAACCCCTGTGGTGTCACAATGCATCCCATGCCCTTTTAGGCCACTTGGTGTTACAATGAATCATTTGAGTCTTGGCCTCTATGGTGTCATAATGTTTCCATGTTTTTCTTGGGCTCCATGCTTTCACAATTCATCCCTGGCCCTATTACAACCCCTGGTGTCACAATGGATCATTAGATTGTTAGCCTCCCTTGGGTCACAATGGTTCCTTGTTTCTCTTAACCTCTGTGGTGTCACAATGCATTCCAAGCCCTTTTAGGCCACTTGATGTCACAATGAATCATTTGATTCTTGGCCTTCATGGTGTCATAATAGATCCTTGCTTCTATAGGTCCCCATGCTGTCACAGTTCATCCGTGGTCCTTTTGCGCCCCCTGGTGTCAAAAGGGATTCTTAGATTGTTAGCCTGCATTGGGTCACAATGGTTCCTTGCTTCTCTTAACCTCTGTGGTGTCACAATGCATCCCATGCCCTTTTAGGCCACTTGGTGTTACAATGAATCATTTGAGTCTTGGCCTCTATGGTGTCATAATGTTTCCATGTTTTTCTTGGGCCCCATGCTTTCACAATTCATCCCTGGCCCTATTAAAACCCCTGGTGTCACAATGGATCATTAGATTGTTAGCCTCCCTTGGGTCACAATGGTTCCTTGCTTCTCTTAACCTCTGTGGTGTCACAATGCATCCCATGCCCTTTTAGGCCACTTGACGTCACAATGAATCATTTGATTCTTGGCCTTCATGGTGTCATAATAGATCCTTGCTTCTATAGGTCCCCATGCTGTCACAGTTCATCCGTGGTCCTTTTGCGCCCCCTGGTGTCCAAAGGGATGGTTAGATTGTTAGCCTGCATTGGGTCACAATGGTTCCTTGCTTCTCTTAACCTCTGTGTTGTCACAATGCATCCCATGCCCTTTTAGGCCTCTTGGTGTTACAATGAATCATTTGATTCTTGGCCTTCATGGTGTCATAATAGATCCTTGCTTCTATAGGTCCCCATGCTGTCACAGTTCATCCGTGGTCCTTTTGAGCCCCCTGGTGTCAAAAGGGATTCTTAGATTGTTAGCCTGCATTGGGTCACAATGGTTCCTTGCTTCTCTTAACCTCTGTGGTGTCACAACGCATCCCATGCCCTTTTAGGCCACTTGGTGTTACAATGAATCATTTTAGTCCTGGCCTCTATGGTGTCATAATATTTCCATGATTTATTGTGCCCCATGCTTTCACAATTCATCCCTGGCCCTATTAAAACCCCTGGTGTCCCAGGGGATCATTAGATTGTTAGCCTCCCTTGGGTCACAATGGTTCCCTGCTTCTCTTAACCTCTGTGGTGTCACAATGCATTCCAAGCCCTTTTAGGCCACTTGATGTCACAATGAATCATTTGATTCTTGGCCTTCATGGTGTCATAATAGATCCTTGCTTCTATAGGTCCCCATGCTGTCACAGTTCATCCGTGGTCCTTTTGAGCCCCCTGGTGTCAAAAGGGATTCTTAGATTGTTAGCCTGCATTGGGTCACAATGGTTCCTTGCTTCTCTTAACCCCTGTGGTGTCACAATGCGTCCCATGCCCTTTTAGGCCACTTGGTGTTACAATGAATCATTTGAGTCTTGGCCTCTATGGTGTCATAATGTTTCCATGTTTTTCTTGGGCTCCATGCTTTCACAATTCATCCCTGGTCCTATTACAACCCCTGGTGTCACAGGGGATCGTTAGATTGTTAGCCTCCCTTGGGTCACAATGGTTCCTTGCTTCTCTTAACCTCTGTGGTGTCACAATGCATTCCAAGCCCTTTTAGGCCACTTGATGTCACAATGAATCATTTGATCCTTGGCCTTCATGGTGTCATAATAGATCCTTGCTTCTATAGGTCCCCATGCTGTCACAGTTCATCCGTGGTCCTTTTGAGCCCCCTGGTGTCAAAAGGGATTGTTAGATTGTTAGCCTGCATTGGGTCACAATTGTTCCTTGCTTCTCTTAACCTCTGTGGTGTCACAATGCATCCCATGCCCTTTTAGGCCACTTGGTGTTACAATGAATCATTTGAGTCTTGGCCTCTATGGTGTCATAATGTTTCCATGTTTTTCTTGGGCTCCATGCTTTCACAATTCATCCCTGGCCCTATTACAACCCCTGGTGACACAATGGACCATTAGATTGTTAGCCTCCCTTGGGTCACAATGGTTCCTTGCTTCTCTTAACCTCTGTGGTGTCACAATGCATTCCAAGCCCTTTTAGGCCACTTGATGTCACAATGAATCATTTGATTCTTGGCCTTCATGGTGTCATAATAGATCCTTGCTTCTATAGGTCCCCATGCTGTCACAGTTCATCCGTGGTCCTTTTGCGCCCCCTGGTGTCAAAAGGGATTCTTAGATTGTTAGCCTGCATTGGGTCACAATGGTTCCTTGCTTCTCTTAACCTCTGTGGTGTCACAATGCATCCCATGCCCTTTTAGGCCACTTGGTGTTACAATGAATCATTTGAGTCTTGGCCTCTATGGTGTCAAAATGTTTCCATGTTTTTCTTGGGCTCCATGCTTTCACAATTCATCCCTAGCCCTATTACAACCCCTGTTGTCACAATGGATCATTAAATTGTTAGCATCCCTTGGGTCACAATGGTTCCTTGCTTCTCTTAACCTGTGTGGTGTCACAATGCATCCCATGCCCTTTTAGGCCACTTGGTGTTACAATGAATCATTTGAGTCTTGGCCTCTATGGTGTCATAATGTTTCCATGTTTTTCTTGGGCCCCATGCTTTCACAATTCATCCCTGGCCCTATTACAAACCCTGGTGTCACAATGGATCATTAGATTGTTAGCCTCCCTTGGGTCACAATGGTTCCTTGCTTCTCTTAACCTCTGTGGTGTCACAATGCATTCCAAGCCCTTTTAGGCCACTTGATGTCACAATGAATCATTTGATTCTTGGCCTTCATGGTGTGATAATATATCCTTGCTTCTATAGGTCCCCATGCTGTCACAGTTCATCCGTGGTCCTTTTACGCCCCCTGGTGTCAAAAGGTATTCTTAGATTGTTAGCCTGCATTGGGTCACAATGGTTCCTTGCTTCTCTTAACCTCTGTGGTGTCACAATGCATCCCATGCCCTTTAAGGCCACTTGGTGTTACAATGAATCATTTGAGTCTTGGCCTTTATGGTGGCATAATATTTCCATGATTAATTGCGCCCCATGCTTTCACAATTCATCCCTGGCCCTATTACAACCCCTGGTGTCACAGGGGATCATTAGATTGTTAGCCTCCCTTGGGTCACAATGGTTCCTTGCTTCTCTTAACCTCTGTGGTGTCACAATGCATTCCAAGCCCTTTTAGGCCACTTGATGTCACAATGAATCATTAGATCCTTGGCCTTCATGGTGTCATAATAGATCCTTGCTTCTATAGGTCCCCATGCTGTCACAGTTCATCCGTGGTCCTTTTGCGCCCCCTGGTGTCAAAAGGGATTGTTAGATTGTTATCCTCCCTTGGGTCACAATGGTTCCTTGCTTCTCTTAACCTCTGTGGTGTCACAATGCATCCCATGCCCTTTTAGGCCACTTGATGTCACAATGAATCATTTGATTCTTGGCCTTCATGGTGTCATAATAGATCCTTGTTCTATAGGTCCCCATGCTGTCACAGTTCATCCGTTGTCCTTTTGCGCCCCCTGGTGTCAAAAGGGATTCTTAGATTGTTAGCCTGCATTGGGTCACAATGGTTCCTTGCTTCTCTTAACCTCTGTGGTGTCACAATGCATCCCATGCCCTTTTAGGCCATTTTGTATTACAATGAATCATTTGAGTCTTGGCCTCTATGGTGTCATAATGTTTCCATGTTTTTCTTGGTCCCCATGCTTTCACAATTCATCCCTGGCCCTATTACAACCCCTGGTGTCACAGGGGATCATTAGATTGCTAGCCTCCCTTGGGTCACAATGGTTCCCTGCTTCTCTTAACCTCTGTGGTGTCACAATGCATTCCAAGCCCTTTTAGGCCACTTGATGTCACAATGAATCATTTGATTCTTGGCCTTCATGGTGTCATAATAGTTCCTTGCTTCTATAGGTCCCCATGCTGTCACAGTTCATCTGTGGTCCTTTTGCGTGCCCTGGTGTCAAAAGGGAATCTTAGATTGTTAGCCTGCATTGGGTCACAATGGTTCCTTGCTTCTCTTAACCTCTGTGGTGTCACAGTGCATCCCATGCCCTTTTAGGCCACTTGGTGTTACAATGAATCATTTGAGTCTTGGCCTCTATGGTGTCATAATGTTTCCATGTTTTTCTTGGGCCCCATGCTTTCACAATTCATCCCTGGCCCTATTACAAACCCTGGTGTCACAATGGATCATTAGATTGTTAGCCTCCCTTGGGTCACAATGGTTCCTTGCTTCTCTTAACCTCTGTGGTGTCACAATGCATTCCAAGCCCTTTTAGGCCACTTGATGTCACAATGAATCATTTGATTCTTGGCCTTCATGGTGTGATAATATATCCTTGCTTCTATAGGTCCCCATGCTGTCACAGTTCATCCGTGGTCCTTTTACGCCCCCTGGTGTCAAAAGGGATTCTTAGATTGTTAGCCTGCATTGGGTCACAATGGTTCCTTGCTTCTCTTAACCTCTGTGGTGTCACAATGCATCCCATGCCCTTTAAGGCCACTTGGTGTTACAATGAATCATTTGAGTCTTGGCCTTTATGGTGGCATAATATTTCCATGATTAATTGCGCCCCATGCTTTCACAATTCATCCCTGGCCCTATTACAACCCCTGGTGTCACAGGGGATCATTAGATTGTTAGCCTCCCTTGGGTCACAATGGTTCCTTGGTTCTCTTAACCTCTGTGGTGTCACAATGCATTCCAAGCCCTTTTAGGCCACTTGATGTCACAATGAATCATTAGATCCTTGGCCTTCATGGTGTCATAATAGATCCTTGCTTCTATAGGTCCCCATGCTGTCACAGTTCATCCGTGGTCCTTTTGCGCCCCCTGGTGTCAAAAGGGATTGTTAGATTGTTATCCTCCCTTGGGTCACAATGGTTCCTTGCTTCTCTTAACCTCTGTGGTGTCACAATGCATCCCATGCCCTTTTAGGCCACTTGATGTCACAATGAATCATTTGATTCTTGGCCTTCATGGTGTCATAATAGATCCTTGTTCTATAGGTCCCCATGCTGTCACAGTTCATCCGTTGTCCTTTTGCGCCCCCTGGTGTCAAAAGGGATTCTTAGATTGTTAGCCTGCATTGGGTCACAATGGTTCCTTGCTTCTCTTAACCTCTGTGGTGTCACAATGCATCCCATGCCCTTTTAGGCCATTTGGTATTACAATGAATCATTTGAGTCTTGGCCTCTATGGTGTCATAATGTTTCCATGTTTTTCTTGGTCCCCATGCTTTCACAATTCATCCCTGGCCCTATTACAACCCCTGGTGTCACAGGGGATCATTAGATTGCTAGCCTCCCTTGGGTCACAATGGTTCCCTGCTTCTCTTAACCTCTGTGGTGTCACAATGCATTCCAAGCCCTTTTAGGCCACTTGATGTCACAATGAATCATTTGATTCTTGGCCTTCATGGTGTCATAATAGATCCTTGCTTCTATAGGTCCCCATGCTGTCACAGTTCATCCGTGGTCCTTTTGCGCCCCCTGGTGTCAAAAGGGAATCTTGGATAGCTAGCCTGCATTGGGTCACAATGGTTCCTTGCTTCTCTTAACCTCTCTGGGGTCACAATGCAACCCATGCCCTTTTAGGCCACTTGATGTCACAATGAATCATTTGATTCTTGGCCTTCATGGTGTCATAATAGTTCCTTGCTTCTATAGGTCCCCATGCTGTCACAGTTCATCTGTGGTCCTTTTGCGTGCCCTGGTGTCAAAAGGGAATCTTAGATTGTTAGCCTCCCTTGGGTCACAATGGTTCCTTGCTTCTCTTAACCTCTGTGGTGTCACAGTGCATCCCATGCCCTTTTAGGCCACTTGGTGTTACAATGAATCATTTGAGTCTTGGCCTCTATGGTGTCATAATATTTCCATGATTAATTGTGCCCCATGCTTTCACAATTCATTCCTGGCCCTATTACAACCCCTGGTGTCACAATGGATCATTAGATTGTTAGCCTCCCTTGGGTCACAATGGTTCCCTGCTTCTCTTAACCTCTGTGGTGTCACAATGCATTCCAAGCCCTTTTAGGCCACTTGATGTCACAATGAATCATTTGATTCTTGGCCTTCATGGTGTCATAATAGATCCTTGCTTCTATAGGTCCCCATGCTGTCACAGTTCATCCGTGGTCCTTTTGCGCCCCCTGGTGTCAAAAGGGATTCTTAGATTGTTAGCCTGCATTGGGTCACAATGGTTCCTTGCTTCTCTTAACCTCTGTGGTGTCACAATGCATCCCATGCCCTTTTAGGCCACTTGATGTCTCAATGAATCATTTGATTCTTGGCCTTCATGGTGTCATAATAGATCCTTGCTTCTATAGGTCCCCATGCTGTCACAGTTCATCCGTGGTCCTTTTGCACCCCCTGGTGTCAAAAGGGAATCTTAGATAGTTAGCCTGCATTGGGTCACAATGGTTCCTTGCTTCTCTTAACCTCTGTGGTGGCACAATGCATCCCATGCCCTTTTAGGCCACTTGGTGTTACAATGAATCATTTGAGTCTTGGCCTCTATGGTGTCAAAATGTTTCCATGTTTTTCTTGGGCCCCATGCTTTCACAATTCATCCCTGGCCCTATTACAACCCCTGGTGTCACAATGGATCATTAGATTGTTAGCCTCCCTTGGGTCACAATGGTTCCTTGCTTCTCTTAACCCCTGTGGTGTCACAATGCATCCCATGCCCTTTTAGGCCACTTGGTGTTACAATGAATCATTTGAGTCTTGGCCTCTATGGTGTCAAAATGTTTCCATGTTTTTTTGGGCTCCATGCTTTCACAATTCATCCCTGGCCCTATTACAACCCCTGGTGTCACAATGGATCATTAGATTGTTAGCCTCCCTTGGGTCACAATGGTTCCTTGCTTCTCTTAACCTCTGTGGTGTCACAATGCATTCCAAGCCCTTTTAGGCCACTTGATGTCACAATGAATCATTTGATCCTTGGCCTTCATGGTGTCATAATAGATCCTTGCTTCTATAGGTCCCCATGCTGTCACAGTTCATCCGTTGTCCTTTTGCGCCCCCTGGTGTCAAAAGGGATTGTTAGATTGTTAGCCTGCATTGGGTCACAATGGTTCCTTGCTTCTCTTAACCTCTGTGGTGTCACAATGCATCCCATGCCCTTTTAGGCCACTTGGTGTTACAATGAATCATTTGAGTCTTGGCCTCTATGGTGTCATAATGTTTCCATGTTTTTCTTGGGCTCCATGCTTTCACAATTCATCCCTGGCCCTATTACAACCCCTGGTGACACAGGGGATCATTAGATTGTTAGCCTCCCTTGGGTCACAATGGTTCCTTGTTTCTCTTAACCTCTGTGGTGTCACAATGCATTCCAAGCCCTTTTAGGCCACTTGATGTCACAATGAATCATTTGATTCTTGGCCTTCATGGTGTCATAATAGATCCTTGCTTCTATAGGTCCCCATGCTGTCACAGTTCATCCGTGGTCCTTTTGCGCCCCCTGGTGTCAAAAGGGATTCTTAGATTGTTAGCCTGCATTGGGTCACAATGGTTCCTTGCTTCTCTTAACCTCTGTGGTGTCACAATGCATCCCATGCCCTTTTAGGCCACTTGATGTCACAATGAATCATTTGATTCTTGGCCTTCATGGTGTCATAATAGATCCTTGCTTCTATAGGTCCCCATGCTGTCACAGTTCATCTGTGGTCCTTTTGCGTGCCCTGGTGTCAAAAGGGAATCTTAGATAGTTAGCCTGCATTGGGTCACAATGGTTCCTTGCTTGTCTTAACCTCTGTGGTGTCACAATGCATCCCATGCCCTTTTAGGCCACTTGGTGTTACAATGAATCATTTGAGTCTTGGCCTCTATGGTGTCATAATGTTTCCATGTTTCTCTTGGTCCCCATGCTTTCACAATTCATCCCTGGCCCTATTACAACCCCTGGTGTCACAATGGATCATTAGATTGTTAGCCTCCCTTGGGTCACAATGGTTCCTTGCTTCTCTTAACCTCTGTGGTGTCACAATGCATTCCAAGCCCTTTTAGGCCACTTGATGTCACAATGAATCATTTGATTCTTGGCCTTCATGGTGTCATAATAGATCCTTGCTTCTATAGGTCCCCATGCTGTCACAGTTCATCCGTGGTCCTTTTGCGCCCCCTGGTGTCAAAAGGGATTCTTAGATTGTTATCCTCCCTTGGGTCACAATGGTTCCTTGCTTCTCTTAACCTCTGTGGTGTCACAATGCATCCCATGCCCTTTTAGGCCACTTGATGTCACAATGAATCATTTGATTCTTGGCCTTCATGGTGTCATAATAGATCCTTGCTTCTATAGGTCCCCATGCTGTCACAGTTCATCCGTGGTCCTTTTGCACCCCCTGGTGTCAAAAGGGAATCTTAGATAGTTAGCCTGCATTGGGTCACAATGGTTCCTTGCTTCTCTTAACCTCTGTGGTGGCACAATGCATCCCATGCCCTTTTAGGCCACTTGGTGTTACAATGAATCATTTGAGTCTTGGCCTCTATGGTGTCAAAATGTTTCCATGTTTTTCTTGGGCCCCATGCTTTCACAATTCATCCCTGGCCCTATTACAACCCCTGGTGTCACAATGGATCATTAGATTGTTAGCCTCCCTTGGGTCACAATGGTTCCTTGCTTCTCTTAACCCCTGTGGTGTCACAATGCATCCCATGCCCTTTTAGGCCACTTGGTGTTACAATGAATCATTTGAGTCTTGGCCTCTATGGTGTCAAAATGTTTCCATGTTTTTTTGGGCTCCATGCTTTCACAATTCATCCCTGGCCCTATTACAAACCCTGGTGTCACAATGGATCATTAGATTGTTAGCCTCCCTTGGGTCACAATGGTTCCTTGCTTCTCTTAACCTCTGTGGTGTCACAATGCATTCCAAGCCCTTTTAGGCCACTTGATGTCACAATGAATAATTTGATCCTTGGCCTTCATGGTGTCATAATAGATCCTTGCTTCTATAGGTCCCCATGCTGTCACAGTTCATCCGTTGTCCTTTTGCGCCCCCTGGTGTCAAAAGGGATTGTTAGATTGTTAGCCTGCATTGGGTCACAATTGTTCCTTGCTTCTCTTAACCTCTGTGGTGTCACAATGCATCCCATGCCCTTTTAGGCCACTTGGTGTTACAATGAATCATTTGAGTCTTGGCCTCTATGGTGTCATAATGTTTCCATGTTTTTCTTGGGCTCCATGCTTTCACAATTCATCCCTGGCCCTATTACAACCCCTGGTGACACAGGGGATCATTAGATTGTTAGCCTCCCTTGGGTCACAATGGTTCCTTGCTTCTCTTAACCTCTGTGGTGTCACAATGCATTCCAAGCCCTTTTAGGCCACTTGATGTCACAATGAATCATTTGATTCTTGGCCTTCATGGTGTCATAATAGATCCTTGCTTCTATAGGTCCCCATGCTGTCACAGTTCATCCGTGGTCCTTTTGCGCCCCCTGGTGTCAAAAGGGATTCTTAGATTGTTAGCCTGCATTGGGTCACAATGGTTCCTTGCTTCTCTTAACCTCTGTGGTGTCACAATGCATCCCATGCCCTTTTAGGCCACTTGATGTCACAATGAATCATTTGATTCTTGGCCTTCATGGTGTCATAATAGATCCTTGCTTCTATAGGTCCCCATGCTGTCACAGTTCATCCGTGGTCCTTTTGCACCCCCTGGTGTCAAAAGGGAATCTTAGATAGTTAGCCTGCATTGGGTCACAATGGTTCCTTGCTTCTCTTAACCTCTGTGGTGGCACAATGCATCCCATGCCCTTTTAGGCCACTTGGTGTTACAATGAATCATTTGAGTCTTGGCCTCTATGGTGTCAAAATGTTTCCATGTTTTTCTTGGGCCCCATGCTTTCACAATTCATCCCTGGCCCTATTACAACCCCTGGTGTCACAATGGATCATTAGATTGTTAGCCTCCCTTGGGTCACAATGGTTCCTTGCTTCTCTTAACCCCTGTGGTGTCACAATGCATCCCATGCCCTTTTAGGCCACTTGGTGTTACAATGAATCATTTGAGTCTTGGCCTCTATGGTGTCAAAATGTTTCCATGTTTTTTTGGGCTCCATGCTTCCACAATTCATCCCTGGCCCTATTACAACTCCTGGTGTCACAATGGATCATTAGATTGTTAGCCTCCCTTGGGTCACAATGGTTCCTTGCTTCTCTTAACCTCTGTGGTGTCACAATGCATCCCATGCCCTTTTAGGCCACTTGATGTCACAATGAATCATTTGATTCTTGGCCTTCATGGTGTCATAATAGATCCTTGCTTCTATAGGTCCCCATGCTGTCACAGTTCATCTGTGGTCCTTTTGCGTGCCCTGGTGTCAAAAGGGAATCTTAGATAGTTAGCCTGCATTGGGTCACAATGGTTCCTTGCTTGTCTTAACCTCTGTGGTGTCACAATGCATCCCATGCCCTTTTAGGCCACTTGGTGTTACAATGAATCATTTGAGTCTTGGCCTCTATGGTGTCATAATGTTTCCATGTTTCTCTTGGTCCCCATGCTTTCACAATTCATCCCTGGCCCTATTACAACCCCTGGTGTCACAATGGATCATTAGATTGTTAGCCTCCCTTGGGTCACAATGGTTCCTTGCTTCTCTTAACCTCTGTGGTGTCACAATGCATTCCAAGCCCTTTTAGGCCACTTGATGTCACAATGAATCATTTGATTCTTGGCCTTCATGGTGTCATAATAGATCCTTGCTTCTATAGGTCCCCATGCTGTCACAGTTCATCCGTGGTCCTTTTGCGCCCCCTGGTGTCAAAAGGGATTCTTAGATTGTTAGCCTGCATTGGGTCACAATGGTTCCTTGCTTCTCTTAACCTCTGTGGTGTCACAATGCATCCCATGCCCTTTTAGGCCACTTGGTGTTACAATGAATCATTTGAGTCTTGGCCTCTATGGTGTCAAAATGTTTCCATGTTTTTCTTGGGCTCCATGCTTTCACAATTCATCCCTAGCCCTATTACAACCCCTGTTGTCACAATGGATCATTAAATTGTTAGCATCCCTTGGGTCACAATGGTTCCTTGCTTCTCTTAACCTGTGTGGTGTCACAATGCATCCCATGCCCTTTTAGGCCACTTGGTGTTACAATGAATCATTTGAGTCTTGGCCTCTATGGTGTCATAATGTTTCCATGTTTTTCTTGGGCCCCATGCTTTCACAATTCATCCCTGGCCCTATTACAAACCCTGGTGTCACAATGGATCATTAGATTGTTAGCCTCCCTTGGGTCACAATGGTTCCTTGCTTCTCTTAACCTCTGTGGTGTCACAATGCATTCCAAGCCCTTTTAGGCCACTTGATGTCACAATGAATCATTTGATTCTTGGCCTTCATGGTGTGATAATATATCCTTGCTTCTATAGGTCCCCATGCTGTCACAGTTCATCCGTGGTCCTTTTACGCCCCCTGGTGTCAAAAGGGATTCTTAGATTGTTAGCCTGCATTGGGTCACAATGGTTCCTTGCTTCTCTTAACCTCTGTGGTGTCACAATGCATCCCATGCCCTTTAAGGCCACTTGGTGTTACAATGAATCATTTGAGTCTTGGCCTTTATGGTGGCATAATATTTCCATGATTAATTGCGCCCCATGCTTTCACAATTCATCCCTGGCCCTATTACAACCCCTGGTGTCACAGGGGATCATTAGATTGTTAGCCTCCCTTGGGTCACAATGGTTCCTTGCTTCTCTTAACCTCTGTGGTGTCACAATGCATTCCAAGCCCTTTTAGGCCACTTGATGTCACAATGAATCATTAGATCCTTGGCCTTCATGGTGTCATAATAGATCCTTGCTTCTATAGGTCCCCATGCTGTCACAGTTCATCCGTGGTCCTTTTGCGCCCCCTGGTGTCAAAAGGGATTGTTAGATTGTTATCCTCCCTTGGGTCACAATGGTTCCTTGCTTCTCTTAACCTCTGTGGTGTCACAATGCATCCCATGCCCTTTTAGGCCACTTGATGTCACAATGAATCATTTGATTCTTGGCCTTCATGGTGTCATAATAGATCCTTGTTCTATAGGTCCCCATGCTGTCACAGTTCATCCGTTGTCCTTTTGCGCCCCCTGGTGTCAAAAGGGATTCTTAGATTGTTAGCCTGCATTGGGTCACAATGGTTCCTTGCTTCTCTTAACCTCTGTGGTGTCACAATGCATCCCATGCCCTTTTAGGCCATTTGGTATTACAATGAATCATTTGAGTCGTGGCCTCTATGGTGTCATAATGTTTCCATGTTTTTCTTGGTCCCCATGCTTTCACAATTCATCCCTGGCCCTATTACAACCCCTGGTGTCACAGGGGATCATTAGATTGCTAGCCTCCCTTGGGTCACAATGGTTCCCTGCTTCTCTTAACCTCTGTGGTGTCACAATGCATTCCAAGCCCTTTTAGGCCACTTGATGTCACAATGAATCATTTGATTCTTGGCCTTCATGGTGTCATAATAGATCCTTGCTTCTATAGGTCCCCATGCTGTCACAGTTCATCCGTGGTCCTTTTGCGCCCCCTGGTGTCAAAAGGGAATCTTGGATAGCTAGCCTGCATTGGGTCACAATGGTTCCTTGCTTCTCTTAACCTCTCTGGTGTCACAATGCAACCCATGCCCTTTTAGGCCACTTGATGTCACAATGAATCATTTGATTCTTGGCCTTCATGGTGTCATAATAGTTCCTTGCTTCTATAGGTCCCCATGCTGTCACAGTTCATCTGTGGTCCTTTTGCGTGCCCTGGTGTCAAAAGGGAATCTTAGATTGTTAGCCTCCCTTGGGTCACAATGGTTCCTTGCTTCTCTTAACCTCTGTGGTGTCACAGTGCATCCCATGCCCTTTTAGGCCACTTGGTGTTACAATGAATCATTTGAGTCTTGGCCTCTATGGTGTCATAATATTTCCATGATTAATTGTGCCCCATGCTTTCACAATTCATTCCTGGCCCTATTACAACCCCTGGTGTCACAATGGATCATTAGATTGTTAGCCTCCCTTGGGTCACAATGGTTCCCTGCTTCTCTTAACCTCTGTGGTGTCACAATGCATTCCAAGCCCTTTTAGGCCACTTGATGTCACAATGAATCATTTGATTCTTGGCCTTCATGGTGTCATAATAGATCCTTGCTTCTATAGGTCCCCATGCTGTCACAGTTCATCCGTGGTCCTTTTGCGCCCCCTGGTGTCAAAAGGGATTCTTAGATTGTTAGCCTGCATTGGGTCACAATGGTTCCTTGCTTCTCTTAACCTCTGTGGTGTCACAATGCATCCCATGCCCTTTTAGGCCACTTGATGTCTCAATGAATCATTTGATTCTTGGCCTTCATGGTGTCATAATAGATCCTTGCTTCTATAGGTCCCCATGCTGTCACAGTTCATCCGTGGTCCTTTTGCACCCCCTGGTGTCAAAAGGGAATCTTAGATAGTTAGCCTGCATTGGGTCACAATGGTTCCTTGCTTCTCTTAACCTCTGTGGTGGCACAATGCATCCCATGCCCTTTTAGGCCACTTGGTGTTACAATGAATCATTTGAGTCTTGGCCTCTATGGTGTCAAAATGTTTCCATGTTTTTCTTGGGCTCCATGCTTTCACAATTCATCCCTAGCCCTATTACAACCCCTGTTGTCACAATGGATCATTAAATTGTTAGCATCCCTTGGGTCACAATGGTTCCTTGCTTCCCTTAACCTGTGTGGTGTCACAATGCATCCCATGCCCTTTTAGGCCACTTGGTGTTACAATGAATCATTTGAGTCTTGGCCTCTATGGTGTCATAATGTTTCCATGTTTTTCTTGGGCCCCATGCTTTCACAATTCATCCCTGGCCCTATTACAAACCCTGGTGTCACAATGGATCATTAGATTGTTAGCCTCCCTTGGGTCACAATGGTTCCTTGCTTCTCTTAACCTCTGTGGTGTCACAATGCATTCCAAGCCCTTTTAGGCCACTTGATGTCACAATGAATCATTTGATTCTTGGCCTTCATGGTGTGATAATATATCCTTGCTTCTATAGGTCCCCATGCTGTCACAGTTCATCCGTGGTCCTTTTACGCCCCCTGGTGTCAAAAGGGATTCTTAGATTGTTAGCCTGCATTGGGTCACAATGGTTCCTTGCTTCTCTTAACCTCTGTGGTGTCACAATGCATCCCATGCCCTTTAAGGCCACTTGGTGTTACAATGAATCATTTGAGTCTTGGCCTTTATGGTGGCATAATATTTCCATGATTAATTGCGCCCCATGCTTTCACAATTCATCCCTGGCCCTATTACAACCCCTGGTGTCCCAGGGGATAATTAGATTGTTAGCCTCCCTTGGGTCACAATGGTTCCTTGGTTCTCTTAACCTCTGTGGTGTCACAATGCATTCCAAGCCCTTTTAGGCCACTTGATGTCACAATGAATCATTAGATCCTTGGCCTTCATGGTGTCATAATAGATCCTTGCTTCTATAGGTCCCCATGCTGTCACAGTTCATCCGTGGTCCTTTTGCGCCCCCTGGTGTCAAAAGGGATTGTTAGATTGTTATCCTCCCTTGGGTCACAATGGTTCCTTGCTTCTCTTAACCTCTGTGGTGTCACAATGCATCCCATGCCCTTTTAGGCCACTTGATGTCACAATGAATCATTTGATTCTTGGCCTTCATGGTGTCATAATAGATCCTTGTTCTATAGGTCCCCATGCTGTCACAGTTCATCCGTTGTCCTTTTGCGCCCCCTGGTGTCAAAAGGGATTCTTAGATTGTTAGCCTGCATTGGGTCACAATGGTTCCTTGCTTCTCTTAACCTCTGTGGTGTCACAATGCATCCCATGCCCTTTTAGGCCATTTGGTATTACAATGAATCATTTGAGTCTTGGCCTCTATGGTGTCATAATGTTTCCATGTTTTTCTTGGTCCCCATGCTTTCACAATTCATCCCTGGCCCTATTACAACCCCTGGTGTCACAGGGGATCATTAGATTGCTAGCCTCCCTTGGGTCACAATGGTTCCCTGCTTCTCTTAACCTCTGTGGTGTCACAATGCATTCCAAGCCCTTTTAGGCCACTTGATGTCACAATGAATCATTTGATTCTTGGCCTTCATGGTGTCATAATAGATCCTTGCTTCTATAGGTCCCCATGCTGTCACAGTTCATCCGTGGTCCTTTTGCGCCCCCTGGTGTCAAAAGGGAATCTTGGATAGCTAGCCTGCATTGGGTCACAATGGTTCCTTGCTTCTCTTAACCTCTCTGGTGTCACAATGCAACCCATGCCCTTTTAGGCCACTTGATGTCACAATGAATCATTTGATTCTTGGCCTTCATGGTGTCATAATAGTTCCTTGCTTCTATAGGTCCCCATGCTGTCACAGTTCATCTGTGGTCCTTTTGCGTGCCCTGGTGTCAAAAGGGAATCTTAGATTGTTAGCCTGCATTGGGTCACAATGGTTCCTTGCTTCTCTTAACCTCTGTGGTGTCACAGTGCATCCCATGCCCTTTTAGGCCACTTGGTGTTACAATGAATCATTTGAGTCTTGGCCTCTATGGTGTCATAATATTTCCATGATTAATTGTGCCCCATGCTTTCACAATTCATCGCTGGCCCTATTACAACCCCTGGTGTCACAATGGATCATTAGATTGTTAGCCTCCCTTGGGTCACAATGGTTCCCTGCTTCTCTTAACCTCTGTGGTGTCACAATGCATTCCAAGCCCTTTTAGGCCACTTGATGTCACAATGAATCATTTGATTCTTGGCCTTCATGGTGTCATAATAGATCCTTGCTTCTATAGGTCCCCATGCTGTCACAGTTCATCCGTGGTCCTTTTGCGCCCCCTGGTGTCAAAAGGGATTCTTAGATTGTTAGCCTGCATTGGGTCACAATGGTTCCTTGCTTCTCTTAACCTCTGTGGTGTCACAATGCATCCCATGCCCTTTTAGGCCACTTGATGTCTCAATGAATCATTTGATTCTTGGCCTTCATGGTGTCATAATAGATCCTTGCTTCTATAGGTCCCCATGCTGTCACAGTTCATCCGTGGTCCTTTTGCACCCCCTGGTGTCAAAAGGGAATCTTAGATAGTTAGCCTGCATTGGGTCACAATGGTTCCTTGCTTCTCTTAACCTCTGTGGTGGCACAATGCATCCCATGCCCTTTTAGGCCACTTGGTGTTACAATGAATCATTTGAGTCTTGGCCTCTATGGTGTCAAAATGTTTCCATGTTTTTCTTGGGCCCCATGCTTTCACAATTCATCCCTGGCCCTATTACAACCCCTGGTGTCACAATGGATCATTAGATTGTTAGCCTCCCTTGGGTCACAATGGTTCCTTGCTTCTCTTAACCCCTGTGGTGTCACAATGCATCCCATGCCCTTTTAGGCCACTTGGTGTTACAATGAATCATTTGAGTCTTGGCCTCTATGGTGTCAAAATGTTTCCATGTTTTTTTGGGCTCCATGCTTCCACAATTCATCCCTGGCCCTATTACAACTCCTGGTGTCACAATGGATCATTAGATTGTTAGCCTCCCTTGGGTCACAATGGTTCCTTGCTTCTCTTAACCTCTGTGGTGTCACAATGCATTCCAAGCCCTTTTAGGCCACTTGATGTCACAATGAATCATTTGATTCTTGGCCTTCATGGTGTCATAATAGATCCTTGCTTCTATAGGTCCCCATGCTGTCACAGTTCATCTGTGGTCCTTTTGCGTGCCCTGGTGTCAAAAGGGAATCTTAGATAGTTAGCCTGCATTGGGTCACAATGGTTCCTTGCTTGTCTTAACCTCTGTGGTGTCACAATGCATCCCATGCCCTTTTAGGCCACTTGGTGTTACAATGAATCATTTGAGTCTTGGCCTCTATGGTGTCATAATGTTTCCATGTTTCTCTTGGTCCCCATGCTTTCACAATTCATCCCTGGCCCTATTACAACCCCTGGTGTCACAATGGATCATTAGATTGTTAGCCTCCCTTGGGTCACAATGGTTCCTTGCTTCTCTTAACCTCTGTGGTGTCACAATGCATTCCAAGCCCTTTTAGGCCACTTGATGTCACAATGAATCATTTGATTCTTGGCCTTCATGGTGTCATAATAGATCCTTGCTTCTATAGGTCCCCATGCTGTCACAGTTCATCCGTGGTCCTTTTGCGCCCCCTGGTGTCAAAAGGGATTCTTAGATTGTTAGCCTGCATTGGGTCACAATGGTTCCTTGCTTCTCTTAACCTCTGTGGTGTCACAATGCATCCCATGCCCTTTTAGGCCACTTGGTGTTACAATGAATCATTTGAGTCTTGGCCTCTATGGTGTCAAAATGTTTCCATGTTTTTCTTGGGCTCCATGCTTTCACAATTCATCCCTAGCCCTATTACAACCCCTGTTGTCACAATGGATCATTAAATTGTTAGCATCCCTTGGGTCACAATGGTTCCTTGCTTCTCTTAACCTGTGTGGTGTCACAATGCATCCCATGCCCTTTTAGGCCACTTGGTGTTACAATGAATCATTTGAGTCTTGGCCTCTATGGTGTCATAATGTTTCCATGTTTTTCTTGGGCCCCATGCTTTCACAATTCATCCCTGGCCCTATTACAAACCCTGGTGTCACAATGGATCATTAGATTGTTAGCCTCCCTTGGGTCACAATGGTTCCTTGCTTCTCTTAACCTCTGTGGTGTCACAATGCATTCCAAGCCCTTTTAGGCCACTTGATGTCACAATGAATCATTTGATTCTTGGCCTTCATGGTGTGATAATATATCCTTGCTTCTATAGGTCCCCATGCTGTCACAGTTCATCCGTGGTCCTTTTACGCCCCCTGGTGTCAAAAGGGATTCTTAGATTGTTAGCCTGCATTGGGTCACAATGGTTCCTTGCTTGTCTTAACCTCTGTGGTGTCACAATGCATCCCATGCCCTTTAAGGCCACTTGGTGTTACAATGAATCATTTGAGTCTTGGCCTTTATGGTGGCATAATATTTCCATGATTAATTGCGCCCCATGCTTTCACAATTCATCCCTGGCCCTATTACAACCCCTGGTGTCACAGGGGATCATTAGATTGTTAGCCTCCCTTGGGTCACAATGGTTCCTTGCTTCTCTTAACCTCTGTGGTGTCACAATGCATTCCAAGCCCTTTTAGGCCACTTGATGTCACAATGAATCATTAGATCCTTGGCCTTCATGGTGTCATAATAGATCCTTGTTCTATAGGTCCCCATGCTGTCACAGTTCATCCGTTGTCCTTTTGCGCCCCCTGGTGTCAAAAGGGATTCTTAGATTGTTAGCCTGCATTGGGTCACAATGGTTCCTTGCTTCTCTTAACCTCTGTGGTGTCACAATGCATCCCATGCCCTTTTAGGCCATTTGGTATTACAATGAATCATTTGAGTCTTGGCCTCTATGGTGTCATAATGTTTCCATGTTTTTCTTGGTCCCCATGCTTTCACAATTCATCCCTGGCCCTATTACAACCCCTGGTGTCACAGGGGATCATTGGATTGCTAGCCTCCCTTGGGTCACAATGGTTCCCTGCTTCTCTTAACCTCTGTGGTGTCACAATGCATTCCAAGCCCTTTTAGGCCACTTGATGTCACAATGAATCATTTGATTCTTGGCCTTCATGGTGTCATAATAGATCCTTGCTTCTATAGGTCCCCATGCTGTCACAGTTCATCCGTGGTCCTTTTGCGCCCCCTGGTGTCAAAAGGGATTCTTAGATTGTTAGCCTGCATTGGGTCACAATGGTTCCTTGCTTCTCTTAACCTCTGTGGTGTCACAATGCATCCCATGCCCTTTAAGGCCACTTGATGTCTCAATGAATCATTTGATTCTTGGCCTTCATGGTGTCATAATAGATCCTTGCTTCTATAGGTCCCCATGCTGTCACAGTTCATCCGTGGTCCTTTTGCACCCCCTGGTGTCAAAAGGGAATCTTAGATAGTTAGCCTGCATTGGGTCACAATGGTTCCTTGCTTCTCTTAACCTCTGTGGTGGCACAATGCATCCCATGCCCTTTTAGGCCACTTGGTGTTACAATGAATCATTTGAGTCTTGGCCTCTATGGTGTCAAAATGTTTCCATGTTTTTCTTGGGCCCCATGCTTTCACAATTCATCCCTGGCCCTATTACAACCCCTGGTGTCACAATGGATCATTAGATTGTTAGCCTCCCTTGGGTCACAATGGTTCCTTGCTTCTCTTAACCCCTGTGGTGTCACAATGCATCCCATGCCCTTTTAGGCCACTTGGTGTTACAATGAATCATTTGAGTCTTGGCCTCTATGGTGTCAAAATGTTTCCATGTTTTTTTGGGCTCCATGCTTCCACAATTCATCCCTGGCCCTATTACAACTCCTGGTGTCACAATGGATCATTAGATTGTTAGCCTCCCTTGGGTCACAATGGTTCCTTGCTTCTCTTAACCTCTGTGGTGTCACAATGCATTCCAAGCCCTTTTAGGCCACTTGATGTCACAATGAATCATTTGATTCTTGGCCTTCATGGTGTCATAATAGATCCTTGCTTCTATAGGTCCCCATGCTGTCACAGTTCATCTGTGGTCCTTTTGCGTGCCCTGGTGTCAAAAGGGAATCTTAGATAGTTAGCCTGCATTGGGTCACAATGGTTCCTTGCTTGTCTTAACCTCTGTGGTGTCACAATGCATCCCATGCCCTTTTAGGCCACTTGGTGTTACAATGAATCATTTGAGTCTTGGCCTCTATGGTGTCATAATGTTTCCATGTTTCTCTTGGTCCCCATGCTTTCACAATTCATCCCTGGCCCTATTACAACCCCTGGTGTCACAATGGATCATTAGATTGTTAGCCTCCCTTGGGTCACAATGGTTCCTTGCTTCTCTTAACCTCTGTGGTGTCACAATGCATTCCAAGCCCTTTTAGGCCACTTGATGTCACAATGAATCATTTGATTCTTGGCCTTCATGGTGTGATAATATATCCTTGCTTCTATAGGTCCCCATGCTGTCACAGTTCATCCGTGGTCCTTTTGCGCCCCCTGGTGTCAAAAGGGATTCTTAGATTGTTAGCCTGCATTGGGTCACAATGGTTCCTTGCTTCTCTTAACCTCTGTGGTGTCACAATGCATCCCATGCCCTTTTAGGCCACTTGGTGTTACAATGAATCATTTGAGTCTTGGCCTCTATGGTGTCAAAATGTTTCCATGTTTTTCTTGGGCTCCATGCTTTCACAATTCATCCCTAGCCCTATTACAACCCCTGTTGTCACAATGGATCATTAAATTGTTAGCATCCCTTGGGTCACAATGGTTCCTTGCTTCTCTTAACCTGTGTGGTGTCACAATGCATCCCATGCCCTTTTAGGCCACTTGGTGTTACAATGAATCATTTGAGTCTTGGCCTCTATGGTGTCATAATGTTTCCATGTTTTTCTTGGGCCCCATGCTTTCACAATTCATCCCTGGCCCTATTACAAACCCTGGTGTCACAATGGATCATTAGATTGTTAGCCTCCCTTGGGTCACAATGGTTCCTTGCTTCTCTTAACCTCTGTGGTGTCACAATGCATTCCAAGCCCTTTTAGGCCACTTGATGTCACAATGAATCATTTGATTCTTGGCCTTCATGGTGTGATAATATATCCTTGCTTCTATAGGTCCCCATGCTGTCACAGTTCATCCGTGGTCCTTTTACGCCCCCTGGTGTCAAAAGGGATTCTTAGATTGTTAGCCTGCATTGGGTCACAATGGTTCCTTGCTTCTCTTAACCTCTGTGGTGTCACAATGCATCCCATGCCCTTTAAGGCCACTTGGTGTTACAATGAATCATTTGAGTCTTGGCCTTTATGGTGGCATAATATTTCCATGATTAATTGCGCCCCATGCTTTCACAATTCATCCCTGGCCCTATTACAACCCCTGGTGTCCCAGGGGATAATTAGATTGTTAGCCTCCCTTGGGTCACAATGGTTCCTTGGTTCTCTTAACCTCTGTGGTGTCACAATGCATTCCAAGCCCTTTTAGGCCACTTGATGTCACAATGAATCATTAGATCCTTGGCCTTCATGGTGTCATAATAGATCCTTGCTTCTATAGGTCCCCATGCTGTCACAGTTCATCCGTGGTCCTTTTGCGCCCCCTGGTGTCAAAAGGGATTGTTAGATTGTTATCCTCCCTTGGGTCACAATGGTTCCTTGCTTCTCTTAACCTCTGTGGTGTCACAATGCATCCCATGCCCTTTTAGGCCACTTGATGTCACAATGAATCATTTGATTCTTGGCCTTCATGGTGTCATAATAGATCCTTGTTCTATAGGTCCCCATGCTGTCACAGTTCATCCGTTGTCCTTTTGCGCCCCCTGGTGTCAAAAGGGATTCTTAGATTGTTAGCCTGCATTGGGTCACAATGGTTCCTTGCTTCTCTTAACCTCTGTGGTGTCACAATGCATCCCATGCCCTTTTAGGCCATTTGGTATTACAATGAATCATTTGAGTCTTGGCCTCTATGGTGTCATAATGTTTCCATGTTTTTCTTGGTCCCCATGCTTTCACAATTCATCCCTGGCCCTATTACAACCCCTGGTGTCACAGGGGATCATTAGATTGCTAGCCTCCCTTGGGTCACAATGGTTCCCTGCTTCTCTTAACCTCTGTGGTGTCACAATGCATTCCAAGCCCTTTTAGGCCACTTGATGTCACAATGAATCATTTGATTCTTGGCCTTCATGGTGTCATAATAGATCCTTGCTTCTATAGGTCCCCATGCTGTCACAGTTCATCCGTGGTCCTTTTGCGCCCCCTGGTGTCAAAAGGGAATCTTGGATAGCTAGCCTGCATTGGGTCACAATGGTTCCTTGCTTCTCTTAACCTCTCTGGTGTCACAATGCAACCCATGCCCTTTTAGGCCACTTGATGTCACAATGAATCATTTGATTCTTGGCCTTCATGGTGTCATAATAGTTCCTTGCTTCTATAGGTCCCCATGCTGTCACAGTTCATCTGTGGTCCTTTTGCGTGCCCTGGTGTCAAAAGGGAATCTTAGATTGTTAGCCTGCATTGGGTCACAATGGTTCCTTGCTTCTCTTAACCTCTGTGGTGTCACAGTGCATCCCATGCCCTTTTAGGCCACTTGGTGTTACAATGAATCATTTGAGTCTTGGCCTCTATGGTGTCATAATATTTCCATGATTAATTGTGCCCCATGCTTTCACAATTCATCCCTGGCCCTATTACAACCCCTGGTGTCACAATGGATCATTAGATTGTTAGCCTCCCTTGGGTCACAATGGTTCCCTGCTTCTCTTAACCTCTGTGGTGTCACAATGCATTCCAAGCCCTTTTAGGCCACTTGATGTCACAATGAATCATTTGATTCTTGGCCTTCATGGTGTCATAATAGATCCTTGCTTCTATAGGTCCCCATGCTGTCACAGTTCATCCGTGGTCCTTTTGCGCCCCCTGGTGTCAAAAGGGATACTTAGATTGTTAGCCTGCATTGGGTCACAATGGTTCCTTGCTTCTCTTAACCTCTGTGGTGTCACAATGCATCCCATGCCCTTTTAGGCCACTTGATGTCTCAATGAATCATTTGATTCTTGGCCTTCATGGTGTCATAATAGATCCTTGCTTCTATAGGTCCCCATGCTGTCACAGTTCATCCGTGGTCCTTTTGCACCCCCTGGTGTCAAAAGGGAATCTTAGATAGTTAGCCTGCATTGGGTCACAATGGTTCCTTGCTTCTCTTAACCTCTGTGGTGGCACAATGCATCCCATGCCCTTTTAGGCCACTTGGTGTTACAATGAATCATTTGAGTCTTGGCCTCTATGGTGTCAAAATGTTTCCATGTTTTTCTTGGGCCCCATGCTTTCACAATTCATCCCTGGCCCTATTACAACCCCTGGTGTCACAATGGATCATTAGATTGTTAGCCTCCCTTGGGTCACAATGGTTCCTTGCTTCTCTTAACCCCTGTGGTGTCACAATGCATCCCATGCCCTTTTAGGCCACTTGGTGTTACAATGAATCATTTGAGTCTTGGCCTCTATGGTGTCAAAATGTTTCCATGTTTTTTTGGGCTCCATGCTTTCACAATTCATCCCTGGCCCTATTACAACCCCTGGTGTCACAATGGATCATTAGATTGTTAGCCTCCCTTGGGTCACAATGGTTCCTTGCTTCTCTTAACCTCTGTGGTGTCACAATGCATTCCAAGCCCTTTTAGGCCACTTGATGTCACAATGAATCATTTGATTCTTGGCCTTCATGGTGTCATAATAGATCCTTGCTTCTATAGGTCCCCATGCTGTCACAGTTCATCTGTGGTCCTTTTGCGTGCCCTGGTGTCAAAAGGGAATCTTAGATAGTTAGCCTGCATTGGGTCACAATGGTTCCTTGCTTGTCTTAACCTCTGTGGTGTCACAATGCATCCCATGCCCTTTTAGGCCACTTGGTGTTACAATGAATCATTTGAGTCTTGGCCTCTATGGTGTCATAATGTTTCCATGTTTCTCTTGGTCCCCATGCTTTCACAATTCATCCCTGGCCCTATTACAACCCCTGGTGTCACAATGGATCATTAGATTGTTAGCCTCCCTTGGGTCACAATGGTTCATTGCTTCTCTTAACCTCTGTGGTGTCACAATGCATTCCAAGCCCTTTTAGGCCACTTGATGTCACAATGAATCATTTGATTCTTGGCCTTCATGGTGTCATAATAGATCCTTGCTTCTATAGGTCCCCATGCTGTCACAGTTCATCCGTGGTCCTTTTGCGCCCCCTGGTGTCAAAAGGGATTCTTAGATTGTTAGCCTGCATTGGGTCACAATGGTTCCTTGCTTCTCTTAACCTCTGTGGTGTCACAATGCATCCCATGCCCTTTTAGGCCACTTGGTGTTACAATGAATCATTTGAGTCTTGGCCTCTATGGTGTCAAAATGTTTCCATGTTTTTCTTGGGCTCCATGCTTTCACAATTCATCCCTAGCCCTATTACAACCCCTGTTGTCACAATGGATCATTAAATTGTTAGCATCCCTTGGGTCACAATGGTTCCTTGCTTCTCTTAACCTGTGTGGTGTCACAATGCATCCCATGCCCTTTTAGGCCACTTGGTGTTACAATGAATCATTTGAGTCTTGGCCTCTATGGTGTCATAATGTTTCCATGTTTTTCTTGGGCCCCATGCTTTCACAATTCATCCCTGGCCCTATTACAAACCCTGGTGTCACAATGGATCATTAGATTGTTAGCCTCCCTTGGGTCACAATGGTTCCTTGCTTCTCTTAACCTCTGTGGTGTCACAATGCATTCCAAGCCCTTTTAGGCCACTTGATGTCACAATGAATCATTTGATTCTTGGCCTTCATGGTGTGATAATATATCCTTGCTTCTATAGGTCCCCATGCTGTCACAGTTCATCCGTGGTCCTTTTACGCCCCCTGGTGTCAAAAGGGATTCTTAGATTGTTAGCCTGCATTGGGTCACAATGGTTCCTTGCTTCTCTTAACCTCTGTGGTGTCACAATGCATCCCATGCCCTTTAAGGCCACTTGGTGTTACAATGAATCATTTGAGTCTTGGCCTTTATGGTGGCATAATATTTCCATGATTAATTGCGCCCCATGCTTTCACAATTCATCCCTGGCCCTATTACAACCCCTGGTGTCACAGGGGATCATTAGATTGTTAGCCTCCCTTGGGTCACAATGGTTCCTTGCTTCTCTTAACCTCTGTGGTGTCACAATGCATTCCAAGCCCTTTTAGGCCACTTGATGTCACAATGAATCATTAGATCCTTGGCCTTCATGGTGTCATAATAGATCCTTGCTTCTATAGGTCCCCATGCTGTCACAGTTCATCCGTGGTCCTTTTGCGCCCCCTGGTGTCAAAAGGGATTGTTAGATTGTTATCCTCCCTTGGGTCACAATGGTTCCTTGCTTCTCTTAACCTCTGTGGTGTCACAATGCATCCCATGCCCTTTTAGGCCACTTGATGTCACAATGAATCATTTGATTCTTGGCCTTCATGGTGTCATAATAGATCCTTGTTCTATAGGTCCCCATGCTGTCACAGTTCATCCGTTGTCCTTTTGCGCCCCCTGGTGTCAAAAGGGATTCTTAGATTGTTAGCCTGCATTGGGTCACAATGGTTCCTTGCTTCTCTTAACCTCTGTGGTGTCACAATGCATCCCATGCCCTTTTAGGCCATTTGGTATTACAATGAATCATTTGAGTCTTGGCCTCTATGGTGTCATAATGTTTCCATGTTTTTCTTGGTCCCCATGCTTTCACAATTCATCCCTGGCCCTATTACAACCCCTGGTGTCACAGGGGATCATTAGATTGCTAGCCTCCCTTGGGTCACAATGGTTCCCTGCTTCTCTTAACCTCTGTGGTGTCACAATGCATTCCAAGCCCTTTTAGGCCACTTGATGTCACAATGAATCATTTGATTCTTGGCCTTCATGGTGTCATAATAGATCCTTGCTTCTATAGGTCCCCATGCTGTCACAGTTCATCCGTGGTCCTTTTGCGCCCCCTGGTGTCAAAAGGGATTCTTAGATTGTTAGCCTGCATTGGGTCACAATGGTTCCTTGCTTCTCTTAACCTCTGTGGTGTCACAATGCATCCCATGCCCTTTTAGGCCACTTGATGTCTCAATGAATCATTTGATTCTTGGCCTTCATGGTGTCATAATAGATCCTTGCTTCTATAGGTCCCCATGCTGTCACAGTTCATCCGTGGTCCTTTTGCACCCCCTGGTGTCAAAAGGGAATCTTAGATAGTTAGCCTGCATTGGGTCACAATGGTTCCTTGCTTCTCTTAACCTCTGTGGTGGCACAATGCATCCCATGCCCTTTTAGGCCACTTGGTGTTACAATGAATCATTTGAGTCTTGGCCTCTATGGTGTCAAAATGTTTCCATGTTTTTCTTGGGCCCCATGCTTTCACAATTCATCCCTGGCCCTATTACAACCCCTGGTGTCACAATGGATCATTAGATTGTTAGCCTCCCTTGGGTCACAATGGTTCCTTGCTTCTCTTAACCACTGTGGTGTCACAATGCATCCCATGCCCTTTTAGGCCACTTGGTGTTACAATGAATCATTTGAGTCTTGGCCTCTATGGTGTCAAAATGTTTCCATGTTTTTTTGGGCTCCATGCTTCCACAATTCATCCCTGGCCCTATTACAACTCCTGGTGTCACAATGGATCATTAGATTGTTAGCCTCCCTTGGGTCACAATGGTTCCTTGCTTCTCTTAACCTCTGTGGTGTCACAATGCATTCCAAGCCCTTTTAGGCCACTTGATGTCACAATGAATCATTTGATTCTTGGCCTTCATGGTGTCATAATAGATCCTTGCTTCTATAGGTCCCCATGCTGTCACAGTTCATCTGTGGTCCTTTTGCGTGCCCTGGTGTCAAAAGGGAATCTTAGATAGTTAGCCTGCATTGGGTCACAATGGTTCCTTGCTTGTCTTAACCTCTGTGGTGTCACAATGCATCCCATGCCCTTTTAGGCCACTTGGTGTTACAATGAATCATTTGAGTCTTGGCCTCTATGGTGTCATAATGTTTCCATGTTTCTCTTGGTCCCCATGCTTTCACAATTCATCCCTGGCCCTATTACAACTCCTGGTGTCACAATGGATCATTAGATTGTTAGCCTCCCTTGGGTCACAATGGTTCCTTGCTTCTCTTAACCTCTGTGGTGTCACAATGCATCCCATGCCCTTTTAGGCCACTTGATGTCACAATGAATCATTTGATTCTTGGCCTTCATGGTGTCATAATAGATCCTTGTTCTATAGGTCCCCATGCTGTCACAGTTCATCCGTTGTCCTTTTGCGCCCCCTGGTGTCAAAAGGGATTCTTAGATTGTTAGCCTGCATTGGGTCACAATGGTTCCTTGCTTCTCTTAACCTCTGTGGTGTCACAATGCATCCCATGCCCTTTTAGGCCATTTGGTATTACAATGAATCATTTGAGTCTTGGCCTCTATGGTGTCATAATGTTTCCATGTTTTTCTTGGTCCCCATGCTTTCACAATTCATCCCTGGCCCTATTACAACCCCTGGTGTCACAGGGGATCATTAGATTGCTAGCCTCCCTTGGGTCACAATGGTTCCCTGCTTCTCTTAACCTCTGTGGTGTCACAATGCATTCCAAGCCCTTTTAGGCCACTTGATGTCACAATGAATCATTTGATTCTTGGCCTTCATGGTGTCATAATAGATCCTTGCTTCTATAGGTCCCCATGCTGTCACAGTTCATCCGTGGTCCTTTTGCGCCCCCTGGTGTCAAAAGGGAATCTTGGATAGCTAGCCTGCATTGGGTCACAATGGTTCCTTGCTTCTCTTAACCTCTCTGGTGTCACAATGCAACCCATGCCCTTTTAGGCCACTTGATGTCACAATGAATCATTTGATTCTTGGCCTTCATGGTGTCATAATAGTTCCTTGCTTCTATAGGTCCCCATGCTGTCACAGTTCATCTGTGGTCCTTTTGCGTGCCCTGGTGTCAAAAGGGAATCTTAGATTGTTAGCCTGCATTGGGTCACAATGGTTCCTTGCTTCTCTTAACCTCTGTGGTGTCACAGTGCATCCCATGCCCTTTTAGGCCACTTGGTGTTACAATGAATCATTTGAGTCTTGGCCTCTATGGTGTCATAATATTTCCATGATTAATTGTGCCCCATGCTTTCACAATTCATCCCTGGCCCTATTACAACCCCTGGTGTCACAATGGATCATTAGATTGTTAGCCTCCCTTGGGTCACAATGGTTCCCTGCTTCTCTTAACCTCTGTGGTGTCACAATGCATTCCAAGCCCTTTTAGGCCACTTGATGTCACAATGAATCATTTGATTCTTGGCCTTCATGGTGTCATAATAGATCCTTGCTTCTATAGGTCCCCATGCTGTCACAGTTCATCCGTGGTCCTTTTGCGCCCCCTGGTGTCAAAAGGGATACTTAGATTGTTAGCCTGCATTGGGTCACAATGGTTCCTTGCTTCTCTTAACCTCTGTGGTGTCACAATGCATCCCATGCCCTTTTAGGCCACTTGATGTCTCAATGAATCATTTGATTCTTGGCCTTCATGGTGTCATAATAGATCCTTGCTTCTATAGGTCCCCATGCTGTCACAGTTCATCCGTGGTCCTTTTGCACCCCCTGGTGTCAAAAGGGAATCTTAGATAGTTAGCCTGCATTGGGTCACAATGGTTCCTTGCTTCTCTTAACCTCTGTGGTGGCACAATGCATCCCATGCCCTTTTAGGCCACTTGGTGTTACAATGAATCATTTGAGTCTTGGCCTCTATGGTGTCAAAATGTTTCCATGTTTTTCTTGGGCCCCATGCTTTCACAATTCATCCCTGGCCCTATTACAACCCCTGGTGTCACAATGGATCATTAGATTGTTAGCCTCCCTTGGGTCACAATGGTTCCTTGCTTCTCTTAACCCCTGTGGTGTCACAATGCATCCCATGCCCTTTTAGGCCACTTGGTGTTACAATGAATCATTTGAGTCTTGGCCTCTATGGTGTCAAAATGTTTCCATGTTTTTTTGGGCTCCATGCTTTCACAATTCATCCCTGGCCCTATTACAACCCCTGGTGTCACAATGGATCATTAGATTGTTAGCCTCCCTTGGGTCACAATGGTTCCTTGCTTCTCTTAACCTCTGTGGTGTCACAATGCATTCCAAGCCCTTTTAGGCCACTTGATGTCACAATGAATCATTTGATCCTTGGCCTTCATGGTGTCATAATAGATCCTTGCTTCTATAGGTCCCCATGCTGTCACAGTTCATCCGTTGTCCTTTTGCGCCCCCTGGTGTCAAAAGGGATTGTTAGATTGTTAGCCTGCATTGGGTCACAATTGTTCCTTGCTTCTCTTAACCTCTGTGGTGTCACAGTGCATCCCATGCCCTTTTAGGCCACTTGGTGTTACAATGAATCATTTGAGTCTTGGCCTCTATGGTGTCATAATGTTTCCATGTTTTTCTTGGGCTCCATGCTTTCACAATTCATCCCTGGCCCTATTACAACCCCTGGTGTCACAATGGATCATTAGATTGTTAGCCTCCCTTGGGTCACAATGGTTCCTTGCTTCTCTTAACCTCTGTGGTGTCACAATGCATTCCAAGCCCTTTTAGGCCACTTGATGTCACAATGAATCATTTGATTCTTGGCCTTCATGGTGTCATAATAGTTCCTTGCTTCTATAGGTCCCCATGCTGTCACAGTTCATCTGTGGTCCTTTTGCGTGCCCTGGTGTCAAAAGGGAATCTTAGATAGTTAGCCTGCATTGGGTCACAATGGTTCCTTGCTTGTCTTAACCTCTGTGGTGTCACAATGCATCCCATGCCCTTTTAGGCCACTTGGTGTTACAATGAATCATTTGAGTCTTGGCCTCTATGGTGTCATAATGTTTCCATGTTTCTCTTGGTCCCCATGCTTTCACAATTCATCCCTGGCCCTATTACAACCCCTGGTGTCACAATGGATCATTAGATTGTTAGCCTCCCTTGGGTCACAATGGTTCATTGCTTCTCTTAACCTCTGTGGTGTCACAATGCATTCCAAGCCCTTTTAGGCCACTTGATGTCACAATGAATCATTTGATTCTTGGCCTTCATGGTGTCATAATAGATCCTTGCTTCTATAGGTCCCCATGCTGTCACAGTTCATCCGTGGTCCTTTTGCGCCCCCTGGTGTCAAAAGGGATTCTTAGATTGTTAGCCTGCATTGGGTCACAATGGTTCCTTGCTTCTCTTAACCTCTGTGGTGTCACAATGCATCCCATGCCCTTTTAGGCCACTTGGTGTTACAATGAATCATTTGAGTCTTGGCCTCTATGGTGTCAAAATGTTTCCATGTTTTTCTTGGGCTCCATGCTTTCACAATTCATCCCTAGCCCTATTACAACCCCTGTTGTCACAATGGATCATTAAATTGTTAGCATCCCTTGGGTCACAATGGTTCCTTGCTTCTCTTAACCTGTGTGGTGTCACAATGCATCCCATGCCCTTTTAGGCCACTTGGTGTTACAATGAATCATTTGAGTCTTGGCCTCTATGGTGTCATAATGTTTCCATGTTTTTCTTGGGCCCCATGCTTTCACAATTCATCCCTGGCCCTATTACAAACCCTGGTGTCACAATGGATCATTAGATTGTTAGCCTCCCTTGGGTCACAATGGTTCCTTGCTTCTCTTAACCTCTGTGGTGTCACAATGCATTCCAAGCCCTTTTAGGCCACTTGATGTCACAATGAATCATTTGATTCTTGGCCTTCATGGTGTGATAATATATCCTTGCTTCTATAGGTCCCCATGCTGTCACAGTTCATCCGTGGTCCTTTTACGCCCCCTGGTGTCAAAAGGGATTCTTAGATTGTTAGCCTGCATTGGGTCACAATGGTTCCTTGCTTCTCTTAACCTCTGTGGTGTCACAATGCATCCCATGCCCTTTAAGGCCACTTGGTGTTACAATGAATCATTTGAGTCTTGGCCTTTATGGTGGCATAATATTTCCATGATTAATTGCGCCCCATGCTTTCACAATTCATCCCTGGCCCTATTACAACCCCTGGTGTCACAGGGGATCATTAGATTGTTAGCCTCCCTTGGGTCACAATGGTTCCTTGCTTCTCTTAACCTCTGTGGTGTCACAATGCATTCCAAGCCCTTTTAGGCCACTTGATGTCACAATGAATCATTAGATCCTTGGCCTTCATGGTGTCATAATAGATCCTTGCTTCTATAGGTCCCCATGCTGTCACAGTTCATCCGTGGTCCTTTTGCGCCCCCTGGTGTCAAAAGGGATTGTTAGATTGTTATCCTCCCTTGGGTCACAATGGTTCCTTGCTTCTCTTAACCTCTGTGGTGTCACAATGCATCCCATGCCCTTTTAGGCCACTTGATGTCACAATGAATCATTTGATTCTTGGCCTTCATGGTGTCATAATAGATCCTTGTTCTATAGGTCCCCATGCTGTCACAGTTCATCCGTTGTCCTTTTGCGCCCCCTGGTGTCAAAAGGGATTCTTAGATTGTTAGCCTGCATTGGGTCACAATGGTTCCTTGCTTCTCTTAACCTCTGTGGTGTCACAATGCATCCCATGCCCTTTTAGGCCATTTGGTATTACAATGAATCATTTGAGTCTTGGCCTCTATGGTGTCATAATGTTTCCATGTTTTTCTTGGTCCCCATGCTTTCACAATTCATCCCTGGCCCTATTACAACCCCTGGTGTCACAGGGGATCATTAGATTGCTAGCCTCCCTTGGGTCACAATGGTTCCCTGCTTCTCTTAACCTCTGTGGTGTCACAATGCATTCCAAGCCCTTTTAGGCCACTTGATGTCACAATGAATCATTTGATTCTTGGCCTTCATGGTGTCATAATAGATCCTTGCTTCTATAGGTCCCCATGCTGTCACAGTTCATCCGTGGTCCTTTTGCGCCCCCTGGTGTCAAAAGGGATTCTTAGATTGTTAGCCTGCATTGGGTCACAATGGTTCCTTGCTTCTCTTAACCTCTGTGGTGTCACAATGCATCCCATGCCCTTTTAGGCCACTTGATGTCTCAATGAATCATTTGATTCTTGGCCTTCATGGTGTCATAATAGATCCTTGCTTCTATAGGTCCCCATGCTGTCACAGTTCATCCGTGGTCCTTTTGCACCCCCTGGTGTCAAAAGGGAATCTTAGATAGTTAGCCTGCATTGGGTCACAATGGTTCCTTGCTTCTCTTAACCTCTGTGGTGGCACAATGCATCCCATGCCCTTTTAGGCCACTTGGTGTTACAATGAATCATTTGAGTCTTGGCCTCTATGGTGTCAAAATGTTTCCATGTTTTTCTTGGGCCCCATGCTTTCACAATTCATCCCTGGCCCTATTACAACCCCTGGTGTCACAATGGATCATTAGATTGTTAGCCTCCCTTGGGTCACAATGGTTCCTTGCTTCTCTTAACCACTGTGGTGTCACAATGCATCCCATGCCCTTTTAGGCCACTTGGTGTTACAATGAATCATTTGAGTCTTGGCCTCTATGGTGTCAAAATGTTTCCATGTTTTTTTGGGCTCCATGCTTCCACAATTCATCCCTGGCCCTATTACAACTCCTGGTGTCACAATGGATCATTAGATTGTTAGCCTCCCTTGGGTCACAATGGTTCCTTGCTTCTCTTAACCTCTGTGGTGTCACAATGCATTCCAAGCCCTTTTAGGCCACTTGATGTCACAATGAATCATTTGATTCTTGGCCTTCATGGTGTCATAATAGATCCTTGCTTCTATAGGTCCCCATGCTGTCACAGTTCATCTGTGGTCCTTTTGCGTGCCCTGGTGTCAAAAGGGAATCTTAGATAGTTAGCCTGCATTGGGTCACAATGGTTCCTTGCTTGTCTTAACCTCTGTGGTGTCACAATGCATCCCATGCCCTTTTAGGCCACTTGGTGTTACAATGAATCATTTGAGTCTTGGCCTCTATGGTGTCATAATGTTTCCATGTTTCTCTTGGTCCCCATGCTTTCACAATTCATCCCTGGCCCTATTACAACCCCTGGTGTCACAATGGATCATTAGATTGTTAGCCTCCCTTGGGTCACAATGGTTCCTTGCTTCTCTTAACCTCTGTGGTGTCACAATGCATTCCAAGCCCTTTTAGGCCACTTGATGTCACAATGAATCATTTGATTCTTGGCCTTCATGGTGTCATAATAGATCCTTGCTTCTATAGGTCCCCATGCTGTCACAGTTCATCCGTGGTCCTTTTGCGCCCCCTGGTGTCAAAAGGGATTCTTAGATTGTTAGCCTGCATTGGGTCACAATGGTTCCTTGCTTCTCTTAACCTCTGTGGTGTCACAATGCATCCCATGCCCTTTTAGGCCACTTGGTGTTACAATGAATCATTTGAGTCTTGGCCTCTATGGTGTCAAAATGTTTCCATGTTTTTCTTGGGCTCCATGCTTTCACAATTCATCCCTAGCCCTATTACAACCCCTGTTGTCACAATGGATCATTAAATTGTTAGCATCCCTTGGGTCACAATGGTTCCTTGCTTCTCTTAACCTGTGTGGTGTCACAATGCATCCCATGCCCTTTTAGGCCACTTGGTGTTACAATGAATCATTTGAGTCTTGGCCTCTATGGTGTCATAATGTTTCCATGTTTTTCTTGGGCCCCATGCTTTCACAATTCATCCCTGGCCCTATTACAAACCCTGGTGTCACAATGGATCATTAGATTGTTAGCCTCCCTTGGGTCACAATGGTTCCTTGCTTCTCTTAACCTCTGTGGTGTCACAATGCATTCCAAGCCCTTTTAGGCCACTTGATGTCACAATGAATCATTTGATTCTTGGCCTTCATGGTGTGATAATATATCCTTGCTTCTATAGGTCCCCATGCTGTCACAGTTCATCCGTGGTCCTTTTACGCCCCCTGGTGTCAAAAGGGATTCTTAGATTGTTAGCCTGCATTGGGTCACAATGGTTCCTTGCTTCTCTTAACCTCTGTGGTGTCACAATGCATCCCATGCCCTTTAAGGCCACTTGGTGTTACAATGAATCATTTGAGTCTTGGCCTTTATGGTGGCATAATATTTCCATGATTAATTGCGCCCCATGCTTTCACAATTCATCCCTGGCCCTATTACAACCCCTGGTGTCACAGGGGATCATTAGATTGTTAGCCTCCCTTGGGTCACAATGGTTCCTTGCTTCTCTTAACCTCTGTGGTGTCACAATGCATTCCAAGCCCTTTTAGGCCACTTGATGTCACAATGAATCATTAGATCCTTGGCCTTCATGGTGTCATAATAGATCCTTGCTTCTATAGGTCCCCATGCTGTCACAGTTCATCCGTGGTCCTTTTGCGCCCCCTGGTGTCAAAAGGGATTGTTAGATTGTTATCCTCCCTTGGGTCACAATGGTTCCTTGCTTCTCTTAACCTCTGTGGTGTCACAATGCATCCCATGCCCTTTTAGGCCACTTGATGTCACAATGAATCATTTGATTCTTGGCCTTCATGGTGTCATAATAGATCCTTGTTCTATAGGTCCCCATGCTGTCACAGTTCATCCGTTGTCCTTTTGCGCCCCCTGGTGTCAAAAGGGATTCTTAGATTGTTAGCCTGCATTGGGTCACAATGGTTCCTTGCTTCTCTTAACCTCTGTGGTGTCACAATGCATCCCATGCCCTTTTAGGCCATTTGGTATTACAATGAATCATTTGAGTCTTGGCCTCTATGGTGTCATAATGTTTCCATGTTTTTCTTGGTCCCCATGCTTTCACAATTCATCCCTGGCCCTATTACAACCCCTGGTGTCACAGGGGATCATTAGATTGCTAGCCTCCCTTGGGTCACAATGGTTCCCTGCTTCTCTTAACCTCTGTGGTGTCACAATGCATTCCAAGCCCTTTTAGGCCACTTGATGTCACAATGAATCATTTGATTCTTGGCCTTCATGGTGTCATAATAGATCCTTGCTTCTATAGGTCCCCATGCTGTCACAGTTCATCCGTGGTCCTTTTGCGCCCCCTGGTGTCAAAAGGGAATCTTGGATAGCTAGCCTGCATTGGGTCACAATGGTTCCTTGCTTCTCTTAACCTCTCTGGTGTCACAATGCAACCCATGCCCTTTTAGGCCACTTGATGTCACAATGAATCATTTGATTCTTGGCCTTCATGGTGTCATAATAGATCCTTGCTTCTATAGGTCCCCATGCTGTCACAGTTCATCTGTGGTCCTTTTGCGTGCCCTGGTGTCAAAAGGGAATCTTAGATTGTTATCCTGCATTGGGTCACAATGGTTCCTTGCTTCTCTTAACCTCTGTGGTGTCACAGTGCATCCCATGCCCTTTTAGGCCACTTGGTGTTACAATGAATCATTTGAGTCTTGGCCTCTATGGTGTCATAATATTTCCATGATTAATTGTGCCCCATGCTTTCACAATTCATTCCTGGCCCTATTACAACCCCTGGTGTCACAATGGATCATTAGATTGTTAGCCTCCCTTGGGTCACAATGGTTCCCTGCTTCTCTTAACCTCTGTGGTGTCACAATGCATTCCAAGCCCTTTTAGGCCACTTGATGTCACAATGAATCATTTGATTCTTGGCCTTCATGGTGTCATAATAGATCCTTGCTTCTATAGGTCCCCATGCTGTCACAGTTCATCCGTGGTCCTTTTGCGCCCCCTGGTGTCAAAAGGGATTCTTAGATTGTTAGCCTGCATTGGGTCACAATGGTTCCTTGCTTCTCTTAACCTCTGTGGTGTCACAATGCATCCCATGCCCTTTTAGGCCACTTGATGTCTCAATGAATCATTTGATTCTTGGCCTTCATGGTGTCATAATAGATCCTTGCTTCTATAGGTCCCCATGCTGTCACAGTTCATCCGTGGTCCTTTTGCACCCCCTGGTGTCAAAAGGGAATCTTAGATAGTTAGCCTGCATTGGGTCACAATGGTTCCTTGCTTCTCTTAACCTCTGTGGTGGCACAATGCATCCCATGCCCTTTTAGGCCACTTGGTGTTACAATGAATCATTTGAGTCTTGGCCTCTATGGTGTCAAAATGTTTCCATGTTTTTCTTGGGCTCCATGCTTTCACAATTCATCCCTGGCCCTATTACAACCCCTGTTGTCACAATGGATCATTAAATTGTTAGCATCCCTTGGGTCACAATGGTTCCTTGCTTCCCTTAACCTGTGTGGTGTCACAATGCATCCCATGCCCTTTTAGGCCACTTGGTGTTACAATGAATCATTTGAGTCTTGGCCTCTATGGTGTCATAATGTTTCCATGTTTTTCTTGGGCCCCATGCTTTCACAATTCATCCCTGGCCCTATTACAAACCCTGGTGTCACAATGGATCATTAGATTGTTAGCCTCCCTTGGGTCACAATGGTTCCTTGCTTCTCTTAACCTCTGTGGTGTCACAATGCATTCCAAGCCCTTTTAGGCCACTTGATGTCACAATGAATCATTTGATTCTTGGCCTTCATGGTGTGATAATATATCCTTGCTTCTATAGGTCCCCATGCTGTCACAGTTCATCCGTGGTCCTTTTACGCCCCCTGGTGTCAAAAGGGATTCTTAGATTGTTAGCCTGCATTGGGTCACAATGGTTCCTTGCTTCTCTTAACCTCTGTGGTGTCACAATGCATCCCATGCCCTTTAAGGCCACTTGGTGTTACAATGAATCATTTGAGTCTTGGCCTTTATGGTGGCATAATATTTCCATGATTAATTGCGCCCCATGCTTTCACAATTCATCCCTGGCCCTATTACAACCCCTGGTGTCCCAGGGGATAATTAGATTGTTAGCCTCCCTTGGGTCACAATGGTTCCTTGGTTCTCTTAACCTCTGTGGTGTCACAATGCATTCCAAGCCCTTTTAGGCCACTTGATGTCACAATGAATCATTAGATCCTTGGCCTTCATGGTGTCATAATAGATCCTTGCTTCTATAGGTCCCCATGCTGTCACAGTTCATCCGTGGTCCTTTTGCGCCCCCTGGTGTCAAAAGGGATTGTTAGATTGTTATCCTCCCTTGGGTCACAATGGTTCCTTGCTTCTCTTAACCTCTGTGGTGTCACAATGCATCCCATGCCCTTTTAGGCCACTTGATGTCACAATGAATCATTTGATTCTTGGCCTTCATGGTGTCATAATAGATCCTTGTTCTATAGGTCCCCATGCTGTCACAGTTCATCCGTTGTCCTTTTGCGCCCCCTGGTGTCAAAAGGGATTCTTAGATTGTTAGCCTGCATTGGGTCACAATGGTTCCTTGCTTCTCTTAACCTCTGTGGTGTCACAATGCATCCCATGCCCTTTTAGGCCATTTGGTATTACAATGAATCATTTGAGTCTTGGCCTCTATGGTGTCATAATGTTTCCATGTTTTTCTTGGTCCCCATGCTTTCACAATTCATCCCTGGCCCTATTACAACCCCTGGTGTCACAGGGGATCATTAGATTGCTAGCCTCCCTTGGGTCACAATGGTTCCCTGCTTCTCTTAACCTCTGTGGTGTCACAATGCATTCCAAGCCCTTTTAGGCCACTTGATGTCACAATGAATCATTTGATTCTTGGCCTTCATGGTGTCATAATAGATCCTTGCTTCTATAGGTCCCCATGCTGTCACAGTTCATCCGTGGTCCTTTTGCGCCCCCTGGTGTCAAAAGGGAATCTTGGATAGCTAGCCTGCATTGGGTCACAATGGTTCCTTGCTTCTCTTAACCTCTCTGGTGTCACAATGCAACCCATGCCCTTTTAGGCCACTTGATGTCACAATGAATCATTTGATTCTTGGCCTTCATGGTGTCATAATAGTTCCTTGCTTCTATAGGTCCCCATGCTGTCACAGTTCATCTGTGGTCCTTTTGCGTGCCCTGGTGTCAAAAGGGAATCTTAGATTGTTAGCCTGCATTGGGTCACAATGGTTCCTTGCTTCTCTTAACCTCTGTGGTGTCACAGTGCATCCCATGCCCTTTTAGGCCACTTGGTGTTACAATGAATCATTTGAGTCTTGGCCTCTATGGTGTCATAATATTTCCATGATTAATTGTGCCCCATGCTTTCACAATTCATCCCTGGCCCTATTACAACCCCTGGTGTCACAATGGATCATTAGATTGTTAGCCTCCCTTGGGTCACAATGGTTCCCTGCTTCTCTTAACCTCTGTGGTGTCACAATGCATTCCAAGCCCTTTTAGGCCACTTGATGTCACAATGAATCATTTGATTCTTGGCCTTCATGGTGTCATAATAGATCCTTGCTTCTATAGGTCCCCATGCTGTCACAGTTCATCCGTGGTCCTTTTGCGCCCCCTGGTGTCAAAAGGGATTCTTAGATTGTTAGCCTGCATTGGGTCACAATGGTTCCTTGCTTCTCTTAACCTCTGTGGTGTCACAATGCATCCCATGCCCTTTTAGGCCACTTGATGTCTCAATGAATCATTTGATTCTTGGCCTTCATGGTGTCATAATAGATCCTTGCTTCTATAGGTCCCCATGCTGTCACAGTTCATCCGTGGTCCTTTTGCACCCCCTGGTGTCAAAAGGGAATCTTAGATAGTTAGCCTGCATTGGGTCACAATGGTTCCTTGCTTCTCTTAACCTCTGTGGTGGCACAATGCATCCCATGCCCTTTTAGGCCACTTGGTGTTACAATGAATCATTTGAGTCTTGGCCTCTATGGTGTCAAAATGTTTCCATGTTTTTCTTGGGCCCCATGCTTTCACAATTCATCCCTGGCCCTATTACAACCCCTGGTGTCACAATGGATCATTAGATTGTTAGCCTCCCTTGGGTCACAATGGTTCCTTGCTTCTCTTAACCTCTGTGGTGTCACAATGCATTCCAAGCCCTTTTAGGCCACTTGATGTCACAATGAATCATTTGATCCTTGGCCTTCATGGTGTCATAATAGATCCTTGCTTCTATAGGTCCCCATGCTGTCACAGTTTATCCGTTGTCCTTTTGCGCCCCCTGGTGTCAAAAGGGATTGTTAGATTGTTAGCCTGCATTGGGTCACAATTGTTCCTTGCTTCTCTTAACCTCTGTGGTGTCACAGTGCATCCCATGCCCTTTTAGGCCACTTGGTGTTACAATGAATCATTTGAGTCTTGGCCTCTATGGTGTCATAATGTTTCCATGTTTTTCTTGGGCTCCATGCTTTCACAATTCATCCCTGGCCCTATTACAACCCTTGGTGACACAGGGGATCATTAGATTGTTAGCCTCCCTTGGGTCACAATGGTTCCTTGTTTCTCTTAACCTCTGTGGTGTCACAATGCATCCCATGCCCTTTTAGGCCACTTGATGTCACAATGAATCATTTGATTCTTGGCCTTCATGGTGTCATAATAGATCCTTGCTTCTATAGGTCCCCATGCTGTCACAGTTCATCCGTGGTCCTTTTGCGCCCCCTGGTGTCAAAAGGGATTCTTAGATTGTTAGCCTGCATTGGGTCACAATGGTTCCTTGCTTCTCTTAACCTCTGTGGTGTCACAATGCATCCCATGCCCTTTTAGGCCACTTGATGTCACAATGAATCATTTGATTCTTGGCCTTCATGGTGTCATAATAGATCCTTGCTTCTATAGGTCCCCATGCTGTCACAGTTCATCCGTGGTCCTTTTGCACCCCCTGGTGTCAAAAGGGAATCTTAGATAGTTAGCCTGCATTGGGTCACAATGGTTCCTTGCTTCTCTTAACCTCTGTGGTGTCACAATGCATCCCATGCCCTTTTAGGCCACTTGGTGTTACAATGAATCATTTGAGTCTTGGCCTCTATGGTGTCAAAATGTTTCCATGTTTTTCTTGGGCCCCATGCTTTCACAATTCATCCCTGGCCCTATTACAACCCCTGGTGTCACAATGGATCATTAGATTGTTAGCCTCCCTTGGGTCACAATGGTTCCTTGCTTCTCTTAACCCCTGTGGTGTCACAATGCATCCCATGCCCTTTTAGGCCACTTGGTGTTACAATGAATCATTTGAGTCTTGGCCTCTATGGTGTCAAAATGTTGCCATGTTTTTTTGGGCTCCATGCTTCCACAATTCATCCCTGGCCCTATTACAACCCCTGGTGTCACAATGGATCATTAGATTGTTAGCCTCCCTTGGGTCACAATGGTTCCTTGCTTCTCTTAACCTCTGTGGCGTCACAATGCATTCCAAGCCCTTTTAGGCCTCTTGATGTCACAATGAATCATTTGATTCTTGGCCTTCATGGTGTCATAATAGATCCTTGCTTCTATAGGTCCCCATGCTGTCACAGTTCATCTGTGGTCCTTTTGCGTGCCCTGGTGTCAAAAGGGAATCTTAGATAGTTAGCCTGCATTGGGTCACAATGGTTCCTTGCTTGTCTTAACCTCTGTGGTGTCACAATGCATCCCATGCCCTTTTAGGCCACTTGGTGTTACAATGAATCATTTGAGTCTTGGCCTCTATGGTGTCATAATGTTTCCATGTTTCTCTTGGTCCCCATGCTTTCACAATTCATCCCTGGCCCTATATACAACCCCTGGTGTCACAATGGATCATTAGATTGTTAGCCTCCCTTGGGTCACAATGGTTCCTTGCTTCTCTTAACCTCTGTGGTGTCACAATGCATTCCAAGCCCTTTTAGGCCACTTGATGTCACAATGAATCATTTGATTCTTGGCCTTCATGGTGTCATAATAGATCCTTGCTTCTATAGGTCCCCATGCTGTCACAGTTCATCCGTGGTCCTTTTGCGCCCCCTGGTGTCAAAAGGGATTCTTAGATTGTTAGCCTGCATTGGGTCACAATGGTTCCTTGCTTCTCTTAACCTCTGTGGTGTCACAATGCATCCCATGCCCTTTTAGGCCACTTGATGTCTCAATGAATCATTTGATTCTTGGCCTTCATGGTGTCATAATAGATCCTTGCTTCTATAGGTCCCCATGCTGTCACAGTTCATCCGTGGTCCTTTTGCACCCCCTGGTGTCAAAAGGGAATCTTAGATAGTTAGCCTGCATTGGGTCACAATGGTTCCTTGCTTCTCTTAACCTCTGTGGTGGCACAATGCATCCCATGCCCTTTTAGGCCACTTGGTGTTACAATGAATCATTTGAGTCTTGGCCTCTATGGTGTCAAAATGTTTCCATGTTTTTCTTGGGCCCCATGCTTTCACAATTCATCCCTGGCCCTATTACAACCCCTGGTGTCACAATGGATCATTAGATTGTTAGCCTCCCTTGGGTCACAATGGTTCCTTGCTTCTCTTAACCCCTGTGGTGTCACAATGCATCCCATGCCCTTTTAGGCCACTTGGTGTTACAATGAATCATTTGAGTCTTGGCCTCTATGGTGTCAAAATGTTTCCATGTTTTTTTGGGCTCCATGCTTTCACAATTCATCCCTGGCCCTATTACAACCCCTGGTGTCACAATGGATCATTAGATTGTTAGCCTCCCTTGGGTCACAATGGTTCCTTGCTTCTCTTAACCTCTGTGGTGTCACAATGCATTCCAAGCCCTTTTAGGCCACTTGATGTCACAATGAATCATTTGATCCTTGGCCTTCATGGTGTCATAATAGATCCTTGCTTCTATAGGTCCCCATGCTGTCACAGTTCATCCGTTGTCCTTTTGCGCCCCCTGGTGTCAAAAGGGATTGTTAGATTGTTAGCCTGCATTGGGTCACAATTGTTCCTTGCTTCTCTTAACCTCTGTGGTGTCACAATGCATCCCATGCCCTTTTAGGCCACTTGGTGTTACAATGAATCATTTGAGTCTTGGCCTCTATGGTGGCATAATGTTTCCATGTTTTTCTTGGGCTCCATGCTTTCACAATTCATCCCTGGCCCTATTACAACCCCTGGTGACACAGGGGATCATTAGATTGTTAGCCTCCCTTGGGTCACAATGGTTCCTTGCTTCTCTTAACCTCTGTGGTGTCACAATGCATTCCAAGCCCTTTTAGGCCACTTGATGTCACAATGAATCATTTGATTCTTGGCCTTCATGGTGTCATAATAGATCCTTGCTTCTATAGGTCCCCATGCTGTCACAGTTCATCCGTGGTCCTTTTGCGCCCCCTGGTGTCAAAAGGGATTCTTAGATTGTTAGCCTGCATTGGGTCACAATGGTTCCTTGCTTCTCTTAACCTCTGTGGTGTCACAATGCATCCCATGCCCTTTTAGGCCACTAGATGTCACAATGAATCATTTGATTCTTGGCCTTCATGGTGTCATAATAGATCCTTGCTTCTATAGGTCCCCATGCTGTCACAGTTCATCCGTGGTCCTTTTGCACCCCCTGGTGTCAAAAGGGAATCTTAGATAGTTAGCCTGCATTGGGTCACAATGGTTCCTTGCTTCTCTTAACCTCTGTGGTGGCACAATGCATCCCATGCCCTTTTAGGCCACTTGGTGTTACAATGAATCATTTGAGTCTTGGCCTCTATGGTGTCAAAATGTTTCCATGTTTTTCTTGGGCCCCATGCTTTCACAATTCATCCCTGGCCCTATTACAACCCCTGGTGTCACAATGGATCATTAGATTGTTAGCCTCCCTTGGGTCACAATGGTTCCTTGCTTCTCTTAACCCCTGTGGTGTCACAATGCATCCCATGCCCTTTTAGGCCACTTGGTGTTACAATGAATCATTTGAGTCTTGGCCTCTATGGTGTCAAAATGTTTCCATGTTTTTTTGGGCTCCATGCTTCCACAATTCATCCCTGGCCCTATTACAACTCCTGGTGTCACAATGGATCATTAGATTGTTAGCCTCCCTTGGGTCACAATGGTTCCTTGCTTCTCTTAACCTCTGTGGTGTCACAATGCATTCCAAGCCCTTTTAGGCCACTTGATGTCACAATGAATCATTTGATTCTTGGCCTTCATGGTGTCATAATAGATCCTTGCTTCTATAGGTCCCCATGCTGTCACAGTTCATCTGTGGTCCTTTTGCGTGCCCTGGTGTCAAAATGGAATCTTAGATAGTTAGCCTGCATTGGGTCACAATGGTTCCTTGCTTGTCTTAACCTCTGTGGTGTCACAATGCATCCCATGCCCTTTTAGGCCACTTGGTGTTACAATGAATCATTTGAGTCTTGGCCTCTATGGTGTCATAATGTTTCCATGTTTCTCTTGGTCCCCATGCTTTCACAATTCATCCCTGGCCCTATTACAACCCCTGGTGTCACAATGGATCATTAGATTGTTAGCCTCCCTTGGGTCACAATGGTTCCTTGCTTCTCTTAACCTCTGTGGTGTCACAATGCATTCCAAGCCCTTTTAGGCCACTTGATGTCACAATGAATCATTTGATTCTTGGCCTTCATGGTGTCATAATAGATCCTTGCTTCTATAGGTCCCCATGCTGTCACAGTTCATCCGTGGTCCTTTTGCGCCCCCTGGTGTCACAAGGGATTCTTAGATTGTTAGCCTCCCTTGGGTCACAATGGTTCCTTGCTTCTCTTAACCTCTGTGGTGTCACAATGCATCCCATGCCCTTTTAGGCCACTTGATGTCACAATGAATCATTTGATTCTTGGCCTTCATGGTGTCATAATAGATCCTTGCTTCTATAGGTCCCCATGCTGTCACAGTTCATCCGTGGTCTTTTGCGCCCCCTGGTGTCAAAAGGGATTCTTAGATTGTTAGCCTGCATTGGGTCACAATGGTTCCTTGCTTCTCTTAACCTCTGTGGTGTCGCAATGCTTTCCAAGCCCTTTTAGGCCACATGATGTCACAATGAATCATTTGATTCTTGGCCTTCATGGTGTCATAATAGATCCTTGCTTCTATAGGTCCCCATGCTGTCACAGTTCATCCGTGGTCCTTTTGAGCCCCCTGGTGTCAAAAGGGATTCTTAGATTGTTAGCCTACATTGGGTCACAATGGTTCCTTGCTTCTCTTAACCCCTGTGGTGTCACAATGCATCCCATGCCCTTTTAGGCCACTTGGTGTTACAATGAATCATTTGAGTCTTGGCCTCTATGGTGTCATAATGTTTCCATGTTTTTCTTGGGCCCCATGCTTTCACAATTCATCCCTGGCCCTATTACAACCCCTGGTGTCACAATGGATCATCAGATTGTTAGCCTCCCTTGGGTCACAATGGTTCCTTGTTTCTCTTAACCTCTGTGGTGTCACAATGCATTCCAAGCCCTTTTAGGCCACTTGATGTCACAATGAATCATTTGATTCTTGGCCTTCATGGCGTCATAATAGATCCTTGCTTCTATAGGTCCCCATGCTGTCACAGTTCATCCGTGGTCCTTTTGAGCCCCCTGGTGTCAAAAGGGATTCTTAGATTGTTAGCATGCATTGGGTCACAATGGTTCCTTGCTTCTCTTAACCCCTGTGGTGTCACAATGCGTCCCATGCCCTTTTAGGCCACTTGGTGTTACAATGAATCATTTGAGTCTTGGCCTCTATGGTGTCATAATGTTTCCATGTTTTTCTTGGGCTCCATGCTTTCACAATTCATTCCTGGCCCTATTACAACCCCTGGTGTCACAATGGATCATTAGATTGTTAGCCTCCCTTGGGTCACAATGGTTCCTTGCTTCTCTTAACCTCTGTGGTGTCACAATGCATTCCAAGCCCTTTTAGGCCACTTGATGTCACAATGAATCATTTGATCCTTGGCCTTCATGGTGTCATAATAGATCCTTGCTTCTATAGGTCCTCATGCTGTCACAGTTCATCCGTGGTCCTTTTGCGCCCCCTGGTGTCAAAAGGGATTCTTAGATTGTTAGCCTGCATTGGGTCACAATGGTTCCCAGTTTCTCTTAACCTCTGTGGTGTCACAATGCATCCCATGCCCTTTTAGTCCACTTGGTGTTACAATGAATCATTTGAGTCTTGGCCTCTATGGTGTCATAATGTTTCCATGTTTTTCTTGGTCCCCATGCTTTCACAATTCATCCCTGGCCCTATTACAACCCCTGGTGACACAATGGATCATTAGATTGTTAGCCTCCCTTGGGTCACAATGGTTCCCTGCTTCTCTTAACCTCTGTGGTGTCACAATGCTTTCCAAGCCCTTTTAGGCCACTTGACGTCACAATGAATCATTTGATTCTTGGCCTTCATGGTGTCATAATAGATCCTTGCTTCTATAGGTCCCCATGCTGTCACAGTTCATCCGTGGTCCTTTTGAGCCCCCTGGTGTCAAAAGGGATTCTTAGATTGTTAGCCTACATTGGGTCACAATGGTTCCTTGCTTCTCTTAACCCCTGTGTTGTCACAATGCATCCCATGCCCTTTTAGGCCACTTGGTGTTACAATGAATCATTTGAGTCTTGGCCTCTATGGTGTCATAATGTTTCCATGTTTTTCTTGGGCCCCATGCTTTCACAATTCATCCCTGGCCCTATTACAAACCCTGGTGTCACAATGGATCATTAGATTGTTAGCCTCCCTTGGGTCACAATGGTTCCTTGGTTCTCTTAACCTCTGTGGTGTCACAATGCATTCCAAGCCCTTTTAGGCCACTTGATGTCACAATGAATCATTAGATC